>NC_073235.2:48224000-48540000 GCF_029281585.2 Gorilla gorilla gorilla
CTGTCATCCTTGTGTTTGACACTTTTCATGCATTATTAAATTTATTTCATTCAACAATTCAGCTAAGGAATTTCATGGTGTAGATGAGGAGACTGAAACTCAGACTGGCTAAAACTTTGCCTAAAGACATGATAATTATTTCATGTCAAAACTAATTTTCTTTTCTTTTTTTTTTTTTTTTTTGAGACAGAGTCTCGCTCTGTTGCCCAGGCTGGAGTGCAGTGGCACTATCTCGGCTCACTGAAAGCTCTGCCTCCCAGGTTCACGCCATTCTCTGCCTCAGCCTCCTGAGTAGCTGGGATTACAGGCACCCACGACCACACCCGGCTAATTTTTGTTTCTGTATTTTTAGTAGAGATAGGTTTCACCGTGTTAGCCAGGATGGTCTCGATCTCCTGACCTTGTGATCCGCCCACCTCAGCCTCCCAAAGTGCTGGGATTACAGGCGTGAGCCACTGTGCCTGGCCGTCAGAACTAATTATTAAACCTAAGTTCCTGTATTATTGATTTTATGTGATACACTGCCTTCTACTTTCTACACTATATTTGAGGTAAATATTTCAGGTAAGTTACTGAAATTCTGGATAAAAGTTATTTCAGTGACCAGAGCTAAAGAGATATTATTGCTGAAGCAAGTGTTGTAAATCTAAAATCTCGAAAAGCTAAGTCCTTTAGTACTTTCATAGCAGTTTACCTGAAGGCCCGTCAGGTGCTGACAATCCATTGATAATCATCCCATAAGATCAATAAAGATTAAAAAGGAGACAAACTCCATCCAAAACAGCTGCTTCAAATTTCCATGCCTAAATGTAATGGTAAGACTCATCTTTCTAATGACTGCAATTCTGCAACTTTTACTTTGTCTTCTATCGACACAGGTTCTACTTGGAGCCAAGGGATTTATTCATAAAATGGAAGAGGTAGGAAGTTTCACAGTGAAATATTTTCAAGCTTTAATTTTTTTTCCAATACAATTTTCCATTGTATTGGTCTCCCTAAGAATTTGCCTTAGTTTATCCTGGTATCACAAAATACCTGAGACTAGAAAATTTATAAGTAATAGAAATTTGTTTCTCATACTTCCAGAAGTTTTAAGTCCAAGATCAAGCTACTGGCAGGTGGTGTCTGGTGAGGACCTTCTTGCTGTGTCCTTACATGGCGGGAAAGAGGAAGAGAATGAATGACCCATTTCCTCAGATCATTTATATGAGCCCTAATTCCATCTATGAGGGTTCTGCCCTCATGCCGTTATCACTTCTGAAGTCTCCATCCACCTCTGAGTACTCTCACATCAGTAATTATGCTTCAATGTATAAATTGTTGGGGGCACATTCAGACCATCGCATTCGCTTCTCATTCATATTGCTCTTTTGGTGTGGCTTGCCAGAAATTCAGTGAAAATTGAATTTTGATTAATCTGTGGATTAATTTTCTGGAAAGCACAAGTTTGGTTAATATTAAGGTAAGTCAAAATGGAAAAGTAGTTTTTCAAAAGAAAAAATAAGAAAAAGGAAAAAGAGACAAAACTTGTCTGTTTAACTCAATTCTCATGTCTTGAATGTGGCCAGGTATAATCATAATGTGACACCACAGTTAGTGTGCCTACAATTGCATTGTATTCAAGAGAAGAAATATATAACTTGATTTGTGTGTGCCCAATGAAGCTATAGGACTATGTGACACAGTAACCAGAGCAGAGCCTTCCAAAGTATATCCCATGGAAAACAAGAAAGGAATGTCCATTTGGGAGAAAGTTGGGCTGGAGGTGGTAACAATTCAAAGTTTCATTTTTCTAGTTTATGTGGTTTTTTTTTCTGGCTTTTATTTTTGAGACAGGGTCTTGCTCTGTTGCCCAGGCTGGAGTGCCGTGGTGCAAACACAGCTCACTGTAGCTTTCACCTCCCAGACTTAAGCAATTCTCACACCTCAGCCTCCCAAGTAGCTAGGACCACAGGAGCACATAGTTTATGTAGTTTTGCTGATTCAATTTTTTCCTTCGACTCAAAGAAAGGTAAAAAATATTCCAGTGTATCCATGGAAAGTCTACTATATGCCAGAGACTTCTCTCTCAGTTAATCACTAGAACAACTCTCGTCAGTTTGGCAATATTATTTAATTGTACCAGTTTTACTGAAAAACAAAAATAAAGCTCAGAACTCAGAAAAATAAAAAGAAGCTTTCCAAGGTCACACAGCTAATCATGTCAATTCTGGGACTTGGAATTTTTATCTAGCATTGATTTTTCTACTGAACATTTCAAAAGAAAGTCAGGCAGTATAAATTAAATTAGCAACAACTGCTCTTAGAATGCTCCAACTGCCTATATGCATGCAAATAGGAATTATATGTGTGTTTGTGTGGGGTTGTATACACACTGTGTGTGTGTATGTGTGTGTGTGTTCTATATTTTCTATTTTTTTTAATATATCAAGGAGCAGAAATATCCTGTGCTTTTCTTTTAGGGAATCATGGTTTCACAGAAACAGGGGATTATGTGCTCCGCATCACAGCCAAGCTTTTGGAAGAAATATTACAAGCATAAGAGTGGGCAGTGGCAACCACTGAGAAAAGAAAGCAAAATGTACCCATGGGAGCTACACTACAAAGAGAAAAGGAGCCACAGGGAGTCTTTGTGGATATGAAAATGGGCCCTGAGCTTGAGGGTAGCAAGCTCTCTGCTAATAGCTTGTACTTACTAGTACTTCCTACAGTTTGAACATGTATATTAATAAAATAATTCAAAAGGCTAAATATTTATCAACCCAATTAGAGAGAGATGTCTATAAATTTGTCAAAATAAATTTAATGGAATGGTAAATTTCTGGAAACAATGGTCACATAGTGCCAAAATGGGAGTCTGTCTTTATCAGTTTCAATTCTTAAAGTTTCCTCAATGAAAAAACCCCACGAACATCACCAAATGTAACCTATAAGTTTAATAAGCATCACTTCTGATACAATCAAAGCATAACTTTTGTATATTTGTTTATTACGGTCTCTCATTATTTATTTAAAATGTATGTAATTGGTCCCTGTTATCCTTCTCTTTCCTCTAGTTAAAAACTAAACATGTCCATTTTCTTGTTTTGTTTTTCACATGACTCGTTTAAAAACATTCTTAAAGCCCCTTGAAGTGAAACTATCATTAAACTTAATTCAGTGCAGGTAGAGAATGGTATGGCCTTTTCTCCCTCTCCCTTTTTACTTCCTTTCTAACTCTTAGCTTCCTGTTTTACAAAAACATTGAGTCTAAGCTGGTACCAGGAACAGAGGAAATTGATAAATCAGGAAAAGATTTTATTTGGCTGATGATGTATACTCTTGTAAGGTAACTTCATTATCTCAGCCATGAGGGTATAAGAGTGGACCCATTCTCTAATGCCAAATTCATAGACTGTCCAGTTCCCTGGGGGCATCTCTGTTTATGACCCTCCTCTGTTCATTTTACACATATGCTTGCTCTGGAAGTCTCATGACATTCTTTGGCAGAACTTAAAAAGGCTCTAGCCTAGCAATCTCTCTTCCCTGTGGCTCACATTTAGTCCATTGGAAATATTTTTTGCCCTAGTAAACTCTGAGATCCAAGCATATTCTAAGTCTCTATTCTGTGGTCAATAGTTGCTACTGCTATTTTAGGTATAAGCGAGTACCCTGTGCCATCCAGCACCAGGGAAAGCATTTTTTTTTTTTTTTTTTTTTTTTGAGACAGAGTCTTGCTCTGTCGCCCAGGCTGGAGTGCAGTGGCTTGATCTCAGCTCACTGCAAGCTCCGCCTCCCGGGTTCACTCCATTCTCCTACCTCAGCCTGCTGAGTAGCTGGGACTGCAGGCGCCCGCCACCACGCCCAGCTAATTTTTTGTATTTTTAGTAGAGATGGGGTTTCACTGTGTTAGCCAGGATGGTCTCGATCTCCTGACCTCGTGATTCGCCGGCCTCGGCCTCCCAAAGTGCTGGAATTACAGGCTTGAGCCACCGCGCCCAGCCAGGGAAAGTATTTTGTGGTTTCAGGGAAAGCATTTTGTGGTTTCAGGGATCCCACTAAGCTCTCTCCCCTAGATTTGTGAGGTAAGATTCAAATACTGCTTGAGAAGGTAAGATTCAACTGCCACTTTGGGAAGTGTTAATGAAAATCACAGGACGGCAAAGGCTCTCTAAAGTAATCCGTTTGTGTTCAGATGCCTCTAAGGGTCTAAGAATAGTGGAACAATATTTTGATTATTTTCCTTTCACAATTTTTTTGTTGGGATTTGCACACACTATCTAATATTAATATCTATTTTGTGGGTGACAACCTTGTACCTAAAGTCAAAATAGTTTAAATTTTACAGTAAGTTACATAATAATACATATTTCCACATGATCAACACGACTTTTAAACTGTTCGTGGTGTACTTCGTCCACTTGAATATTTCCAAGAAATTCAAGTCAATTGGGCTGACACAGGCTAAAGTGGGTTGACCTCCCAATAGAAGACACCAAAGTCATCTCAGGACAGCTTTGTTTTCTGAAGTATTATAATTGTTTATTTCAGCATCTGTTTTTATCCACTGTTCTGAAAGCTCTTTGAAGACAGGAAATATGATTTTTAAATGTCTATATCACATGGCTTATCACTATATCTGTTGCATAGAAAGTTTAACACATAGTTGTTGAAAAAATTAAACTTAAAAATCCTCACCAGTTCAGAAACAAGAATAATCATTTATTGACTGTGAGCCCAGTTAAAATCTAACATAGCATACAGTGTAATATAATGGTCAGAAGTGAGAGTAAATCTTCTTATGCTAAATCTGCCAATGGTTGGGGCAAACAACTAACAGTGAACAACTCCTGGTGTATTTTATTTAAATTCTCCATAAATCCTCCTTACACTATTTCACCACCAAAACTTTCTATACAACTCAGCCTTCTTATGATATAGACAGAAAGGTACAAGAATACAGAGAAACCTATCAGATTATTGTTTTAAGTTTCTTTGTAGACATTAGTTAACTTATAACTTATACCTTGCAAGAGCTAGGCTAAAGATGGGGGGTAAAGAGTTATTTTATAATAGTAGTATTTTAATTTAACATTAAAAATCGGGAAATAGAGTTTAAATCAGAAACCACAGAGGAAAAGGAGACTACAGAAGAAATAAGAGTATAACAGAACCTTTCTGGACACTATAAAAAGAGACAAAAATTTGACCAGATGGCAGGGGAGGAAAAATTGGAGAGGGTACATATAGGGAGAGAAGGAGGCTCAGTGTCTAAGAGGGTGTGCAAAACCCCATCCTTCTGGGCCAAGCCCCGGAGATATGTGCCAACATATATCCCAGGAGGAGTTGGGGGATGCCAAAACACGAGCATTGGCTGGCTTCCCATGTTAAATCCTAGGTAGCTTGGTGCCTCAGAGAGACATAATGATGGGGGAGATGGCTGAGTCTAGGATCCCAAAGGGCAGCACAGCAGGATCCCACAACCTGCAATGTGGTGCAGAAAAAGCACAGTCTCTGAGTCCCTAGACAGCAGGCAGGAGACTCCAAGGGAAGCAGCATTTTTAGAGTAGTCCTTAAAGTTCAGGCATAGACGACTCTGAGAGACTAGCGAGGCTCTAACCACTGAGGAATATAGAGGACTAGCTATTAACTCGGCAACTGCAATGGAGACAGAGGCTCATGCTCGAAGACTGCAGGACAGCTAGCATATCAAAGAGCACCCTGAAAAGGTACCCTTTCACAATGCCAGAATGATACCTCTGTCTTCCAGGAAATTGGGTCATTTCTGGTAGAAACAGCAGACGGGAAAGATAAGGAACCCTCAACTGATTGTACACCTACCCAGTTTTAAACTGAAAGTGGCTCAGTTCCAGATTTAACTTTTTTTATTACTACTAGTCCTTAAGAACCAAGCTAAGTGCTGTATAGAAAAAATAAATTAATTAAAATGTTTTAAACCTGAATTTTGTAAACTGCTAAAAATGTGAAATCAGTATGCCCATTGCACTGGCTATGAAAATTTTTGCAAACTCTCTGTTTTTATTTCTGCATAGTTAGAAGAGGACACAACTAGAGTTACCACACACATTTTTCTTTCACTCTTTGAAATGTCCCAGTTATGGTTATCTTAACATTAATAACAAAACAACTCATAGAACAATGTTTAGCTCTGAAAATGCAGATAAGCTTTTAATGTAATACCATTGTTTTCTAAGCACTCAAAAATTATTATTGTTTTCTTTTTCTTCCCTTTTTTTTTTTTTTTTGAGACAGGGTCTCACTTTGTCACCCAGGCTGGAGTACAGTGGTGTGATTTCAGCTCACTGCAACCTCAACCTCCCAGATCAAGTGATTCTTCCACTTCAGCTTTCTGAGTAACTGAGACCACAGGCATGTGCCACCACCCCAGTGAATTTTTGCATTTTTTTATAGAGACAACGTTTTGCTGTGTTGCCCAGGATGGTCATGACCTTCTGGGTTCAAGTGATCTGCTCACCTCTCCCTCCCAAAATGCTGGGATTACAGGCATGAGCCACTGTGCCTGACCCCCATTATTACCATTTTTAAGCAACATATTGAGGTAAAGAAAAAAGGTTTAAAAATGCATCAAATTTCTTCAATAGTGGCAAACTCTTGATTTCTTACATGAACTTTGAGCAGCATGAAACCAATCAACTTCTCTCCTGAAGATAGCTCTAAGCAAACTTGGGAGGGGGGGGCATTTCTACCTTAATTTAAGAAAATATTAGATAATATAAGACCTAGAATATTCTGATTTCGTATTTGAGAACATTTTCCTATAGCTGAATCATGATTGCAAGCAGTAAGTTTATCGTTTAACCATCAGTATGAGGAAATGCAATAATTAATATGTACTTTAAACTAAAGATAATCTGGATTGACTTGAGGTGTCCTGCTATCATAGTTAAAAAGATGTATCATAGTTGCGTAAGGAATTAGGAAAACAATCTGTACACCGTCTCTACAAGCTTTCTCATCTAGATTTCCTTTCTCGCAGTGCATCATTTTCTTAGCTAACGAATGAAAATGGGTTGAAAGCAAAGGCTCTTTCAATGAAAGGAAAGCCATTATGAATCAGAAAATTGTAAAAAGGAGAGAAAATGAACGATTCTGAGAGCCCATACAATTTTAGGAGACAAGTGTAGAATTTCTCTTCTGGTGAGGCAGGGTGGTAGAGTGAAATTAGGCAAATAGGCATCCAATTAACCATCAACAAATATGTGTGCCAAAATGCCAGGCAAGGAGCACAGTCACATGCAAAACCCAGGCTCAGTGCCTAATTCTATCCACTTCACAGAATAAAAATTACTCTATTTCTGTAGTCCGCACTGACCTTCACATAAGGATTTCATCCTGGAAATCTATTGCTCTATATAAGCCTTTGGCAATTTCATCTAGACCCAGCTTCAATTATCACCTCTGTGGGAATGACTCCTGCTGCTACTCATTCTTCCTTTGTGTTTATATAAAATCTTAGGTTCTTTTGAAGATCACCCCCTCCAGTCATGCCACTATCGCCATCTTTTTGTCTTTGTCATCTGTAGGACTTCTTGGTCTCCTTGAAGACATTACCTGCCCAGTTTTTATCTCTATCCTGACTCATACAATCATCTTATGTGTCTTTATTGCCCAGTGTCACATCATTTAATAACATTCACCTCTCAGCTGATCCAGTCTTTAACACAAGCCCACTACTTGTAACAGTCTCAAATCCTACTCTCAAACCACAGCCTGTAAGATTACTGAGAGCAGAATCCATGTTGAAACCACTTTTGCAACAATTATAACTGAGGAAATTATGACACTGAAGGAGATCACACCTACTGACTCCATCTTCTTTCTGACCTTTCAGCTGCCCTTGTTCATTCCTGGGCATAGGCTGAACTAACCTAGAGAAGGAACTTAGTTTATGGGTGACTCTGAAACAAAATTGATAATAGCCCTTTCCTGAAAAGACCCCCTTCTTGCTTTGGGTCCAGTTTGCCTTTGTGAGACTAACAAATTAACTACAAGATTAGAAATTATGATTTAGGGGTCATGTAGCCTCTGGCTGTAGGAGTCTGAACCTCCCCAAAGTGCTCCTGGAGATAACATCACTATTGTAAAACCTAAGATGAGTGCTTGAGATATTTTGCAGACCCTGCAGTCAGTGGATAAACTGACACCACCCAGACTAGTAATCTGACTCAATCAGTTCTGCAATCCCACCCAGGAAGAGAAGACAGCAAGAAAACCTCACTTCAACTCCCCTGTGATTGATTCCATCTCCAACCTGGCCAATCAGCACTCCCCACTTCCGAAGCCCCTACCTGCCAAATTATCTTTAAAAACTCCATTTCTGGAATGCTCTAGGAGACTGATTTGAGTAATAATAAAACTCTGGTCTCCTGTAGAGCTGGCTCTGCCTGAATTACTCTTTTTCCATTGCAATTCCCCTGTCTTGATAAATTGGTTCTGTTTAGGCAGCAGGCAAGGTGAACCCACTGGACGGTTACAAATTTGGGAGCTCATCCAGGATTGTTCTTGGGGATACCTGCCTGTGGTTTGGTAGCACAATTCCAGCAATGGATTCAGAGGGCCAGCCTAAGTGGCGGCCTTGTTTTCTTGGACTGGAGGCTGACTCTAACAATGTCTCTACCAGTGGGGCCTTGCCAACCCAATGTGCATGGATTTAATTGTCATGGAGAAATAGCCCTGGGGAGACACCCCATAACTGTAGCCCTATCACAGGGTATTTGTCTGTAGCCAGAGGGTGCAGTGTCTTTCAGTAGTTCCATTATGGGGTGACCCATTCTGTGAGTATCCTAGGCACTGCCAATGACTCCTTCCCTCTCCTGATTAGTTCCGTAGCCCCATTCATTGTAGGGTGTCTGTCTCAGTTCAGCTCCTTTAGGGGTTTCAGCTGAACCTGCCCAAATTGCTCCTGGGGATAACAACATTACTGTAAAATCTAAGAGTAGTACTTGAAATATTTTGCAGACCCTGCTCTCAATGGATAAGTGGACACCACCCAGACCAGTAATCTGACTCAACCAGTTCTGTGATCTCACCCAGGAACAGAAGACAGCAAGAAAACCTCACTTCAACTCCCACTATGATTCCATCCCCAACCTGACCAATCAGCACTCCCCATTTCCTGAACCTCTCTATTCACCAAATTATCTTTAAAAACTCCAATCCCTGAATGCTTGGGGAGACTGATTTGAGTAATAATAAATCTCCGGTCTCCTGTACAGCTGACTCTGCCTCAATTGCACTTTCTCTATTGCAGCTCCCCTGTCTTGATAAATAGGCTCTGTCTAGGCAGGGTACAAGGTGAACCCATTGGACTGTTACAAATTCTAACCTTTCATTGTAGTTTTCAAAAGATTTTTTTCCAAAAGCATAATTTTAGAATGAAACTCTTCCCACCCCCAAATAGCACTTAACTTTTCTTTATTTTAACTCTCTGTGCAGATTTTGATGCCCCCTTTCCTTACTTCTTGTCCTTGTCATCTTTTGAACTGATTTCCCAAATGCTCTACTGTTAGTGTCTCATTCAAGTCTGTGTTTCTAATATAAGGCTCAATTCTAGGCCATTTATTCAGTTCTGTAACGATCAATTCAGTTGTTTCTACTTTATAGGAATTGTGCCCATAGCAATAGCATTATTCTGGGCATTATGTAATTCTCTGTGGATTTAATATTAGTTTGGAGAAAGATTCATCCTTGCCACACACATCAATATCAGAAAGGAACTGATGCCTGGTAAGAGCCTGCTCTGCCAACACTGGGCAATGCACATATATTAAGCCATTTAGTTCTCCTGAAAACCATCCCAGATTGATATTATTATCCACACTTCAAAGAAGTGGAAACTGAAAAGTTAAGTGTTTTTCACATAAATACAGAGTTAGTAAGGGATAGAATTGGAATTTGATCAATGCTGTATAAAACAATTCTGTCCTCCAAAGTTAAAAAAAATAAAAAATGATGTGGTGATTCTCTGTGGAAAGGTAAGTACAAATGTTTTTATTTCTCAAGTTAGGAAATGAAAGTACATAGAGGATGTAACCTGACACAGCCATGCAGTCAAATATATATTCCAGTGTGTGCTTCTACTCATTTATTTCAAATTAAGCCAGTTAAATGAATTATGTTAAATCACATACATAAGTAAATAAAAGACGTAAGTTGGAAGTCCATGGATTTTCTAAGAAAAATCTCACAGTTGTACTGTATAGGCTTCCATGGACTATTGTCTACTGAGAGTGATCTAGTCACTGAAATTTCTCAATGGCCTAACATCATGTAAACAAAAACTCTGGGCTTTATGCTGCCTCTGATTCATTTTTGATAATATTTATTTAGAACATTCAATGTTTTCTTTCTCCTTGGAGACATCTGGCTTCAGACCCAGTAGTTCTTCCCCTAGGCAGAGTCAGGAAATCTATAGGATACTCTGTAAAGCATTGTACACAAGAGACATAACTTCAGGCAAATGATTTTAGGAAACCAGATCATCAAATGAGCACACAAAAAATAAATCATCCCAACACTTCAAAATTCTTCCTGAAGATTAATCCTCCGGCTTCACAGTTGTAAGTCAATTTCCAAAGGTAAATGCTCCTGGATAAGATATAAGATCTAGCTTACAACCTTGGGATAAAACTGAGAAAGGTTGAAAACACGGGGATAGTCTCTGGTCCCTGATTTAAAACAAGATAGGCAATTGGGAAGAACAGAAGAAGTGCTAATTGTACCAGTGATCAAATTTGCTCACTTAATAATTTTTCTTAAAGTGGGCCCAATTCCCAGATACTGAAAATAAACTAGTCAGTCATCTTCCCTCCAGAAAAATGACTTAGTTAGATACCCACTTGCCAGGGCTTAAAATACAACAAGCAGGAAATTTTATAAACTATCCTTTCAGTCTATTGTGTTAGCTTTCACTCTACTGGGTTTATAACGGTGTGTGTCAGGGGCGAGTTTGCATAGCTATAGTCACCTGCTTTTGAGAATTTACTTTGATGACATAGGAGTCAATGATGAAAAGCAGGCTTGAAGAGAGATGTGGAATCTTGGATAAATGTGGAAAGATCCAATGCAAATTGGTGCGTCCCGAGGGTTAAAAAAAATCATGAACACATATTGTTTAATAATTTTGAGTGTCTTATTGATAGTAAAAATGAATGAGTGAGAAAGTAAGAAAAACAATGGGGTACCAAGTAAAATATGAACTTACAGTTTATTCCAGAAAACTTTTAAAGCTGAGTATATTTACCACTCTGTCTAAACAGGAGGAAAGGGCTTAAGTATGTTGTAATACACCAAACACTTCAGCGAAATGGAAAATACCATATCAGACAAGGGAACACAGGTAAATTGTTTCCTCTGGTGAGCTGTAGCCTTTGAAAGCTCATTTGTGTTCTCACAAAGGTGAAACGTAGGTTTTAGAGAAATATAAATATCTATGTATACGTACCACACTTCCAATCAGAAAAAAGACCCAGTCCGTGTGTGTGAGATGAATTATACTGGTCTGTTATAAATCCCTAACATAGCTCATGAGATCAATTAAGATGTTCAAGCAGCTACAAAAAGGATGATTGAGGCAAATGGTAACATCAGGATGACCATATGGTAAGGGGAAACTAGAACTGTTTGGATGTAAAATGAGAGCCATCGGAATTCCAGTTACAAACATGCACTACACAGCGAGGAGATAGCAGAATGAGGCAGCCAAGAAAAATACTAGATGAAGAACAGTTTGCGCAGTGATAAAGACAAACTAGCTTGTGTTTTCGAATCAATAAGCAGGTGGTAGGGACAGAGGGTGACATCATCTGTGCCTGCTCTCTTTCCCTCTTGTAGGCCAAGAGCCTCATGGTTTACTGCAGGGCCAGGTATTTGTCAGACAAGTCACTTTTGGATTTTTAAGTAATGAAAGAGGCTTGTTGGGGAGTGTTTAGCAGAGGGGAAAACTATTTCTTAAATGAGACCATCAAAGGTTGTATTTCCCTTGCTTTTCTCAGGAACAGAGCACATTAATTGTGTGGTTCTATATATGTTCTAGGACAATTTCTCTCAGTGGTGCCCAGTGGGCTGTGCAATGACAAGCCATCATCACCACAGGATACAATGGCCTTTGGAAAACGTAGCTCACCTAGAAATGCATTATCAGGTGATAACAGCCTTGCCAGCTCATGTCACCCCAGTAGTAAAGTTGAAAAGGCTTTCAATGTTGAGGTTTTCTTCAAACTGCTAAACTGTGATAGGCAATTTAGCCTAACTTTTCACAGCAGTCCTAAATCTATATTTACTAATGATTTCATCATGTGTTGAAAGGAATATACTTTGAAAATCTTCATCAATTAGGGATATTGAAACATAAGAGCTTAACCCAGACCTCTAGATGGAATGTCTTTCGAAAAATACACTAATCTTTTGATTCACAAATAATGAAGGCAACATGAATATATTTTAGCTGTCTGAGGCTAAATGAAAATCTCACACCAGAGAACACTTCATGATAAACTAAGAGAAAAACAGTAAATCTTCATAAGATGCTGAGCCAGAAAAGCACTGTGTTTAGGAACACAAGTTGTAAAGCAAGATCTGGAACTTTATATGTGACATGAGGCAAAGGACTTACCCTCTCTGTACATGGATTCACAGATCTTCAAAAGAAGTATAATTATTGAATCTCTCTTAAGTTGGTTATGAGGATTAAGTGATATAAAGCATACAATGTTCTTAATGCAATATTTGCTATATAACAAATGTTTAGTAAATATTACTCATCATTAACATTATTATGAAAATTAAACAAGTGAGAAGAGATAGGAGAGTTCTGCTTTATTGCAAGTGGAAAAATGCAAGAAAGACAGTGGCTTTCAGTATTAGTGTGCTTCAGAATCACGCAGCATGGTGTGGTGGCTCACGCCTATAATCCCAGCACTTTGGGAGGCCGAGGAAAGTGGATTGCTGGAGCCCAGAAGTTCAAGACAAGCCTGGGCAATACAGAGGAACCCTGCCTCTACTTTTTGAAGACTTTTGGGGATACTTGAATGTTTTGGAGCAAAGAGTTAATACCTTCTTGGCCTTAGAAAGATGATATTGCAAAGTATGCATTGGGACAGACAGTAACTAGAGAGAAAAACTAGTTTGGAGATCATTGTGGTTAGACAGGCAAAAGATGATGAATTTAGGTCTCCATAAAGTAGACAGACAGAAAGAGATAGATGGAAGAAACACTACAGAAAACTAAGCAACTATAAAAGGGGGTAGGAAGAAAAATTACGTTTTTAGCCTAGAAGACTTTATAAAAGATGACGTAATAATTGAAACAGAAAACCCCCAAGGAAGAAGCATTGTCAGTGTGGAGGCGGAAATGTAATTGCCAATGAATTCTGTTCACATGTCCGTGGCACATCTATGCAAAAATGTTCAATAGGCAATGGGAAGTACAAATCACAAACTTAAGAAAGATTGTCTTCCAGCTGGTAAGTGTAATTTTTGCTAAACCACATAGATGTCAAACCATGGAAAGAGAAAAACACATACACGCATACGACTTTTGAGCATGGAATTTAAGCCAATAGTACATAAAAATGTGTGTTGGGAAAGAGAAATGAGGCTATGAGAGAGCGATCAGGAAGATTCTGTAACAATAATAAGAAGAAGGCAGCGCTTTCGAAGCTGTGGAGGAATTACATGCAGGATATTTGAACAGAAAGTCATCAGAAAAGAGGTCATTGTGGCCAGATGCAGTGGCTCATACCTGTAATCCCAGCACTTTGGGAGGCAGAGGCGGGAGGATCATTTGAGATCAGGAGTTTGAGACCAGCTCAGGCAACATGGTGAAACTCCATCTGCACTAAAAATACAAAAATATTAGCTGGGTGTGGTGTGCAGACCTGTAATCTCAGCTACAAGGGAGGCTGAGGCAGGAGAATCACTTGAACCCGGGAGATGGAGGATGCAGTGAGCCTGCATCACGCCACTGCACTCCAGTCTGGGTGACAGAGTGAGACTTCGTTAAAAAATAAAAGAAAATAAAAAAGAAAATAAAAGAAAGGAAAAAGGTCATTGTGTTTGGGTATTTGGAATGTTACTTGACCAATAGCAATGCAGAACTTATAACATGAATTAACTTCCTAATAACCTCAGCTTTTAATTTTTATTAAAGAAATGAATACTATTTGGGGAATATGAGAACTAATTTATTATCCTCATTGTCATAGTTATAAGTTTAAACCTTTTTTATTTTAAAAATTCCTTGAATATAATGTTCTGTATAGGACAATTCATAAACACTGCTTTCCAGTTTTCAATTTTCAGAATCATTATATTTAACAAGCACAGAAGACGTTACTGGCTTAAAAAGATGCAAGAGTTACCAATTTTGTGATTTAAACATTATGGAATGATGAGAGTAGTTGGGATAAAGTAGGGAGGGAAAAAACTGGAGCAAAGCATAGGTATGCTAATTTCCTCATTTTACATGCTTGGTAATTCAGGAGATACCATCTACAATTTTGAAAACAGTGTAAATGTATCATTTGACATTATAAAAAGGCATGTCCCACTTCAAGATGACTGAACAGATATGTTTGCTTCTCATCCTTCAGATCCAATGAAAGGCAAGGCCTAAAGTATAAAAATGTGATAACCCATAAGAGTAAAGAGAATAGGTAAGAGGTATTCATGAGTAGATGAGGGTGTTCAATTTATTCTTGGACAAGTTAAAGTGGGTAGGTCAGAAGAAGTTACAACCCAGAGCATACTTTGATAAGCTTACATTTCTGTCAGAATCCCAGGAGGACTTTAAATAAAAGTTTGTAGATCTGATGAAGAACAGAAGTGAAAAGTGGAGCTGAGAAGAAGATTAGCTTAAAATCTATATAGGGAAAAATTAGTGTCTTCCTACTCTGCTATCTCTATGCAAAGAAGGAAGCAGGTTGGCTTCATCCCATAGGCAAATTATAAATGAGTAAATATATAAATAAATTTATTATTTGGGTAGTTTCAAATAACTTGGAGAGCTTTAGTGTAGGTGCTGTTTCCCCAGGACAAAGCCTTCTGCAAATTGGAATATAAGTGTTCCAGGCTGAAAGCCAGCTCCTTCCTCATCCAACTCCAAACAAAACCTGAGACTCTATTGTTACTTCCAGCCATATTTCTCTCACATGGGTGATGACTATTATGGAATTTATCTACTTGCAAAATAGCAGAGGAAACTCACATTTCATAAATCTTAAATATAAATGGACTGTCAAGAATCTCCAGATACACACAAAAGATCCAACAAAATGGAGGAGAATACAAAGAAAAATAAATAGAAAAACTGATCTTTGAAAAAAATAATTCATAACTAAGAAACAGAAAAGAGCTTTAAAAATCACTTTATGAGATATCAAAATAGTTTTTTAAAAAAATCATATACTTAGACCAAAAATAATACCATAAGAGGCATAATTGTAGAACAGAAAGAGGTCTTTTTGCAAGCTAAAGAACATACCTTCAGTTTAGAGAGGCCCAAGGCATGCCCACCAAAATGAATGAAAGAAAAGATTCATACTTAGACATATTCACTTACTAAAGAAAGAAAACTTTAACTTCCAAAAAATAAATTTAAAAAATTACCAGTTTTTCAATTACAGCTTTGGATTCTAGGAGATTGTGATGCAAACTCTACAAAATTTTAAAGGGAAATTAATTTGAATATTTTATTCAGTACCCAGCATTTTGTGAGAGGACAGAACACTTTTAGATACGTGAAAATAGAATTTTTTCCTTTCAGGTAATTTAAACAGTTTGTTGAGCTATACTAAATTAAACAAGGAAGCATATGAAGAGATTGGAAAATATATAATGTAGGAAAGAGTAGACTTCCAGCATGTCACGCGTGTGGCAGGCCTAGAGAAAAAAAAAAAAAGTCCAGATTGAAACAGGAAGACTGAAAAATTCATGGGAAACTTTTCACATAAGCGGAGAAGATGCAAAAGCTAGAATAATTGAGAAGCTGGAACCACAAAGTTAAAGACACAAGTTAAATTAAAAGGTCACCCCACTGTGGGGAAAAATAAAAATTTTAGGGGAAGATCTATGTAAGAAAGAAGTAAAATCATTATCCAAACACCAGGTGAAATATATGGTATAATTGTGAGCAATTGTTTAAGAAAATGGAATTCACTCAACTTGGTAAGCTTGAACCACGAATATTCTCCTTGGAGAAGAAAATGGATCTATAGCAATAGAAATATATTAGTATTTCTCACTACTTCCCCCAACAAGGAACATCATATGGAGTGTCAAAATAATGTAAATGCTACTTAGTGACTTTAACTTTTTGGTCAATTTTTGCACACAGAACAAATGGCCTGGTTATGTTTCAAGTAACATAACTTAAATGCTAAAATCATAATAAATTTGTTGACCAAGAAAGTAGAGTTAAGTATGCTATCTGGTATAACCTTAATAAATATTTGGTAGTTTGGAAATATTTTATTATAATAGAAATATAACTCTTTTGTGAATGCTGTTATTCATACATATTTATATTAAAAGAAAAGTAAGCCAATAAAATTATAAGTAACTTTGACCTCTAGGCATCTCAGTGGCGTAAAGATCACATAAGCAGTTAATAAAAGCATATATATATAGCATGTAGTTTATATGATTAATTACCCTATACACTAAACTAGCATATATTATATGATGGACTTGTAAGGATTACAAATTCTATGATTGTATATATATTCATATATATACATATATGAATGACAATATTTTGGTTTACATTTTAATAAGCACCTTGTCACATTTAATCCTCAATCTGTCCATGTTATAATGCTGGAAAGATTTTACATGTGAAATCTTGCTTTTCTATATATTGTAAATCAAAGAAAATTACTGAGGTGAGTCTCAATCATTTTAGAGGTTTATTTTACCAAGGTTGAAGATGCACCAAGGAAAACGTAACAAAAAATCACAGAAACATCCGTGATTCCTGCTTTTTCCAAAGAGGGTTTGAGGACTTCAATATTTAAAGAGAAAAAAGGGGGGCAGTAGGGGAAAGAAGAAAGAAAAAAGCATGGGGAGGGTAGATAAAAGGAGAAAGTTGTTGCATTCTTTTAAGGTTTTGATCAGCCTTCACTGAAGCCACATGTTACAAATGAAAGGAGGGCGTCGAGGAATAGTCAATTATGCTCAGTGAATTTGTAGTTTTACATAAGATAAAGTAAACATAGAGTGGAGGAAGCAGTCGAACATACATTTGTCTCAGGTGAATGGAGTAATGACTCCTAGTCCTGTCCTTGTCCCATACCTGTGAAGATAAGTTATTAATGTATATTGTCAGGGTAAAAGTCAACAGGACTGTTTCAGGGAATCTTGGGAACCACAAGAAATTATTTTTTGAGCAAATTGTAAGGGAGGCCCCTTGGGGAAGTATGTAGCCTTTTATCTTTGTAGCTATCTATTTAGGAACAAAATGGGAGGCAGTTTTACTTTATTCGTTTCCCAAGCTTGACTATTCTCTTTGGCATAGTGAGTTTGGAGTTGTAAGATATTTATTTTCTTTTCACAATGCATATGTAATATATCACTTACAGTACATCTTACATACTGTCTATGCTATAGTGGGAAGCACAGGACTTGGGGTAATGCACACAGGATTTGGAATGAGATAACATTAGGTATGGATCCTGATTACACTGCCTTTTAACTCTATGAACTTACTTCACTTTTCTGAGTGTTATCTTTCACACCTGTAAAATAAAGATAATAGCACCTATCTTAAAGTTTCATTGTAAGAATTAGACTGGGTTTGGCTAATGAGAAGGTAAAATCAATCAATCAACCAATCAATATCAAAAAGTAAAAGAAATAGAGAAAAATACAAAGTGCCGAAGTTTTAATACCTATTTTCTAAAAGGTGTCTATTGTTATTTTTATTAACAATGCATATTTGCATATTCTATTGACATCACAAAAATATGCTGAAGGTTATGTTGCTAATGGTTTTACTTTTAATTTTTAGTATTCATGTTATTCTGAAATAGCATAAAGCACATGAATAATAAATTTACTAAGACTATCATTTACGAATCCTAATTTTATAAACGAAACACGTCACCATCTACACAATCTAAGAATTTTAATGTGATTATTAAACTAGGGTTTGATGGGATCACCGCAACTCATCTCACAAAAAACTCAGAGACAAAGCTAAAAATAAGTCCTGATAATAAACTAGTGTTGCCTCTGACTAGCAATAAGAATCGGGAGTCAAGCAAAGCCCAAGACATTTCGTCAATACTAAGTAATAGTTTGTACAAACATAATATTATTAAAACTTTAGGCCTCTTAGAGTTGATCGTGTTAATTTCTACTACTTTCTGTATCCTATTTCCTGAAACAAAGCAACAAAAAATATGCCTCCAATTTTTTTCTAATTTAAGACACAAAGTGGAAGAACTTGCAAATGAGTTACTGCTACCCAATTTTCTTATGGATAATTGTCAGTCACAAGAGATTGGTAGAGATAAACGGATCCTGATTTCCCAGCAATGTGAAGCTCCATGTTTCAATGTAGTATTGGGGAAGAGAGTGCATGAATCATGCAGGTGGCAGCATCATTGGAGGCTCTCATGACAGTGTGGATCTGAAAACTGAATTATTAACATTGTTGTAAATGTCAGTTGTCAGATTCTCAAGGTAATCTGAGAATTTATTCCTGTATTTTTTCTATATCTGCCATTGCCACAAGGGTCATAGATGCTGCGTTGTTTAAGAATTCATCATGAAGTTTGCTATTCTTTGATGTCTTTCGAAAGAGAACATGGCCATTGTATCTCAATGCAAGCCACTTGGTATGTAGAATAGTCTGTACTGGAGGAACCAAATAATCCTGGGGCAAGACACATTGAATGGATAAGAATGTAATGATAACATATAGTTTGGATTTATTTATTCTGCTCCAGCTGACAGGGTCTCTTAATTGTAGACTTTGATGTTAAAATTTTCTATATTAATATAATATTAATATAACAGGATATATTACAGTGTCGAATGTATACTACATGACATTATATGTTAATAGTTATATGCAAATACAGTATTATCATATTATGTTAATATTAGTATAACACTATGGATTGCAAAGAAACATTTTCTAAAAGCACACAATTCTTTAGATGACAAGTACTTTGGCGGCTGTCTTATAGATGCCTTCATTCATTTTCTCTTGTTACTAGAAAGCATACTGGACTTTTACCAAATAATAAGTGACAAATCTCATGTAAATTATTATTGAATGAATTAATAACTAACCTCTCAATATCCATTTATAGGCTATAGAAAATGACAGTTTGGGTTGGTAGACAAATAACCAACTCTCAGCTATTATTCATTAAAATATTAATCATCCTTAAGGTAACACTCACTAAAATACTTGGTACAGACAAGATGCTCAATAAATATTGGAAGAGGAATTGTTCCAAATTACCTATATATTTATCTAAAATATATATTTGATATGTGCCAAGTAGTTATTTCAAGGTTTTGACTATCTGATGCAAAGCTTTCAAAATAAAAATAACCACAGCATTAACAAAAAAGGGTTTAGTTTTAGATAAATACCTGGGAATATACAAATCTTTACAAATTTGAATATGAAGAACCTGATTGTTTAGCTTTTTTCATCTCATTCTATTCTGCTTATCATTGGAAAGATCAAAGTGGCTAACAAAGAAGTCGAATGTGAAATTATCCAAATTGAAAGGGAGGTGAAGCTCGTCATAAGTGGTTCTTGTGATTACAGCACACTATGTTTGAATGCACCTTTCTTTTTTGTTCTGATACACTTTTTCCTTTCTGAATTCTAAATATCCTCACGCAGTCCAGACTACCAATAAATCTATAGTCTCTTATTTAATAGTGACTCTGAGATATTTGGAAAGATATGTTGAATGTGCAGATTTGGCACCGAAATTGATAGACATATGTGAACCCAAGGAACAAACTCTAATGGTGGAGAGAGAGCATTGTAACAGGAGGGTAGAGATAAGTATCTATTTCCCTGTTCAGATGGTATCATGGAGAATGAATTTACCTACATTTCTAATCAGCTTTGCCCATTCTTTAAATATTCCATCAGGAAGAGACACTAAAACAATTAGATACAAAAACAATATCTTCTAACACTAGACAATCTACTGCAGGTCTCATTTTCTTAAGCAGTGTAAATTGACTCATTTCTGAGTTGATTTAAACAAAATCATTTTTTGCACCACATGCCCTAAGCTTTGTTCAGTTCATTTTGTTTGGAAAGACTTGTCGTTCCCGATGGTGCTATTCTTACTGTCATGCACACACACAGAGTTATTTCTCCCAGAATGCCCTCCCAGATGTGCTGCTCACATAGCACAGGGGATCAACACAGAGGCTTTGGAGGCAGGTCACCTTGCTATGCAAGATTCAATACAGAATTCTGTAAAATGGCATAATATTAATTTAATAAAAGAGTTTTTAGATATGTAAAGCAAGTGACTCAGCACCAAATATTCAGTGAATGGCAACACCATCAAATACTGGTAGAGTATAATCTATAGTCCAAGAAAATTGCAGTAATTTTGTTTTCTAAATAAACCTGTGATATAGGCTGATATAGGCAGATTAGCCAATTTGTACAGATGAGAAAACTAAAACTTGGAAAGGTCCAAAATTGTCACAAAGTTGTCACTAACTGGTCCCTCTAGTGACAGAGTTTAAAATGCAACTTTTCTGGTTTTATCTTTCCTCTAAACTGAAATTACCTGTAACCTATTCTAGAATCATTCTCTGACCAAAACTTATCAGGGTTGTGTTACACATTGACTTAAGGTTTCTACTTGATCTAGAATATTTGTCTATATATAATAGTGTTTCCAAATCAACAAAAATGATTACCCAATATTTATGATTACGCTTATATGTTATCTTTTCTTATCTCATGAAACATATTTACATTATTTATTTTAAAGATATGTATGATAATTCTGAATTGTGGGTCATTTTGGAATTTTCGCCCGTGAGATTTGGACACATTTTTATTGTTATTTGTATGCCAGGTAATTTTGAATAATATTCTGGATATTGCAAATGTTATATTGTGCAAACTCTGAGTCTTGTTATAATCCTGTAGAGACTGTAAATTTGTTTTTACCACAAACCAACCTCATTGTGTTCAGATTGTAAATTTTGTCCCTTGTCGTCTGAGCTATCTCAGTTCAAATCTCAGTTCATTCTCACAGTTTTTGCTATGCTGATTTGGATCTATGCATTGTATTTGTAGTTCAGGGTTATTGTAAGATTTGTGAAGGAGGTTCAAACCTCAGTTCAGCTCTCAAAACCTATGAGACAGGTTCATTGCTGTTCCAAAAATGCATAGTTCATGGGTTAAATTGAGAATTGTGTATGGTTGTCTCCGGAATTAGCATATCCCCTTCTTTGGGTCTCATGTCTCAGGGATTCACCTATGCCTTCTAACCCACTGGGTCCTCTTTTCTGCTTTTTGTGGTTCAAGAAGATTTGTTTCATTGGAGTTTCAGTTATGAGTAAAAAGAAGAGTAAGAGGAAACTCATGCTCATGTGAGTTGCTTCTATAATTTTGGTCTCCCATGCAAAAGTTTTATACTTTTGTTTAGTTACCGGTATCCTAAGATAATTGTTTTTGTTGTTTTTTAAAATAATTTGTGTAGAGTTTTCTGTTATTGTCAATGGAATTGATGGGCTACTCCACCAAGCCAGAAATGGAACTGTAAAATGTCACTTTTGATATAAATAATTAGTGCATATAGTATTTGCTTCTGATTGTACGTGTTATTTTGAATGTTATATCTCTCTGTGAACATTATATAATAAAAGACTCATAATCATCACCTGATTCCACTGAAAAAAAAATAACCTCAAATCATCTATTCAAATTGTTGCCTCTAATGACTATCTTGTTGTAATTTTCTATTTCACTATCAAAGGTGCCATTTCATAAAAAAGTGATGAATCACTCAAAATATCTAGCTTTCATTGAAAGTTAGTGTATTAGTCCATTTTCACAAGCTGTAAATAACTACCTGAGACTTAACTGACTCACAGTTCCACAGGCTTCACAGGAAGCATGAGTAGGAGGCCTCAGGAAACTTACAATCATGGCAGAAGGCAAAGGGAAAGCAAATACCTTCCTCACATGGTGGCAGGAGAGAGAGAGAGAGCACAAGGGAGAAGTGCCACCCTTTTCAAACATCAGATCTCATGAGAGCACACTCACTATTATGAGAACAGCAAAGGGGAAATCCGCCCCCATGATCCAATCATCTCCTACCAGGTCCATTCCCTGACACGTGGGGATTACAATTTGATATGAGATTTTGGTGGGAACACAGGAGCCAAACCATATCAGTTAATAATAATAAATTTATCTTATACATTTCAGTAATATTACATTCTTAAGAAAGGCTTACTACTCTAAATGTGACCTAGCTTCTTGCTTTTACTGAGAAATGGGCTTTACCAGATGAGAATTTATTCCTAGATATCTAGGTTCATGGAGGTATTCAGTGGAAACCACTGAAAAACATAAGAAACATGCATGAGGAAAATGGCCATTCTTAGATACAGAAAAAGGTAGAGTAATAATCCCAAATAATCTTAACTAGATAGATATCAAATGTCTTTCTTTTTAAAAAATTTACATATCATACATATATGCATACGTATCTGTGATGCTTGGGGACATCAAAATCTTGGCTTCTGGTTTGAGGGTTAATTTTAATAAAGTTCTGTGGGTACCTGGCCCAATGTCAATTTGCATGGCTGAGTATATCTTCCAATATCTATCTCTTGATCAACAATTTTAGGGTTGCTCATTCTGCATAGCCACAATAATTAACCTAAAATTTCTGTTTTCACATAGCTCCATATTAGCTAAGACGACAGGGAAACATGTGGACTCCATCATCTATAAGATAACTCTTCATATGATGAAATTTCTATTGTTTCCCTCAAACCATTTCTCCTCTAGATTAAGCAATGTCAGTTTCTTTCTTCGTGGTTTCTATTTTCCAATACTTTTCTCACATTCATTTTTTCCACGGCCGGATCCCTTTTATTGATTGGTGGAGCTCCCTATTGTTCTGGATTTGTGTCATTCTGACAAGTTTAATCTTTCAAATTAGTCCCAACTAACACTTCACATGTTCTAAACTTTGATTATCTCCATCCAGTTTTTACAGGTTATGTCCCTGTTTATATATTCACTAAAATGTTATCTTCCCATTTTCTTCTTTTCAAAGAGCAAACTACATTGCTCTTAAAAATATTATAGAATAGAAACCAACTTGTGACTAAAAAGAAAGAAGAAAAGGAGTAGTCACTATAGAAAATAACTCTACACTTAAAGTAGTGTTAAATGTGTGCCAAGCTGACTGACATGTATGACTTGTGAATATATGCCTTGAGTTCCCTTCTGTCTGTGTAAGGAAACTTTTAAATTTAGCAAGAGTTCTTCATATGGAGATCTACTGCTAAGAGGAAGGAATGAGAATTGAGCTGTTTATGAATAGTTATTAGATAGATGCAGCTTAAGAGCAGCTATTCACAGGAAAAGAAAAAAAAATAATTCTGAATAGCTACCCATTCTGGCTAATGGCTGTGCTGCAACATATGCAAAGGTTGTGGAGGATTGAGGCCATTAGCTCAACAATGCAGGCCAACAGAATATTTTTTGCCTAAAACATATACACAATCATGGCAAAGGTTTTATTCAAACATACGGCTTAGACATTTTTTTTTTTTATTAATCTGAAGGCACAGCCTAAGGTGAGATTTAGTGTTAACAGGGTTAGTGCTTTCATGAAAGTCCAATATTAATATCTGCATTATGACAGACTCCAGGTTGCCATAATCAGGAAAAGAAAAATGTTTCAAAAATATAAGAATCTTTAAACCTACAAAAACCTGAAATCCTAGGCTGTCGTTGCCATCTTAATTGACCTCTTCCATGGAAGGAAAAAAAAAAAGAGTCAAGTGGAAATGTGAGCCTAGATTTACAGTTTTAACTGTAAGTTGCTTATTTTAGTTATACAGGGACAATTTCACTACTTCATTTTGTACATGTCATTTTTCCTCACAATTATATTCTGTACCTTGATTGAACAAGTCGACATAACATAATGCATGGCAAAAAAAAATTTGTTTTAAATTATAGTAACATGATACATAGTTTTACAATTGGAAAAGTTTTGTGTTTCTTTCTCTCAGAAGTAGAAATTGCCAGAGATAAATTTATAGGTTTTCAATTTATTAAGGCATCATAACAATTACTTCAGCCTATTAATTATTTGACTACAGTATAATTTGTATGACTTAGATTCAAAATCCAAAACAATATTTCTAAAACATTAGTAAGTTTTTATTGTCAGTGAGTTTCTCGAGATCAGGGGCTGTGTATTTTTCCCTTGTAAATTTCCAGGGCCTACCATGGTACCCTGAACAATATAGAAGATACAACATTTATAATTTTTAAGTCAATATAGAGCAGTGACAAATTTTTCTACTGCAAAATATAACGGTATTTTGGAATTCAGAGTTAAATCTAAAAGTAGCAATTAGAAATAGGAAAGACCTTATGTACACATTTAAGGTTCTGTCCAAAATAATTTATTTTCTTTCCACAGTATAACATATTGTTATTTTTTCTAGTTCAGTTTGAACTCAGTGCAATGGTTGTAGCTCTCGCTGTTTTATTTTGCCCACAATGAGTAATTTCTAATGCAGCATAACTTTGACAGAAGTGTACTGAGGATGAATGTCAACAGGGACCTAAATAATCCAGCTGAATGGAGAAGTTATTCCCATGAGAGGGCAGCTTCTTTCAGTTCCTCTTCATTTCCTTCCTCACTCCTGCCTGGGTATTTCCTTAGATGATACCTTTTATGTGTACGACAAACTCAAACCGGCCAGCCAAAAATTCATTTACTGCAATTATTTTGCCTTCTCAGGCAGCACCATGTAACAATAACAACAACAACAACCAAAAAAAAAAAAAAACCCAAAAAGAAAAACAAAAAAACTTCTCTATCAGTTTCACTTGACATGGAACATTTTTAAGAAAGAAAGAGGAAGGAAAATCCCAAATAGTAAACAAATACAACATTAAAAACTACATCTTTTTTTCTTCTGGGAAATCTAAACCTGTGGAAGAACATCATGACACCTTCAAACAGAATGCCCCTAGTGCAGTTAGAAACAGTAAGAACTTCAAAATTATTTAACCTATATCATATTTTTAAACTGATACAAACTCTAACACCAATTCTTATTGGCTCTCTGACATCATGAGAAGGATAAATGATTTTTTAATTAGATGTAGACACCACTGTGCCTAGCATAGTGCTGAAAACAGAAGGTGGTACATAAATTGTTACTGAATAAACAGATAAAGATCTAGCTTTGAAGAAGTTTATGGAGAGAAAGGAGAAGCAAACATGTTTATGATTTTAGGTCTCATTGGGGACATGAAAGAAAAGAAAATGTGTCAATCAAGATAAATTACTATAACATGAGTCTTTCTTCCTCATAGATTTCCCTTCTGTCATTCCAAAATTTCTGTTTTAGTAACCTGTTTAGACCCTTTATCACAGAATGTAAGGTGAGGACTGTCATGATAGGAACAAGGTATGATAAAGTTTCTGAGAATCTGCCTTTTAGCATCACTTATTTGGGAAGTCTCTTCACTTTTTTTCTCTAAGACATATAGTTGGGAAATGCTCTTGAAGTATGCTTTACATTGCAGAATATTGATATCATAATTAACCGTTCTTTTTTTTTTTTTTTTTTGAGACAGAGTTTTGTTCTTGTTGCCCAGGATGGGGTGCAATGGTGCAATTTCGGCTCATCGCAACCTCTGCCTCAAGTGATTGTCCTGTCTCAGCTTCCCAAGAAGCTGGGATTACAGGCACCCGCCACCACACCCAGCTAATTTTTTGGTATTTTTAGTAGAGATGGGATTTCACCTTGTTGGCCAGGCTGGTCTTGAACTCCTGGCCTCAAGTGATATGCCCGTCTCAGCCTCCCAAAGTGCTGGGATTATAGGTGTGAACCACCATGCCCGGCCCATAATTAATCATTCTTATCTGAGCATCTCAAATATTATTTTTGAGGATGCAGCCATGTCGTTAACTAGTGCCTTCTTCCAAAATGAGAATAATATGGAATTCCAACCATTATGTGTTCACATCTAGCTTTGTTGTACATTTCTTATCTCCCCCGGGAGCATGAAGAAATGATGATCACATGAGGTGATCTGGTTCAGACTTTCCAGCAGAGATTAAGCATTCTAGGAGAACATGACTCCTTGAATGAGAGCAGTTACTTAACTGCTCTCCCCATCCAGCAAGTGATGTACCACAAAACCGAAAAATAATGTAAGCTGACATCACAGAATGCTTATTGCATATCAGGCTCTTTGCTAAATTCTTAGTGCAAATGTTCTCATTTAACCTCAAGAAACTCATACCACAACCTAAAAAGGATACACTAGCATTATCCTCATTTTACTCATGAGGACGCTGAGGCTAACTAAGGGCTAGTAAGTTTCAGAGACAATTTCAAACACAGGCCTCCTGTGTGATTCCAGAGCATAAACTCTTCTAAATACTGTATGTACCTTCTGTCTCATCTCTCCACCTACACCTTGCGATGCTGCCACTCCATGAGATCCTGCAGTTTATTTTTCTTTTCCTTCATTATTACAAGTCTCCTAACTTGTTCCTCTTCTCTGTCTACTCCTTTCTAGAACTAAGCCACTCTCCTTGATCTTCCTAAAATGCAAACACAGTCAATTCACTCTCCTCTTTAAAATCTCATTATGAATCCCTATCGTCCACAGTCCACAGAGGAAATGTCAAACTCTTTATCATTCTATTCAAGGATGCTTCAGTCATACCATGGCTAGAATTTCTGAGCAATGCTGCTGCTTGTGGTTTCTAAACCCCAGCCTCTCATATTAGTGTTCTGAGTCTCTGATTAATATAGTTTTTTATCAACAGGACCATACTTGAGCTTCAAATGGCCTGAGATCTCTAATAGCTAGAAGCACTGATGATGCAGAGCATTGACCAATCCAGGCAGATTATTGGAGTTATCTGGAGATAACTGCAGATTATCTGGAGTGCAGTGGTGCAATCTCGGCTCACTGCAACATCTGCCTCCTGGTTCAAATGATTCTCCTGCTTCAGCCTCCCGAGTAGCTGGATTACAGGCACCAGCCACCATGCCAGGCTAATTTTTTGTATTTTTAGTAGAGATGGGGTTTCGCTATGTTAGCCAAGCTGGTCTTGAACTCCTGACCTCAGGTGATTCACCTGTCTGGGCCTCTCAAAGTGCTGGAATTACAGGCATGAGCCATCACACCCAGCCTATTAATGTACTCTTTTTTCTTTCTTTCTTTCTTTTTTTTTTTTTTTTGTTTTTTGTTTTGTTTGTTTGTGTGTTTGTCTGAGATGAAGTTTCCTTCTTGTTGCCGAGGCTGGTGTCCAATGGTGCAATCTCAGCTCACCACAACCTCCGCCTCCCGGGTTCAAGCAATTCTCCTGCCTCAGGGTCCCGAGTAGCTGGGATTACAGGCATGCACCACCATGCCTAGCGAATTTTGTATTTTCAGTAGAGACAGAATTTCTCCGTGTTGGTCAGGCTGGTCTCATTCTCCCAACCTCAGGTGATCCACCCACCTCAGCCTCCCAAAGTGCTGGAATTACAGGTGTGAGCCACCCCACCCAGCCCATGTATTCTTAATAGAAACCACAATCACCTAATACTTTTGCTGGGATTCTGTCACCTATCTTTAATAATTAGACTCATGCTTAACTGTCCAGACTTAACCATGGCTACTCTCCTCAGTCACCAATGTTCCACTTTTACCTTGAGAATTTGCCTGAACACACTATGCTGGCTTGTGATTTCTACTGTTCAACTGTCCATTACACTCCCTCCATTCATCTTTGAAAAAATTTTCAAACATTTATTCCTCCTCTTGTCGTCACCTTATATACTTAGGTCTTCCTCCTGTTGTGTACCAGAAATACACCTGACTTTGTCTCTGGACTGTGAACACTTTGAGAATAAGAACTATGTCTTCTTCATAAGTGTATATTTAGAAACCAATGCATTTCTTATATAATGGATTCTTAATCAATATTTGATGAAGGAAGGCAAGCAGGCAAGCAAAGAAGGAGGAAGGAAGAGGGAAGGCAACCAGAAAGAAAGGAAAGAAGGAAGGATGGTAGAAGAGATGAAGGGAGGGAGAAAATGATATTAGGAAACACTACACAGTTATTCTATCTGTGATACATAAAAATGCCTGAATCTCAGTTTTCCTCTCCTGTTTGATTAAGCTGAAGTAAAAGAAGCAGAGCCTCAAGTATGCTCGACTATATAAAAGTAAATAGAGTATATCATAAAGGCCAAGTAAACTTCTCAAACAAAGAGAAATAGAATTAAAAGTCAAGTGCATGCCGTTATGTTTTCTGATTCCCACTGTGATTTAAGTTTAATCTCTGGGTTCCTAAACAAAAATTTCAGATAACTATCCACTTAACATTTTTCTAAGGATCTAGACTTGCAGTAAAGATACTTACTTACTTACATAGACCTACTGTATGAGACAATACTATTAAAAGAAAATGTACTAGTACTTTTGTGTATGCCTGAAGAAATCAGTTTGCTAATTTTAGGACTTTGCCAGGTGGACTGACACTGATTTCCAAGATTGTCTGGCCCTATGTCTTTCTTGACATACTAGAAAGGATATCTGATGTACACACTGTGATATGTACAGGGAAACCATAGCCCTTGTCCTGAAATGACTTAGGAAATAAACTTGTCTATCCCCACTGCCTTTGATCTTATTAAAAGTCATCGAGGCTTATTCCTAGCACTGAGAACATGGAAACAGGCATTTGATTATGCGCACATCACATGGTGATACGATGGTCTTGCCACGAACTGGAAGCATTTTGATCAAATTAGAACATTGATTTCAATTAGTCTTTGTAAACAATAGTTACTGATCAACTGTTCTAAAATAAAATATTATTTTTGCCCTCATGGAGTATAAAATCTGGAAAATAAATGAGGTAAAAAGCAACATCAGTTAATGCTAAGTATTCTGAAAACCAATAAAACATGATAAGAGAAAAAACTGTTGTTGTCAGGGGAGGTGAGCACTCAATTATGGACTTTCTGAGAACGTAGCTTTGGATCAGAGATCTATAGCAAGGTCATGAGATTTTCTAGGGGAAGAATGTGCCAAGTAGACAGAAGAATAAGTGCAAAGGCCCTGAGGTGAGATTGTGCTTGGCATGTTCAAAAAATGGCAAAGAAGTCACCATTGCAATCACAAGATCAGCTTAGGGATAAGGTTGCAGAAAACAGGGAAGGCGCTATTACGTAGGGCTATGTAAGCCCTGGGGGGAAGAAAAACCCTGTTTTTTACTGAAAATTGAGTGAAAAGGCAAATTAAATTTTTAAGAAAGGTAATGAAATGATCAGAGTTATTTACTAAATGAATCACCTTGACTAATAGGCAGAGAATAGATACAATGATTGAAAAGTAGAAATGTTCTTGAAGAGAGGCAATGCTGCCTCGGTCCTGGGGTATGGCAATGACAGTAGCAAGAAGTGGTCCAATGTAAGACATCTTGAAGAAAGGACTAACAGAAATTATCAATGTGCAGTATGAAAAAAATGAGGCAGAAAGGATAATTGTAAAGTTCGGGGCCTTAATACCTGAAGTAATGGAGTTACATTTTATTTGGAAAGGTGAACTTGGGGAAGAAGCAGATTTGGGGGATAAAACTATATTTTACTTTTGTTAAATTAAGTTTGAGATGCTTATTGAGCATCTCAATGGAAATCTTGAGTCTGGAGCTCAAGGGAGAAGCCTGTGATAGATACATTTTAGGGTCGTCCATATAAAGATAATATTTTACATTTGCAATCTGAATGAGACCATCAAAGGGATGAGAAAATAGACAGAGAGGGGGAGTTTCAAGGGCTGAGTCCTTTGAAGAGTATCTAGCAATCAGTCAGAGAATGGAGTGATTATATTGTAAGAATGTTGAGACTATGTCCAGTTGTTCTTAGGAACTTGTGCTGGAGAATTATACTATTGGTAGGCATTGGTTACATTTTCTGCCCTCTTTTTGAGGCCTCATGAAAGAAAGTTCTTTCTAGTCCTAGAACTATGCATAATTACGTTCCTCCTGAAAAACTATTTTATTATATTATGACACTATGAATTATAAAATAGTTTGTAACTTTTTTTTATTTACAGTTGCTTCTGAAAGCATACAGTCTAATTGGTTAGACACTCCTAGCAAGTGTAAAATCCCTTAGGGAACAAATTTTATGTACTAACCTCGCTTGTGACTCTTTCTTATCTTTCCTACTGTTATTTTACCTTTGTTCTGTTCCCTAAACACACTTAATCTTTAATTTTACTTTATTATGTTGCAATTTTACATACTTATGTAAGTTACTGTATATCATTTCTGGAATTAATAAGAGCATTAATAGGTTTATAGACAGTAGAGGATAGACAGATGATAGATGATACATAGATTAGATAGATTGGTAGATAGATAGATACATTGATTGATAAGGCATCGATAGTTTTAAACACGGTAAGAGTCACATATTTTGGTTTCAGTGGCATTTTGAAGAAAGTGTGCTGTTGTTGGGCAGTGTCTTGTGATAGAATGTCAACAGGTCTGTATCTGACTGATAAAGAAACTCAGTCGGTTTCTATTCTGTGCATCATATCAAGACAAATGCAAGTTACAAGATGTAGCCCTCTTCCCTATACTTTCTCCACTTGCATTTATTTTCCCTACACATATTGAAATCTGAAAACTAGGCTGAAATAAACATTAGAGAAGCTTCTATAGTGAGTTTAGCTTCCCTTGAGCCATGTGCAAATGAGCTTATCTTATACACATATATTTATATAAAATCTGCTCTCATAATACACATTGGTCAAAATGCCTTTGTCTGGTTTAAAAAAATAATATGTGCACTCCACCAAAAAAGTTCTAACAGCTATTTTTCACTGTATGTTCAAACAAACAAAGGAGACAAAAAGAGAAACTAAAGACTATTTTTAATGATAACAAGCCAAAACTTCACCTCGAAATTACACATGCACACTGAATTCTGCACATGTCCAATGGAAGCTCTCACTTAAAATCAAATTATTTTTCAAACTAAAGCTGTGAAGACTTAAACTGGGAGAATCTGAGATCTGGCCCTTTTTATAATACTTTGAAGTACAGCTGGGAAGTTAGGATTTCTGGAAACCTATCTTTGATTTCCACTAAATTTGTTGCATCACACATTTCAATTTTGCCTCCATTGTGCATCCATTAAACCATTAAAAAGTATACAGTTCTTGCAAGGGGTAGGATTGGGAGAAGTGGGGTTGGGATTATATTTAAGTCTTCACTGTGGGAAAATTCCTGAGTTCCTCATACCCTGTTAATATTCAAAGGTAGCTGTTGATCAGTTATCTGACAGGTAGAGAATAATTCACATTGCCACAAAATTACTGTAACGTTTTTGGAAATGTCTTGTGGTTGAACATTTTTATTCCTTGGTCAGGCAAATAAGATCACCATTATATTCAGAGAGGATGCTTGAGTCTGCGCCTCCTGTTTAGGAGAAGTAATATATTCTTAGGACAACTGTCACACTACACAAACCCTGTGCTATCTGCAAACAGCTTGGGGAAAATATTTCCTTAGGTCTGACATGAACTAGGCACTTCTTTTATGATACTTTTTTGGCAGAGAGAACCAGCCTCAACAAACCAGCTTCTTTCCAGTCATACTGCGTACACATCCACCACCTCTGGCCTTATTTTTAAACCCAATGATGATAATAATTTTAAGGGCTGGGAATTATGAAGGCTTACTTGGCAGAGTCTTCCTATTGTGAATGATAAATCAAACTTGGGGTGCTTGCCAGCAAAAAAGTTCTTTCTTATCTCAGTAAATAAGTGAGGGTGGGCCTGATAAAGGCAAGACAATTTGGTAAGAATATTGTGATAGGGGCAACGGGTGGGCTTTGATATGGTTTTATTGCCTGCCTCATTTCAGTTTTTGGCTCACACACATTTGTACACAAGCAGTGTCAGTTGGCTTTTTCCTTTCACAGCAGATTTTCTTACCTTGTAAGTAGAAACCTACGTTAACCCTCTGCCAGTAAAAATAAGAGAAACATTTTCTAAGCATATTTCTAATCAGCCATTCCTCTCAATAAGTGGATCTGTAAGACTGCAAACATAAAACATTGTTTTCTAGTCACCCCGATTTCCTAAGTGTGTAAATCCCCACATCTCTTCCCCTTTACAGCGCGCTCTCACTTGCATGCTACTAGTTTGCATTCTAAAATGCCACCTGTTGAAAATAAAAGTCTCATGATATTTGCAAATTTTGGTTCATCCTGGTTTAGCTTTACACAGCAGTCTAATTTCACCATGCTTAGCAATTACTTTAATTAGTTACTCCACCCAACAATCCCATGATGTCAGAAACTTCATCTATTTCCCTGTCTTTATCTCTCCCTCTCATTCATTTCTTTCTCTTTTTTCTCACATACTAACACACATACACCCAGTTATTATCACTCAAATCGTTTTAGCAGATCTCTACATGTGTCTCAAAATATTCCATATAACTCAAAATAGCAAGTACTTGAAAAGATAGTTATCATCCCTCTGAACAGGCAAGAGCAACTGAGACATAGAGATATTTCTCTGATTAGAGATTTGTTGTTTTAGAAATAAGTTACATAAAATGTCCTACTGCTTTTAGTTGTATCTGTTGCAACTTTGAGCAACTCAGTTTCTTCATTGGTTAATATGAGGGCAGTGGATGAGGTCCACAGTGTCTCTCAGGGATATCGTTGTACAGTTCTATTTCCTGCAGGGCACATGTGAAATAAGTGAGGGATCTTTACGTAGACACAGCTTATCAGTCCCAAAACAGTGTCCCTCCTGTAGATCACACATTTTCTGATAATAACCTGAGGGGAAGAGGGGCAAGGTTGCCTGTTTCCTGACATCCTGCTTTGCATACTCAAGACACCTACTTTATTAAAAAGTTAACTTTGCTCCAAAAAAATTTTTCCCTAAGTTTTTCAAGATTGATTGTTTCCTGTTATTGTTGGAGGTTTGCTTTCTATGGTCATTTGGTAAATAAATAGCTTTATAGGGGAAAACAAATGGCCTTGTTTTGTTTTTCTACTGCAGGGTTTATGTGTTAAATTTCAGCTACGTCGTGTACTCACAGCTTAGTGCTTCAGATAGTTATGGGGAACTAGGAATTCTTAAAGGGGTAGGACAGGATGTCCTTTTCTATCGCTCAATGAGTCATGGAGGATGAATGCCGTTTCAGGGGTGCTGCAGTTGTGATTTCAGTCAAGTTCCAGTGGCTTTCAACCACTTCTCTAAATCTGAATGAAGAAGCAGCCACAGGGACTGTGTGAATTATGCTAAGATGCATTCCCGTTAAGTGCTGAAGTGGCCTTTGCAGTGAATCCTTAAACTTTACAATGCCAGCAACAGCCTATCCAGAGACAGGGCAGAACCCCCACATATACCCTCTTCCATGCCCACATAAGACATTTGTATTTATCTCCATTCTTATTGCATTGAGCATCTCTGTCTCCTGGTCAGCAACCTCTGTGTCTTTGGAAAGTCAGGCCTCACTCAGAGCATGCTCCCTTCTCAGGCACTGTGACAAGATTGTGTTTCGGTTCCAAAGGGTTAATCCCAAAGTGAATTCTTTGCATGTGTAATTCAATACTTCATAACTGCTGAAAATTGGAGTCCACATAATTTATTTTCTTTGGTCGGGCACATTTGCCTCATGCTTGGCCGGGGCTGACTTCAGAGAGACACACCTAAAACTCTCAAGTGTCCCAAGTGGCCCGTGTCAGTTGTACAGAGAGATTGTGGTACTTGGACAGAGCCCAAGGATTAGGTGTTCCTGAGAAGGTTTTTTTGGCTCTACAAAGCCTTAGGATGTCATGGGAATAGGCTGCACTCCCTTTTCCCCCTTGAAGGCCACATATCAACGGGGTATCTAACCACTCAGAGACAGGCTCTACACAAAGATATACATTAAAATAAATAGAACATGCAAGCAGAAAGAACTGAAAGAGAGGGAGGAATTGCTAAGTGGAGACAGGAAACAATTGCTTCATTGTTGAGGCAGTGATCTTAGAATTGCAGAGTACAGCTCCATCTACAGGACAGTTTGTAAAGTTGGAGCTTTTGGCTTAAAACACGAGACAGAACTTTACATGCAGTTTTTAATCCAGCTCACTTTGCATGGGCTTCACCTCACTGACAAAAATCCCACATTTTTACTGAAAACTAATTGTCCCTCTTTGATGAGAGGGATTCAGAGAGTGACAGAGAGATAAGAAGTGAGGGAGAACGCGGCTCAAGGGTGCTTTCATTTAGCTCCTTTTCTTATTTTGGCAGTAAATATTCTTGTCCTCGCAATACTCATTTAATCTCTTTCTTTGCTTTTCAACAACTTCCTCTCATTTGGTTTTCTCTCATTATTCCTTGATTTGGGAGGGGGCATGTGTATTTTCACCATTCAAACAAAATAAAAAGCTGTGCTTGTTTGAACACCATTTTTGTGCTGGCTGGCAAGCATGTGATTTTAAAGAAGGTTCAGGTTTTTAGGTTGAAAGGAGCTGAAAAACTTTAAAGTAATAATTAAAGCCAACTCCCTACGTTCACATTCCCGCCCCTCCCTTTATTTTAAAAACCTTGCCTGCCAACGCAGTGGCTGCTGTCTTAATGCTATTTCAACAGGAGACCTGGGTTTCAGGACAAGATCCAGGCCATAGGGGAGACTTGATGGCTCGGGGAATTAGTAATGGGATTTGGAGCCCTTCATTTCTAGGTCACTGGTTTGAATAGAGCCCAGGTCAGTAATGACTGAAAGTTGTTACCACCCGATGCCTGCTCTTCCTTAGCTGATCTGAGCTCGCCTGCCACTCCATCCCTGAGTGCCTGTGGCCCGTCTGCACTAATGGCATTCATTGACAAGTTGGCTAACTTAGGCCTTAAATGTAAGACAGCCCAGTTTCTGCCATGTGCAAACACGGGGTCCACACTGCTGCAGCTGCTCTCCAGGGAATAATGCAGAGAGAGACAGAGTTACAAAGCTATTTTGCCTTTCTGATTACTCTGGGACCTAGCAAATCTATCTCCACTCACCTTAAGTCTCTGAGGCATTATATCTTCAGCCATTTAAAGGTAAGATCCAGGGAGAAGAAGTAACAGGCCTCAGAGGACCAAGTTTTCAAATACTCCAAATGTATGCATTCTGAGAAGACCGATTTAAAAGATCTGAATTAGGAGCTGCCGCTGCTGTTTCTAGTACCAGATAATCATGGCCCTTTTAAAATACCGCTTGCTGGACCCCAAACCTGTGCTTACAAAGTGTAGAAAGAAGGCAGGTGTTTCCAGAACTTATATTAGGAAAGTGTTTGAAAAAATAATTACTGCTTTCTTTTTGTTTGTTTATTTACAAGAGAAGAAATGCTTGCTGTAAAAGGATGGAGATAGAGAAGGAAGGACTGTGGAAACTCAAGAACAATGCACTACATGGGCAGTTCCTGCAACCTGCTACAGCCGGAGGCCAGTCTCTATGTGCAGAGACAAACTTGCTCTGGAGCTGTGGTTAAAGAGGGGGAGGAGCTGGAGTGGGGACTAGGCGCCTCCGGAAAGGATCTGAGGCCTTTCACATAGCTACCTGTCAGTCCCTGGGCCCGGGGCTGCAACCTACACATGCTTCACTCTGTCCAACCAACACCCCTTCCCTAGAGGCAGGTGAAGCCCCTTCCCAATAAAGAATTACATTATGTATCATCAATTAAGAAATACAATTATATAAAGACCCATTTGTATCAGTCTTATATTTAGATTTCCTTTTCAGACAAGGGGGTTTTTAACAGCATTGATTTTCAGTAATAAACCAATTACAGGTTCTTACCACATTGCTAAGATACTGGATGAAAAGTTTTAACTATAGAGTTCGGTTAAAGTGGGTAATGGAAAACACAGCACTATGTTTCCATTTGTTTCTGATTTACTACTTCCAGCTCTACATTTATTCCTCTTAGATTTCCTGGATTTTTGTTTACTTGGTTTTTGTTTTCATTTTTGTGTTTTCATTTCATTTCCAAGACTATTTGCCTGCTTTTTACCTTTGCATTCTCTTATTTTGTTTAGGAAGCACAGTCTTCTACATTTTTGCTGGAAATATGGAAAAGCACTATGGCTAATGGAACGACTTGATGCCAATGATCTACCCTTCAGCTAAGCCATCAGGCTCTGCTCCTCACTCTGACGGCAGTGGACTCAGCCCATGGCACCACCCCCACTTTTTCCGAAGGGACCCAGCCCATGGCACCGCCCCCACTTCCAGCATCACCTGCAGGACCTGGGCCAGTGGTTCTTTGTGTGCCATCCATTTTCTGCCTTTTCTTAGATGAATCCAACTAGTAATTGATTTTGTTATTCTGAGAATCCTAGAATCCTAGTGTTGGATGGAGGCTTACAGATCAGCCTCTTCACAAATTTCTCCTAGCATGGAGCTCTGAGTATTGCTTGAACACGTTTTGAAGAAGCACTCTCTCCTCTTCCAGGCTTTCTATTCCATGTTTGTTTATTGTCTCACACAAGTCAGGAAATGGGGCTACAGCGGCAAACAAAATTGCCTCTGCAGAACTTGGAATTGAGTATAGAAGAAGAATCACCCCGTAATTGCAAAGATGTTAAAAGTTCATCAGCATTGTTCACTACCGTCTTTCCTAAGTTGAATCTGAATCAAACCCACATGTCATGAACACCCACTCATGTCTTCATCTGCCTGCTGAAATTCCAGGTGGTATTCTTCTTCTATATGATGGCTCCTGGACACAGTAAATGAGTTCTTGCCCATTTCAGGGGTTTTATTTCTTTAACTCTCACAGCCCTGAGACCTTGACAGGAGTTGACTGCTCCATAAATGCCTGGCTCTATCAGGAATGTCAGCTTTGGTCATTGTAGCTGGACTTTGGATCTAGCTGAAGTTGCAGAGACTACTGGCACCCAAACTAGCCCTTTAATATGTTGAAGAATAGATGAGACACACTTTGCAAGATTTCAAATGAGAAAAAAATAATGTGAAATACCTGCCACTATGACTGATTTCATATGAAAAACTGTAGTGAGGGACATGAGAACTAAAAGTTTTAAACTTTATGATGGAATAGTTTTTACATAATACTTTTGTTAACACTACGAAGGTACAAAAAACTACACCAAAACTCATAAACGTGATTACAAATAGGGAAAAGAGGGGCCATAGGTAGAAAAAAAAATGTTGTAATGTGCAAATGTTATATTACTTTTATTTTGTACCATTGAATGCATTAACGATTCACAATTCCATGAATTTAAAAAATTGTGTTATCACCATCTAAAATTGGTTTAAAAAAAGTAAAAATAGGAAAAATAACAAGAGAAAAATATTTTTTTTCAGTCTTGAATTTTGAGAGTCATGAAAATATCTGCCAGAGTTTAGCAGAATTTTTAAGCTTTGATTCTTGTATGAAACCCAAATCCCTCCCCTGGGCAAACAAAATTACACAGTTTGTAGCCAAAAAAACCATAAAGAAAATAAAAATAAAAACAAACCACAATAGAAAAATTTCTGAGTCTGCAAGGAGAGACTTCAGGCTCCAGTGTCTTCAGACCTACTATCTTGAGCTAAAGGCAAAGCTCTTACAGAGGAGCAGGCTTATGAGGAAAATATCTTTGTACCGAGATTTTTATGTGTTCACCTTTGACTTGGCATAGAATTGAAGATCTAGAATTACAACTCTGCAAGACTTTTTTTTCAGATGTTTTTTTCATAACATCAGATGTTCAGAGCTGAATGTGTGAGAAATGGAATATTCTGTACATACTGTAGAAGCTAATTAAAAGATGCTGATGCTACACAGTCCTGAGATCTATTCCCACCTTTGTCATAGACAAAGCACTTTGCTTAACTTCTTTAAGCCTTAGTTTATTTATAAAATGAAGATAATAATATATACATACCATATATATATATATATCAGGGTTTGTTTGTTTGTTTTTTTTGACAGAGTTTTGCTCTTGTTGCCCAGGCTGGAGTGCAGTAGTGAGGTCTCGGCTTGCTGCAACCTCTGCCTCCCAGGTTCAAGTGATTCTCTTGCCTCAGCCTCCCGAGTAGCTGGCATTACAGGTGCCCACCACCACACCCAGCTAATTTTTTGTATCTTTAGTATAGACAGGGTGTCATCATGTTGGCCAGGCTGGTCTCGAACTCCTGACCTCAGGTGATCCGCATGCATTGGTCTCCCAAAGTGCTGCGATTACAGCTGTGAGCCACCATGCCTGGCCTCAGGGTTCTTACGTTAATAAAATGACATATTTTAGGTTCTTAGCAAAGTGATTTATCACATACTGAGTGCTGAATAAATGTTGGCTATTATTTTCAGGTTACTGCTCAGAATCTGGTAGTAGTCTTGTTCTAATAGTTCTTGCTATCTCAAGTTATAACTCTTTTATGTAGTCAGGCTGTGTTATTTTCCCCTGCTCAGTGTCTATTGTGTGGCTTGAAGTAGCAGCATAACCACTCAACCACTCTCTGTTTGTAGGGTTCTGTGGTGTTGACCCCAACACCCTGTTCCAGATGTGTCCTCCAAACCAGGACTGCCAAATTAGCATAGTCCAATCCTCTGGCAATAATAATTAGGCCAAGGTTGAGCACTGGACCAAAGTCTGGCCAATAGGATTTAAGTATATGGCTTTGCTTTTAGAACTTTTGTCTGTTAATGTTTTATTGGACTTTCTATTAATTCTTAAAAGTCTGATGGTGCTGGTTACCACGCAGTATTCCTCTTAGATGTGGGTTACTAGGGTCCCCATCCAAGGCATACTCTTGCTCCCCTGCCCTGCCCTTTCCTAAGGAGCAAAGGAGACATGACTACTGGAAACATACCCCTGCCTTGGTACAAAAACACTAGAATTTTCTGCCAAACAGTTGTCAGTTTCCAGGGCCCATAATAGGCCCCTTTTTAGGCTCCATATTCAGGGAGAGGGGAAGGACTTCAAGCCAGGCATCCCTATTTTACACAAGCCTAAAATGTACATTTGCAGGCCCTGAAAGCGTTTGGAGCATACTTAGGGCAAATATTTGTAGTCAGTATGCCTAAAGTGAAACCAAGGATGAGACAAGCAATCAAGGGACTGAGACAGAGTTTTGATGGACTTCTTTGAGTTCTAGATCCAGCTATGTGAGAAGCAAGACTGACCCTTGGATTTTCGAGCTCCTGAGTCAATAGGTTAGTTTAACATGTTTTCTTTCATTTGTAACTCAGAGGGTTCTGTCTGAGACACTTTTCCTTTGTACTCCATCCTGAATTGACATTCCTTTATCTGTAATCATAACACCACTTATAATATTCAGAACTTTATTATATTCTCTAATTATTTAATGCAGGAGAATTTTTCTTTCTCAAGATTTCCAAAGGATGTTTGCAAGCTGTGCAAGAGGATGGAGTTTGGACTCACTCTGATGTGACTAAATGTATGACCTTGAATAAGTTAGTTAACTTCCTTGATACTTAGTTTCTTCATCTTTAAAATGGAAATAAGCCTACTCAAAGTTCTAGGATTGCTTAAGAGATTGAATGTAATCAGCCTTGTATGCAATAGTCATTCAACAAATACCTTGATCATTTCCTTGAGGGCCTCGGCTGTAGAAGGTAAGAAAACCAAATTAACTGATTTAAGTAAAGTGTCTTTTTAATTTAAATATATATTTCTTTTAAACATTTTTGTGGGTACATAGTAAGATGTATAAAATATGATACAAAAAGCGTCTTCTAAAAAATCATTAATGTAATATCTCATGGAGAAACACGTAGATAGGCAAGGGTTAGCTGGTAGCAGGGACACAAAAACCAAGCTATTTTCTTTCAGCTCTCCTCCCTATTCCATTCTTTCCTTTTGGTGCTATCTGGCTTTGTCTCATTCTCAGTATACAGTGAGGTACAAGGCTTCCAACAGACCCTAGGTTTGTTTGCATCTGCTTCATTCAAGAGTGCATCTAAACTGAGCTAGAAAGTTTTATTCTTATGTCAAATTTTTAGGAAGTACTCTGATTTCTTTAACTTGGACCAATCAAATGTGGCTAGGCAAGAGGTTAAAAATTGTATTAACCTTCTGCAGTAACATAAGGTTGAAGTGAGGGGAGGAGAATTCCCAAAAGATAACAGCACTGGTGCCACAAAAAAGGGAGATTAGGCTAGAAAAACATGTGATATTAGACTATAGCAATAGTTTTTAAGAAAACATTCTGAATTTCCTACCTTTCTAACAAAATACTAAGTACATGTTAGTGTACCGTAAACACATGACTAAATATTTTGTGTTTTGAAACTCAAAACTGAACCTACAAACAGAGGGGCTGAGTGGTTTCTTAATCACCACACAGCAGGGGAAATAAATCAGCAATGAGACTTGACCTCTTAGTCCCTTAATATGATCCCAAGAATCTTTAATTCAAGTATTTATCAAGGCTTCTTCTTTTAAAGTGACCATGTAAATCTTTAGTAGATGGCTGTTATAATGTTGATATGGACGCATTATGTATGAAAAATGGTTAGCTGAACACTTGCAGTGACTGATTTCCACGCATTAATAATCTGACCATTTAATTAAAATATAATGCCCGAGGGTCCCAATCCGCAGCACAGAATGACCTAGAGAATGTCCTGTCATTGAGAGGTAGGAAAGGGATAAGAAAGAAGTAACTCAGCGACAGACTGGTCACCTTTGTATCTTTGCGTGACTTACTATAACTAAAGCCTAACTATGTCTGAGCCCAGAACTCCCACCTAGTAGGCTTTCTAGCTCTCTGTATGGTGTTTGGATTTTGTGCATTCCTTGGAGCTCCAAGGCTGTGAGTGCACCACAATGCAACAGAAATGTGCAAATTCCAGTGGAAGTCACTGGCACTTCTTTGGCTCCTGAAAATACACCATCATTGTGATGTCCCAGAAATAGCCACACTCTGAAGGCTGTTTCTTTGGCCAGTGTAAGCCAGAGACTCTACTGCGTAAGTGGGACATGCTAGCTCAGAAACTTATAATGTAAAGTTTTCATGTTCAGCTCACTTCTTAGTTTACAAAAACCCTTATCAAAAGAGCATTCTAAATTGGAATTAGTTAGTGATCCAGGTCTCTAAAGCCCAGAACTGGAAGAAAAGATTTCTTAATTACACCAGCAGGGGCTTGGTTTCTATTCTTAGTGCATCTGGGTAATGTGGTTATGTTCATGATGCGTCTAGTTTCTGCACTGCCAGGGATAGCCTTCGGTTCATTCTATGTTAGGGCGCACAAATGGAGGGTCTCTGAGTTTGCTCTTTTTCCTGGATAGAGGTAATTCAGGATTCTCAAAAGCAACATATCAATGTAATTTTTATTGTGCTATGTCTTAGGCCAATCAGATTGAAGTTTATGTAAAATATAAAATTATTAAAGCAAAGGATCATTTGATAGGAATTTTGAGTTATTTGCATATCCTGTTCAGTGAATCTCACTACTCAGCCCTCACTGAAAGTAGATCAGATTGAAACTTCCAGGCTACCTTGAGGGAGAAGTAAGGGTTACTATTCAGAGAGTATCTATGCTGCAGTTTTCTGCTAGTAGGCCATCTATGAAATGGGAAACTCAGGGTGTCTTTCTTTGCCAATAGAGCACCATCTATGTGCTTCTGTTTCTGAGAGGAAGAGTAAGTGTCAGGAATCAGTTTCCAACAATCACTCTTTTTCTGCCTGAAACTTGAGTTATGTGTTCCGAATTACTGCAAATTTTTATACAAACCTATGTCCTTGTGATATTGTTTGATTTATAACTTTTGGCTACCTTCAAAGTTCTGAAAAGTACAACAAAACACAGCTTAGGGAGAAAATACAGATTTCTTTTTAACAGAAATAGTTGGTGAGTTAAATCAAGGGCCCAAATATTTTTAATTGCTATACTTTTTTATTTAAAAATATACAATAGTCTACCATGAGGTAAAAAATAAATAGCTTGGTGTCATAAAGTTAATAAACACTATTCACAAAGTTGGGTTTAATACCAAGGCGTTTATTTTCGATCATTAAAAATCTACTTCAGATGGCAATACTCTTTTGTACAAAAATTTAACAGAAATTCATTTACATTCTTCTCCATTTTATGTTTATCTGAGGAAAATGATGCCATAAGTTCTTATGAAACAGAACAAGCCAAAAACTTTTCTTTTAACTAATCCTGATGAAGTTTGTCAAAGTAAGATTTAAGGCAAGAAGGTTGCTTCTTGGCAGGAGAATTCTGGAAGGGAAAAGTGGCTGAAACTTTGCATGGTTGCATTTGTTTCTGGTCAAGCTGCCTTATCACAATTCAAACTCTCATGCTGGGAAATTGCTCTTTCTTTGGTACCTTTTCTGCCAGAATTCAACTCTAACAACAAAAGTTTATAAACAATGAAAATTCCAGCTGGTTGACATCAGCGTCACGAAGCTTTCTCTTCACACTGATACAAATATTTACCCTGAGCTCTGGCAAGGCTTTCCTTGCCCATGTCACCCTTAATCATACATTTTTCCTTGATTGAGTTATGCTTTCCAGTATGTGATTTGCTCTGGTTTACTTTTTAACACATCCCAGAGGCTTCGTCAAAATCAACTCTGGGCAGGCCATGTCATTTGGTAGCTGCCAAACATGTTATTGAGAAGAAACTTGGCAAATATCAAACCAGTCCTCTCTAACTGCTCTAAGAAATGTTTGTTCTTTTTGACCACCATTTACTTTTTAGGTCCCTTATATCCATAAAGCTATGAGCCAAGAAAGTAAGCAGAGATGCACTCAATTCCCTATAATCTATTCCCTTGAGATAACGCACCAATTTCTCTTCCAGGTACCTTATTGCAAAGAAGTTGAAAATTTCAAAGGTTTCATCAATGACTCTTTATTTCCTTCAAGAAGACACAAAGGTTATTTTCAAAAGGTTAAAACAACAGATTGATGTACTCTGTTACTGTAGTAAAGTCCACTAGAACAAATATTTGCCACACTAAAGTGACTAGTGGAGGGATTAGCACAAAATATTGCAAATATTTCTACAAAGCTTCCCTTGCCAAAATAAAACATTGGGTTCTCTGCCCTAGGTGCTTGCAAAATCATTGTGAAGTGCATTGATAATGCAGAATTTGGGGAAATTTTTCTCTCAATATTGAAATAATTGTATAAACAGGTGTCCTACCCGATAGAAATATAAATAAATATCTCAGTTACACTAGTTTATACTTATATTGCATTTATGGTTTAGAAAAATCTGGTCATTATACAAAAGCTATATATGGACCATGTGCCACTCTTCTAACTCATTTGAAAATAACATGTAGTAAGCTGTGAGAGTTAAACAACTCTTTATTTTGCCTATACTGGCTTAAAAATTAATCTCAAAAATGAGATGGAACCCCCACCTCTGACGCATTCATCATTCTTGTTGTTATTGTTGTTGTTTCTCTTGTAGTCCTCAGGGAATGCATGTGAGCATGCACACACACACACACACACACACACATTCCTTATACACACAATATACTTTGCTTAGAGGGTCGTATTCTTTCTCTTTGCCAACATACAGCTTCATCTGTGTTGAGGTGTGTACTTTCCAGAGCATATTGAAATGCAGTGATGTGTAACAAAACTTACCTTCTGTGATTATTAATACATAAACATATCTGAAGACCATAGTAAATAATTATTATAATCTAAGGTGTGGCCAACATATTTGAGAAAACAGGAATTTAATAAGATATTCTCTTCAGTTCCATGGAAGAAGTTGTAGCAATTTTTTGTTAATGGAATCCCATTATTCTTTTGTATCAGAAGAAGTAAATGTAGTGTAGAGACGTGAAAGAAATAAGCTCTGAATAGGCCTGAAGGAGTTAGAGCAACTTCGCCAATTCCTAACCTGATCAATTCCCAAGAAAGCAAGAAGAGAAATGCCAAGCACTAGTCTTTATGCTAAAGACCAGGTGGAAACCAGAGTGAAAGGTAGAATTTATTATCCCTACTTTACAGGCCATGGGAAGAAGACCCTGGAAATTTCACTACCTTGCTCCTGGTAATTTAACTGGTGAACGGAGATTAGAGGTTTGAACCTAGTTAGGTTTGACAAATAGGCTTGTGTTTTTTACCTCACTTGGAGTGTCCCAGTGGAGTGACCCAGAGGGCCAGATTTGGCCAAGTGTGCACTTAACTGGCCTAAGGCACTGGGGGATTTAACAAATGGATAGCCAGTTAGGGACTAACCTCACATATCTATAGGGAATCATTATAATATTCAAATTCTGGGGATTTTCTGGGAAATAAAGTTAAAAATGGGACACTCTTTGTTTTCCCTCTGTACCCTGTGGAACTCCGGAGTTCTGCAGAGGGAGGTTAGGAGCTCCTACTGAGACTAACATGGTGGCCAAAGAGGTAGCACTGGGACCCCACCCCTGCTATTGTCTAAACACTCTTATTTTTTTTGATACATTAGGAATCTGCATAAGACTTTATTTATATAATTAAAAAATAATGTTTTAAACCCAAGAATTTTTATGACTCAGATCTTTGAGCATATTAAAGATACTTGAGAAATAGTTTGATCCAGACCATAATTTACATAAAGTTGCAATTTTTGCATGACATCCAAAGGCCCTTAAAGTCAAGATATCAAGTCACTGATGAGACTAGGACTCAATATAAACCTGATTTATGCTCAATTTTTCAAATAGTAAGAATGTATGAATTACTAATTATATACCTTTATGCTCCAGTTAATGTAATAAAAGATAATGTGTATAAGTTTGCTTTCATATACACCATTGAGATTGCTTATTCAAGGGACTGTATTAATGATTCAAAGGGCAGCTTTTTATTCATTTGAATTTTTCTACATTATATGCAAGTTATATCTGATAAGACAGTAGTTCTTTATTTAATTTTAACCTAACAAAGTCTATTGTGAAGCGGAAAACACTGTTTTTGAGATTTTAGTTCTTTTCAGAATTGTTCAGGACAATGCTTATATTATGAGAATATATCTGGTTAGATCCATTGAACTAGAATTTCCAGGAGTAGGGAGCAGAAAACTGTACTGTAAAATCATGCCTAGGAGGTCTTGAATAATCAATCAGATTGGAAACCACTGATGTGCCTTATTTGATTTTCAGATGTGAAAGGCTTCTTTGCAAGGAGATGATTTTATTTTTATATAAAGCTTCCTAATTTTTTAAGATACCATACCTTAGGTCCAGCTCAGTCATGTTTTCCAGACATAAAGTGAAGTGCAGCTGGGAGACAGAAGCAGTATCCGTGGCAGGCCTCCATTTACACAGAGCCCATAAGAGTGGCACAGCACCCAGTGAGTCTGACATGCCTGGGGGCTCTGCTGCTCCTCTTACCCATCCTCACATGAAGATGTCTCATTCATCTTTACATCCCCAGTCCTTAGCACAGTATCTGGCACATTTTAGATACTCAACACGTGTGTGTTGTTTATAAGAAATAATTAATGAGGACATCATTCAAGTTCAGTGGTAAGAAACTGTCATCAAGACTTCAGTTTTTGTCCCCTTTTTATTTAACCCAATTGCTTCTTAATTTTCAGAAATTGTTTTATCTCTCTTTATTTTTAGGTTCCACAATAGCATTTGACTTTCTTCTCCTAACTTTAATTTGATATCTTCCTATAGTTTCCATTTCTCAGATTCCCTCCTTGATCTTCTCTCACAGGCACAGCCAATCAACCATCCATCCTCTCCTCAACCTTCCAGAAGACTGTGAGTCCTGAGAGCATAGAAGCTCTCCTGATGTTGCTCCCAGACCGTGACCCGAGCTGGCAAAGTTTCTATTCCCATGTGGCTGCATGTTTCATAAGGAGAGCTACTAAAATGCAGGAAAGCACAAAGTCTTAATTGCTTGCTAGTGGGCACTCAGCCAACACGCTGTTAGCAGAATGAAATCCAATCTTAGAGAAAAAGGGCTGAACCTCGGCTCTGGATCGCCCAAGCCCCATATGGATTGCGTGTGTTTTGGGGGAAGATTTGGATACGGTGGTCTTTTTTTTCACTCTTTTGAATGGGAATGTCAATCTACGGGTTACTAGAACATTTTATTCTTAATGTAATAATCCTAGCTGCAAAACAACATTAAGAGGGAACACTGCACCTCTTCTCCCCACTTATGACATGGACAATTAATACATTCTCATTTTTTGTGCTTCTCTGAAAATACTACTTTCAATGCAATTTCCAACCAAATTGTTACTTTGAAGAATTCATACATAGTCATTCTGAAACATCCCTGCCTTGTTCTGTTGTTTGCTATTTGATCTTTGATAATTAATCTCCCTAAACCTCAGTTAACTTATCTTTATAATGGGACAAATAAAAATGCTTTCCTGACAGGGATGCTGTGAAGACTCAGTGAGATTCAAAGCTCTTGGCACTGTGTGGCACAAACAATAATGTCCCAATATATGTTAACTCCTAATTTTATTGCTAAAAATAATAGTCTAACAGCTTTCTCACTGTGAGAAATCTCAATATATAGCATAAATATTTGGCCCCATACGTTTTGGTGTTTGGGGCTTTGACAGGTTTTCTTTGATCTGTCACATGATATATTTCTATATTTCACATGATATATTTGATATATTTCTATAGTATCCATTTTTTCTAAAATGATTAAAAACCTCTCTTCACATTAACATTACATGAGAGAAAAAAACAAACAAGCAATATGTAGAGAAATATTGGTCACTACACTTCTTCTGTAAATTTTAATATGAATGCCATGCTCCAAAACATAAGCTCTGGATCTCTCTCTAAATCCTAGAATGCTGAAAATCTCCCATCAGAGTTAGATGATGATGACAGAGTTGAACATGAATTTTATTTGATCCAAAGTACTTCAGAGAATGTGACATTCAGACTAATTACTGAAATTTAAGGGTGTTAGGATAAGATTGCAACCTACTTTTTTTTTTTTTTTTTAACTTATCTGAGACAGAATCTGGCTCTGTCACCCAGTCTGGAGTACAGTGGAAGGATCATGGCTCACTGAAGCCTGGACATCTTGGACTCAAAGGAATCCTCCCACCTCAGCCTACCAAGTAGCTGGAATTACAGGCATGCACCACCAAGCCTGGCTAATTTTTTGTAGAGACAGGGGTTTTCCATATTGCCCAGGCTGGTCTTGAACTCCTGAGCTCAAGTGATCTGCCTGAGTCAGCCTCCCAAAGTGTGGGGATTACAGGTGGGAGCCACAGGGCCCAGCCAAGTTTGCAACCTACTTTGGATAACAGTCCATCCCTGAAGTTTGTAATAATTATTTGTCACACAGGTGTCTGCAAAGGATTGTTCCCGATGATACAGACCCAAACCCATCAATACCAAATCTGTCAGTCCTCTCTCCTAGGAGTTTTAGAATGTTATGCAAATGAGATATCTTTTGCCTCACCTTAATATCCCAGAATTCCCTAAAGAGCATGAAGATTATACTCTTCATGGGATATATTTTATTATTTTTTATTATAGTGATTTAAAACTCCAAAGAAGCAATGTCAGTGGTGTCTGTGGTCAGTTTCTATAATATTAATCTGTTGGTTGATGTAGCAGTTTTTAGCACAGACAGATCTCATCCCAGAACTCTCATTAATATCAGATACTCATCCACATAAGTACTACATCCAACATTAAAAATTACCTTTGTCATTTTCTTGGTAAACAATAAGAGCTAGATTTGATGAAAAAGACATCATCCATATGGTAATTTGATATCTCCAAAAATCAGGGTAGGCCATTCAAATTGCTAAGTTCAATAAAGCGCCATTAAAGATATCTTATTCCCCTGCTCCCCAACCAATTCTGCACCCCAGGAAAGGGTTACCAAGAAAGCCTGAATGCTGTGTCTTCTTTAAGTTTGAATCAGATATGGCTCCATTTATTTCTTCAAAAAATGGTAAGAATTAATTAATATTAATCTCTAATCACATTGATGGAAAAATTAATGGAAATTTTAATAAAAATATAACCTTAACAGGATTTGAAGGTGTCCTTTAGAATATAAAGCTAACACTTTATCCACCAAGCAATGAATCCTCTGGTACCAGTTGATGAAATTATAAAAATTAGCTGCAGGATGGTTCTTATTTTGTTCTCTATGTACCAAAAGTTTTGAGAATTACAAAGAAAAAGACATTAAAAATTAAAGTAAATTTAGAAATTCAACAAGCCTACTCATTATCTCTATTTCTTTAGAACATACGTTTCTGGGGTGAGTTGATGTGGTTGTTTATTCAAACAGACTTAATTTTCTCTCTTAACCTATCAACACTCTGGTTTGTGTTTTTACATTTATAGTTTCATAAAAGACTTGATAAACTTACATGAATAGGTCAATTTTTTTAAATTATTCAAGTTGGGAGAAATATACAATGACAAATAGGTGTTTGGCACATTAAATGTTTTTGCTTAAGGAAAAATGTATATATGCAGAAAATTAGTGCAATATTAAAATCACAATTACCAATGTTAAGCATGCATTTTCTGAAATATCAATAGTCTCATTCCTTTTCTCTGTTTATTATATAATATGTAATATTTAGCAAAGCAACTTATACGTAGTGCTAAGAGCTTACAGAAAAATGAAAATTTGATCTTTTAAAATATTTGTTGAATGTTTATAACATTACATACTGTGAAAAGTACAGAATTACATACACTATTATTTTTGTCATTGTACTTGTTTAGTGCTTATCAATATTTCAATGCCAGTATGGGATGTTGAAAGCTATTTTTCTTGGCATTATGTTAGCCAGAAATCCTTATCAGAAGACACTTCTTCATAGCTATTCTTCATAACTATGGAATAATGATAACTTAGCTTTATAGTGATAACCCTAAAGCAAACAAAATATCCTGAAATCCCTTTTGAATTATCAAAGAAAAAAGATTAAATAATATGAGAAAAGTATAGTAATAAGTAGACTTTTACTATATTCTACTAATTTGAAAATTGATAATTCATATATTTATGGTTACTCTTCGCAAAGCAGAATTTTTGATTAACTAAAATGATGAGTTCCTGACTACACCTAATGACAGAATTGACAGTCTTAGCATGATAATTAGATCCAGTGGTGGACACTCACAAAGATGAAGAAGCAGGGATACTGACTTCTTTTCTGTTTATTATTGCAATTCGAATCATGTTTATAACCAGTGATGTGGTAAATAATCTTGTCCCTTTCTTCCTTCCAACTACTCGATTTCCTAGAACCAGCCTCTTTATTCTAAAAGCGTAAGATGAGAAAAGTAACTTTAAAAAACACAGATACCAGGAGGGAGCAGCTTTTGTCATGAAGTATTCCTTAGTTGAGACATTTTCTTTAACACTGGGCAAAAACGATCTCAAAGCTGCAGACCTGCAGGAGCCCATGACCTAATGGGGACCTGCAGAAGCCAATCCCCCTCCTTAACAAAAGACTTGAGGCCTTTGTCTTAAAGATGTCTCCTTATATCAATATTATTTAACCCTTAATATTTCCCATCTTATTTTCTTGCTGACTACATAAGATGTATAAAATAATATTGTAGATGCAAAATGCTTACCCACTGTAACTGTGCCAGCAAATTAAAACAAACATAAATGAAACACAGGATGAGAAAAAATACATACCTTGTATCTGAAAACTAATAAAAACTGATATATATAAGGACAAAGAATAATTGGTTCAAAGAGTATGTGTACTTTCAAGACTTCATTCCTTTATAACAGTAATTCCCATTTGGGAGGCATTTTTCTGTTGTCACAAATCTGAGAGGCAGGTACTAGCTTGTAGTCAGTAGAGGCTACCAATGCAGCAAAATATCCTACAATGCACAGGACAGCCCGCGCAACAAAGAATGATCCACCATAGAAAGTTCAATATTACTGAGTCCAAGAAATCCTGCTTTATATCCAGTGAAATTGGACTAAATCCCATTTAATGTGACTAATCTCAAATTCTCTGTTTAACTTATTTATCTAATAAATTCAGATAAAAACATATGTATATATACATATATATACACACATAATACAACACATCTTCAAAATGAAAGAGCTTATGTGCTACTTATTTTGAGTGTAATATCGCTCTGCCTCAGAGCACACAAATACACCAGAAACTGTTGTTCTATGTTCTCCACTGTCAGCACTCTACTACAGATACCCCATCTGGTGCGGTCTGATATGGATAATAATGGTGGAGTGTTCTTGCTGTCTTGACCGTAGTCATTACTGTGATGTTATTTTAGGACTAAGTAGTGTTTGCCCATTGGACCATAAAACTGTGTCATGTAAATACAGGTTTTAGAGCACACAATAGTCTGTCCATGTGTAGACATATGCAGAAAAAAAAAAGCCTCATAAAATGCCTTTTAATAGTATTTGTTGGGCATGTGAAGTAATTCCTTTTCAAAGTTAAATCACTTGGAAAAAAAGGAGCTTCTCTTTTCAAAGACCCCGTAAGTAATTATACTGCATTATACATCATTCATATGTCAATGTAAATTTTGTTGTTAAATGGAAGGAGTTTTGAATGACATGGTACCAAGCAAGTGTCTGACATTAACCAAACCTTTTATTTATTTATTTACTCTCACCTGAGTTGCTCTTTGAAATTGAATTGGGGGTAGAGGGTTAGTATTTATGTAGCCAGCAACCTTATATTTGACACTTTATCCTAGAATTAAATTCTGAACACCAAAATAACTCACAGAAATGAAATTCCAAATGAAAACAACTTTCACAAAAGACATCCTTAACAGTGAAGCCAGTTTCTCAGTAGATAGTATGTCTATACTGACAGCAAAAAATAAAATAGAGTGGGTACTATTAAAGGTCACAACAGTATTTTAAAATCTTCTATACATTGAGTCCTACCTAGAAGTGTGTGATTATATTATGGGATGTTTGAAATCTATGTTTGGTTGACATTTTTTTCATTACCTGTAACAGTGATGAATATTTCCCTCAGTTCAGCTTTTGATAATGATAGAGAATGAAATTTATAGTTATATATGAGGTAACTGTCCAAATTGGATGAAGCAACTTGATGCTACACAGAGCGATCAGAGTTACTAAAATGGTGGGTGGGCTGTAGATGCTTAGATGCTTCTCAAAACAAATCACCTTCACAGTCTGAATAAAAATCTCACAAAATGGACTTTATTTTCATCATGGTATTCACAGACATTTTAAGATTGAGAAACAACTCCAGATAATTACTGAAATTTTATTCTTTCAAAAATAAAGCGGGCAAATATTCTTAAGTGTTCATTAAACTCACCTATTATTTGATTCCAACATTTGAAGAAATGTGTGGAAATTTTAGATAGATAGGAAGATTTTTCCTTTCTTTTTCAGATTTTTCTGCATCATTTAAAATATAGCTGAATCCACTTTAGTAAGAGTCAAGTTTACATTTGACTTCATCAACTGATGTTTAGATCAAATCAGCAACTACATCAAAATCATTACTCAATTTTATTCTGTAGGTGTTTAAATAGAAAAGAAAAAGTGATTTGAATATGACTTTATCTGACAATGGTGACATAGTCCTAGTTACAAGAAATACTGACCAGTTTCAAGAGTTTCTGTAATATGCATATTTTTAAAAAATTGTATGTTGTCACACAAGAAAAGATTATGGATGAAAATGTGACCGAATCATTTTTAGGGACCTACTCAACAATATGAGTGTTTACATGCCTCCAAATGGATCTTTTTGCATTAAAAAAAGTACCAATCAGTGAGAGCTGAGATTGTGGATTCTAAAACAAGACTGTCTAATTAAATTCCAGTCTACAACTTATTGCTGTGCATTTTTAGACAAGTTCAGTAACCATCTGTGATTTGGTTTTCTCATCTCTGAAATGGTTATAATAATAGTACCTCCTTCATAGGATGGTTACAAGGATTAAATAAGTTAATATATATAAAGAGTTTCGAACAGTGCCTGGCATATAGCACCACTATATGAGTTCATTGTTTGAAAATATTCCTAACATTTTTTTCTTCATTTGAAGAAGAAATGCATAATCCTTGAATAGAAACATAATTCACTCGTGTACTTGTTATGTGGACCAGAGTCAGTGACCACCAGCAATGTGAGATTTAGCTATAAATGTATTTCCTCTAAGTCAGTGAAAACACAAGCCTTTGCTAAGAGACCTGGAAAATTAAATTTAATGCTAAAATCACAGTGAAGTTTTCCAAAATAAGCCTTAAGTAACCTTAAGTTTTACTTCATAGGATTTCTATGTGATAGGTTTGGTTTGAACATATAATAATACAAACAAGTGCAAGGGTACATAAGAGAAAAAAATCACAAATGATTTTCAGTTTACAAAGTTCCACTCAAGGTATAAGGCCATACATAAATATTAGACTTGTATATATTTGCTTCCATGTGATTTAATACATCGAATACACTTTCTTTTCCGTCACCAACTTTCCTTGTCTAATAGTGCTTTACCACAGATTAGATGTCAATTGGTCTGGCTGTAAAATCATTTGAACAATATTATCTCAATTTTGTCTGATGTGCATGGGTAAGACCTAATACCTAATAATGAATGGATCTCTCATAACAGCTGAGATCCTTTTAGGATTTGATTAGAGTTAAGCTGCAAAATCTCTTGATATCAAATAGCATCCCAGCAGTCAGAACCTAACAGACTCAGCTTTAGCATGACCTGCAACTTTATCTTAAGCCACTTCCTCTTTTGCTTTCTATTCTCCAGCCGCACTGGCCACTGTTCAGTTTCTCAAATGAACTAATTTCCATCTTTCCACAGAGACTTAAAACAAATACCGTTTCAACTGCCTGGCACATTTTTCTTCCATCTTTTCACCCACTCAACATGTCTCCACTGGGATATAATCTGAGTTGCCATTTTTTTAACCCTTTAAAAATGATTGTCTTCTTATTAGGTTGACTTATGCTTTCCTGTACTTTTTTGTGTAGCAGTAATTGAATCTTGTAGTTTATGATTTCTTTCAAATCTTCTTCCCCAGCATATCCTAACTTCCATGGGGACCTAGACCTTTGTATTTCTCATTTCTGCATGCCATTGAAATAACACTGAGGCACTCACCTCAACAAAATGTGTATTGACATCCTTGTCTTTTCTTCTAAGTTCTTGACTAATTTCATATTGTCTGCTCAACAGTTCTACTGAACGTGGCTCAGACTGAACTCTTGACCTGCTCAATCCCACTTGGTTTATCCTCTACTCTCCCTATCTCTTACAAAGGGTCCCTCCATCTACCTATTGGTCAAACCAGAAATCATCTGGAAGCATCTTTGATACCTCCCTTTTTCTCACCCTCCAATTCTAAACCATCACTAGGTCTTGTCTTCTTTATTATCAAATGCATGTAAGTATGTCCACATCTCTTTTCCTCCACAACTGCCACATGTATTATTCAGAGGCCTGCCAGGAAAGAGTAACCTGCTCAAAGTAAGTAACGTGAAGAGGGAGTTTAATAAAAACATATTTAAAAGATATAATTAGATTTGAGGAAAACAAAAAGAAATACTTCAAGACCTCAAGGCTAGGAGCAACAGGGAACTATAACAATTTAGACTAAAGGGACAATGGAAGGGAACAGTTACTGGAAACTAGACAAGATAGCCTGATGGTAAGAACTGTCTGAGATAAGGTGTTGCCTTTGAGAGAGGGACTAGAAAAGTCAAAGCAAGGAAGGGGCAGGGGGAATAAATATCCCAACTCATTCTGCTACCACTCTCCTTTCTCAGGCTGGTATCTCCCACTAGCTCAACAAAATTGGAAGTTGAAAGACAAAAGAGCAGTTTTTATGCCATTCATGATTGTCAGCATTTTGGAGTCTGATTACCTTGACTACTGAAGTTGCCTTATAATTGGATTTCCAGCTTTCTCTCTCACCGAAACCAATCCTTAAATCCACTCTGCACACAGTAGTCAGAGTTCCCTTCTTAGGGTGAAATCTGTATTAAGTTCTTCTGATTAAAGTGTCTTGATTATTATTTATTTCTGTATGTTCCAAACTCCCCATTTTAAAATTGTAAAACTTTTATTGCAAAAATAAATTTTCTTAACTTTTTTTCCTTACTAGAGTGAGCTCTGTGGAGGCAGGCATCATCTATGATCATCTCTGAGTCCCCTATCAATGTGACTAGAATAAGCACTAAATAAATATTGGATGAATTAATGAATTTCAGAAGATAGATTTATAGCTTTAAAAGCTTCCCAGGTAATTCTACTGGTCTAGATTTTCAAAAGGACTATTGGAATGATTAATCTTCAAATGCCCTAGATTATGAAAAAAAAGAATTAGGATAATTAATCCTAAATCATGGAATTCACTTATTATATGTTAATTAAGAACTCAAGATGTGTTCATAAAATGTGTTGCTTTGCCCAAGGCTGACTACGTCTTTTTTTTTTTTTCTTCCTTGAGTTTTTTAATCCTTTTAGATATCAAATTTAACCTTGATTAGGCCAACCAACTATGTCTTCCTTTTTAAAGCTCAAACATGAACGACTTTATGGTGAATCTACTCACATCTAATCTTGCATTTGAGGAGAGGAAATATTTCCCAAGGAAGTGCTTCAGTGTATTCTCATTATTGGATACTATAGAAGAACAAATTATTTTCTACAATTTAAACATTTACTATTTTGTATACTTCAGCAGTTCTATAGGAATATGGTCACTTTAATTGAGTAGTTTAAAGTTAAATTACTTTTCTTTGGCTCATAGGCCTTTGAGATTCTACATACCTGGCTCTGATCTTTTTCTGTTTCATTTCTGATAAAGTTTCTTTAATATCTTGTTTCCATTTCATTTGAAATGAGGCCAATATTTTCTTATTTGTACTCAGATGTTTATATACATTTGATGTGCATCTGCCTGTTGCAGTACTGAAGTAATTCCATTTCTGTGACACATTCTTTTTTTTTTAACACCACTTTTGCCAAATAATTCTCCTATTTTAAAATCTACTATTTTATAGATAAGTAATTAATAATAATAAATTACTCAGCTAAATACTATACCTTTGGGGGCATAAATAACTCTCATGATCTCTTAAGTATTTTTGATGCAATTTTTCAACAAACTGATATGACAATTAAGAATATGCATATGTATGTATGTATGTAAAGATATTTATATATATGGATAAAGATAAAAGTGGCTATATATTTCATTCCTTCATTTTAAAATAAAATGTCGGCATAATTTCTAATTTACTGAAAATGATTGGGTAAAAAGCAATTTGTTAGGGGAATTCCTCTTGAGCATATAATTTTGAAAAGGCACTAGCTCTAACACGTAATCTCCAGCACTTTCATGAGCAGGTTACCCTTCCTTGTGTTTGCTACGTATTAACATCCATCCTACATTAATGCAATCCTATGTATTAACATTCATCATACAATATTTCTATAATTGTTCTTGGCAAAGTTAAAGATGACAAATCATAAGATAAATATGAAGCTGTAATAGCATGTCTCAGTAAATGTATAAAACCTGGGGTATTTCTAGACAGATTCTCCAATAATGTGAGTTCTGTACTTAAATAAATGCCACCAAGGTTTTCAGAAAAATTATAATTCCTAAATCTTGATTCCTAGTTATTCATTTTCTACCTCCTCCCAAATGCAACCAATATTGATTTCTGTTGCTGCCCCCATTTATTTCACTGTCTTTATACTAAAGGTTTCTAATTCAGTTGAAGCATATCCACCTAGTTTTTCCAATATGACTGTATTTTCCCACAAAGGCAAGGCAATGTCTTATGTCCTTTGCATCTTTTATAATTCCTGGCATAGTTCTAGATATGAATAAATATGCAATAATTTTATGCTTTTTTACTCCAAATATTTAGCAATCCCAACTGATCATTAAGAAATATTTTACAGTTAATTTAGCAACGCCGGAGTTGAAAAACTAAAAGCAAAACTCTGGCATTTCATTAAGGAAAAAATTAAGAATCATTTATTTAGAAAAGCTATTTTGCCAGGTCTTCACTTTGTGTTAGATGTGATCAATATATCCTGATTGCTAATGGGAGTAATAAGATTACTACCCTGACTTCCGAAATAAATGGAAGTAGAACCCTGAGTGCAGGTGCGGCAGGAAAGTTTGGGTAAAAGATAAGCACTCAATCTTGTCCTACCACCAGTGGAGGGCAGGTAACAATGAAGGAGAAAGTCAATAGCCTCTAATAAAACACCAAAACTCTAAAACATGGTTTCTTACCTTTACTTTCACTTGTGTTATCATAGACTTAATTATAATTTTAAATCAATAAATACATATTTATCAAGCATTGCTAAATTAGGACACTGTGCTAAAATTGTACAGGATATACTTTTTTTCCCCTCAATTTTAGATCTTTTTGGATCTATAGATATTTGAAGAAGCACTTGTTTTTACCTTCAACTTGATCTTGATAATGACTGAGTAGTGGAAATTGATGATCTGAAGACATATCTATCTACACGGCCTTTCAATGCAAAATCCACTTTATAGTCTTAAGTAGTCTGCTGTGTTTTAAAATGAATCTAAATATTAGGTCCTGGGGGAAGATCAACATTTAGAATAAATTGCTAAAATAACAGTGGCTATGCTAATACTTATTAATACTCACTTATCTACAAATCTTAAAAGGAAAAGGTTTTCCAACAATTATAAGATGTCACCGTGTTAATCTACATTTCAATAAGATATTTAAAGACAATGCTAGAACTGTCAACGACCTGCTCTTAAGCTTGAAAGAAACCTACAAAGGAATGCTGACAGTTTTATTTTATGTGACATGGAAGCATTATTTATCAAGAAAATGTTATTATATCTTTAGACATTTGAGCACGTTTCATTGCAGATTCTCAGGAAGTTCCACAGATAACTTGCAGTATGTGGCGGTAGAATATTACCTATGTAAAATATCCTGAGCTATCAAATTAAGGAAGTGATTTAAATAAGCAAAATTTCCTCTGTTTCTCTTTTTCCACTTGTTTCTATCTAGAAATCATAGCAAAGTCTGAAGCTTTGAATAACAGGCACTCATGTTTGAAAACTGCAAACTCAATGAAGAAATTGGAAGAGACTTAAAACTAAATGCTCAATTATGTTTAGGTGCTTGTTAAAGATTTGTAGTCTGGGAGAGTCACACCTTAAGCAACCTCATGGATTTTACTAAGCAGTCTTGGTAAAAGCACTACATTCCTTGTTATGATATATTTCCGGAAATTAGAAAAGTCTTTCTGAGTCAGCAAAGAATTAGTATTACCCTCTGAGATAATGGAAACCATCCAAATGTTGAGGGAAAAAAATCAAAGAATTTCTGTTCCAATATAATGGCTCCTGTTTGCTTAGTATCTCTTAGAAACTTCTTTTGGAAAAAAACAAACAAACAAAAAAACAAGTCCCATTTACTGGGTACCCTATTAGAATTTCTACATTTAGTAAACAATGCTAGTCTAATAGGGGAAGTATTGTTATTTCAACCTCTTGTCCCAGAGATTTCTTCCATTGAGATAACAAACTTCGGGAAAATATTTCACAGACCAACACTACAATAAACCAAGAAAACCAATAATAGATAAACTGCTCATTTGTAAATTTAAGAGGGATTAGGGGATGAAGGTGGGAGGTGAAAGAGACCAAGTCTGGGGAGGAGCAGAGTGAGCCATACATTTTGGCAGGAGGGTAGAGCCTGTGGTAAGATACTGCCAGTTGAGAGTCTCCAGTCATGGAGGAGTCCGGGTGATTTTAAGAACAGGAGTGTCTAAATATTCGGCCTTAACTGGTTTGCAATTCTCTCACATAAATTCCCCCTGCAGTCCTCATTCTTAAAGAAAAGCCTTCTAAGCCAGCATTTTGTGTCAATAGAATTTGGAAGAATAACTCAGTTTAGGTTCTCCTTGAGGCAAAGCCTATGTGGAAAAATAACTTGTGTCCAGGTAGTTAATTTATTTTAGATAAATAAATTCTGATTCTAAGAAGCAGAGAAAATTTAAAAAGGAAGGAGGAAAACAGAGTAAGAGTGAATCATTTAGATCTCTACTGTATACACTAGGGCCTTCATTCCTTCCTGGTCTCACAGAAATGTGCAGGATGGTAAGGAAAGACAGGAGCGTGGAGCACTCTGCCTACAGGTTCCTGTTTCCCTTTGGTTGAGGGTCATCTTAGAGGTGTTAGCTCTTCTTTATTTATAGATGACACTTGTGTCCAGGTCAATGAGCCCCCACATTGCCACAAAAGACTTTGTGACAGAATGCAGAAAGACAGAATGCAGGTGCCTAAAATGAGATGATCTTAGGTTTGGGGTGAAGCTGAATGGTCTACCACTCAGTGGCTAAAATCTGATGTGGACTCAGGGCACGTGATGTGAACCACAGAGGTAAGCTAGAAAAAGTAGTCATTATCGTGTGATACAATATGGAATAAAAGTCTAGGGATCAGGTGATGAAATGAATTAGTTCAGAAAAGTCCAAAGCTCAAAGCCAGATGTGTCTAGAGGAAATGAGAACATCACCACAACACCCTAAGATCTATGGAGAGTTTCAGTGAAACACTGGGTCTTCCCTCCATGTCCAGCATGGTGAGTCATTGTAAATAGTATTTCCTAGGTGACATTCAAGTAAATATTCAGAGAAAGGCTCTTGTCAGATAACTCACACTTGAAAAAAGTAGTCTTTTCTGCTTGAAACAGTAGAAAATGTGATTTGGAATAATGATGTTACTAAATTTATTACATCTCACTGATAAATCTGAGTTCTAAGACCTTTTATTTGACTCTCCTCTTACAGGATTGCCACTGCATAACTCTTTAAGGCACAATACAGGCAGTTCACACCTGACAGTGATTGTTTTTATTAAATAATAATAAATAGCTGTTGTGTATTTTACCAAGTGTTGTCACTCTTCTAAGTGTCTTGCATGAGTTAACTTCTCCCAGAAATCCTGAGGTTGGTACTACTGTAACCACCTCGTGGATACTTCCTGCCACTGCCCAAATAAAGACAATGGCACTGCAGTAAAGAGTTCAATTGACAAGAGGCCACACAGGAGACGGAGTTATTACTCAAATCAATCTCATCGACGGCTTATAGGTTAGGGGTTTTTCAAAGATAGTTTGGGGAAAGGAGTGGGGGTGACTACTATGAAATGGGTGCTTTCTGCTTATTGGTTGGGTTAGAGATGAAATCATAGGGGGTTAAAGCTCTCTTCTTGAGCTGAGTCAGCTACTGGTGCTATTGGTGTTAGACATGCAAAACCCAGAAGAGATACCTCAAAAGTCCAATCTACAATAGTGGTTATCTGTAGGAGTGATTGAAGAAGTTTCATATTTTATGACCATTCCACACCTTAAAAGAATTCATGCTCTTCTCCTCCCCCTAGCTTGGTAGTCTCTCATTAGCTTTATAAAAGCTGTTGAGTTTAGGGGAATGACTATTGTCATTTAAACTATAACCTAAATATGTTCCAAAGTTAGCTCTTCCTAAGCCCAGAAATAATTAAGGCAGCTTGAAAGCTAAAGGCAAGAATTGTGGTTGGTTAGACTGGCTCTCCTCCACTGCCAAAATTATCTCACTGATATAATTTTTGCGAAGAGAGTTTCACTATTATTATTCCCACTTTTTTTTTAGATACACAAATTAAGGCGGATGAGGTTAAGAGTCTTCCCCAAATTCTCCAGCTAGTAAGTGGCAAAGCTGGGATTCAGACCTAAATTTTGGGGTGCAGTCAAACCTCTAAAACAAAGCACATTATGACACTTGGGAAATCTCAGACACAAAGTTCTTAGAAATCAAGATCCAGAATACTGTCTACAATATTAGCTTATTATAGTGTTACCAAGCTTTTAAAAGAAATACCTTCGTCATAATTTTTGTTTCCTAGTCATAATATTGACCTTTAAAATGATCTACTATGTTCCATCAGATATATATGCAAAATCCGCTTTATTTTAGATTTTATTCATTTTTTAAAAATTTAACTATACAAAAAATTAGGTCAGGCACCTTTGTTAATTAGCTCTATTTCATTAAAATCATGACCCCTAGTTGAAAATGCCTTCACTCTTGTGTGTTAAATTTATACGGATGGTCCATAAACAGTCCCTAATTAGTCACATGTGTATTCAGATGTGGGCTCATGTGTTATAAACTAACACTGAAGTGTATAAGGAACTGTCAGTCAGATCAAAAGTCAACTGAAAATCATCCCGTTTGCAAAGCTGAGAGCCTGTCACAGTTAGTTAGTCATAAATGTTTAAAACAGCAACCAAACTTTTATTCTAATTGAGCATGAGTTGAAAGGCTACCCACTTTGATGTCTTTGCTTTTATCATTTGTATATAGCTAAAAAACTACTATTATGCCTTTTAAAAAAGTCCCCCCTTGGGGTGGTAGACATTACTAGGTTCTGAAAATATACAGGTAGATCAGTCTATAATTGCAGAGCCTTTGTACAGTTTCCAGTGATGCCTATAATCTTTCACGTGCAAGTGTTCAAAAGTAAGATTCTTTCCTCCTTTTTCTCTATTTGATCTCCTTCTCCACAGATTTGTGATTTAAGACATAAGGAATACATCTTTGTAATGATATTTTGTGGGCCATCATTTGAAGTAAAGTATTTGTCTTACCCGAGTTTTTCAACCTTTAAGAGGGATATATAATTATATATTTTTAATTAATATTTCACAATTTATTAGTAAAATTCAATTGTGTTAAGGGTACCATTTGAGAGATTCAGGTGTGGAGACTGGGAAATGAAGGAACTATGAAGGATCCTACAGCAATGCCTCTGTCTATATGGGAGTGACTTTTTTTAATCTTTGTTTCCTTGAACAGACCATGTCCTTTTCTTCTGGATTTTTTAAGGGTTGCTCCTAATACAGGTTTTGAGAAACTGTATCATGATATACCTTAGTATATTTTTTTTATTTTTTATGGGTCTTTTGAGCTTCTTGAATTTGTGAGTTTATAGTTTTCATTACATCTGGAAGTTTGGGTGCAATTTCTTCAGATACATTTTCTTCAGAAACAACAGTTACTCGTATGTTAGGGTCAACTGAAATTGTTCTGCTGCTCACTAATGATCTTTTTATCTCTTAAAATTACCCTTTTTCTCCCTGTGTTTCATTTTAGATAGTTTTTTGTTGCTAAGTCTTCAAGTTCACTAGTATTTTCTCCTGCAATGTCCAGCCTTTTAAATTCCACCAAGTGTTTTTTGTTTGTTTGCTTGGTTTTGTTTTTCATATCAGACATTGTAGTTTCACCATTAGAGTTTCATTCTGGATCTTTTTATATTTTTCTCTGCTCTATAAACTCTTTGAACATACGAAATAGAGTTGTAATAACTGTTTTTTTGTTCCCTTGCTTGTTTTGTAATAAATGTGTTAATGTCATTCCTATTATTTGTATCTATGTTCATCCTGGGTCCGTTTCAATTGACTGATAATTTTCATTACAGGTACCATTTTTCTTCTCTTTTTGCATGCTTGTTAATCTTACATTCAATGCCAAACATTGGGACTTTTGTCTCTTTGGATGCTATCTATTCTTCTTTTAAATCTTGAGCTTTGCTCTGGGATGCAATTTAGGTCCAGAAGTGTTCACTCAGGAATAATTATTCCTCAGTACTGAGGGAAGACCTTCCTGAGGATGCTGTCCAATGCTCTGTGAATTAAGAGTCTCTCTGGTATATTTTGTAGGAACAAGCATTGTTCCTGGCCCTGTGTGCCCACCGGGTACTGTTTCCTCTAATCCTTTTGAATGATTCTCCAGCCTTCAGTAGTTTCCCACAGGCATGTGCTGATTGGTACACTGCTGAATACTGAAGGAAGACTCTGCACTTGTGCAGGGTTCTCCTGTGCAACTTTCTCCTTCAGGTATTCTGTCCCATGAAGTCTAATGGCCTTGGTTTCCCTGGGCTCCTAGCTGTATCTCCTCAACTCAGCAATTTCTCTGGACTCCATCTCAGTTCCCTCTCTTTGTGCTGTGGCCAGGAAACCACTGAGGCAATAACCCAGGGGCAAACTTAGGGCTCACCTTGTTTGTTTTCCACCTGTCAGGTATTCATAACATGGTATTACCTTCATAACCTGATATCCTGTCTTGAGAGCTACTGTTTATTTTGTCTGAATTTTGTTGTCGTTGCTGTTGTTATGTTTCCAGTGGGAAGCTAAATTCAGTTCCTGTTACTCCATTTTGGTCGGAATGATTACTTTTTGAGGATGAAAAACATATAAATGTATTGAGCACCTACTACGTCTTAGACACGAATTTAAATTCTTTGCATATGTTACAACTGAATACTAACCCACTGAATCCATAAAATAACTCCTGAAGTAAGTATTATTACTCCCTACTGGCACTCATGGTTGGTAACCTGTCCTATAGCATTACTATCTTTTTCATTGATAACAAAAACTCAAATTAGTTCTGAGGACATTCTGTCTCTGATGTATAAGTCTAAAGAAAGGACATCCACTCCTGATTAAATCTGTACCTTCACTCTTCTCCTAGAATCTCTACAGCACATATTTCAGTATCTTAGAAAAGACAGGATAATTCCTTCTAAGTCTTTTTTTTTTTTTTTTTGGATGGATGGAATAAAATTTCTAAGGAAGTAAATTTCAGGAAATAAAAATGGCTTTTGATGGTCTTTAAAGCAGTCTTTAACAGTAGTCCCATCAAAAACTGTTTCAATTATTTCTTAAGAATTATCTGTGAATGACATATACAAGTTGCTTTCTTGTTTTGTAACATACATAATCAATTATTTCCTTGCTCTATTTTTTGTCTTTTAAAAATGTTTTACAAAACAATACTTGTTATCAAAAGATGATATATTGGAGTGGTCCGTTCCAAGATGGTCGAATAGGAACAGCTCTGGTCTGCAGCTCCCAGTGTGATCAACACAGAAGACAGGTGATTTCTGCATTTCCAACTGAGGTACCTGGTTCATCTCATTGGGACTGGTCAGAAAGTGGGTGCAGCCCACAGACAGCAAGCCAAAGCTGAGCAGGGCATCACCTCACCCAGGAAGCACAAGGGGTCGGGGAATTTCCCTTTCCTAGCCAAGGGAAGCCATGATAGACAGTACCAGGAAAATTGGGACACTGCCACCTAAACACTGTGCTTTTCCAATGGTCTTAGCAAACAGCACACCAGGAGATTATATCCCGTGTCTGGCTCAGCAGGTCCCACGCCCATGGAGCCTTGCTCACTGCTAGTCCAAGATCGATCTGCAAGGTGGCAAGCCTGGCTGGGGGAGGGGCATCCACCATTGCTGAGGCTTGAGTAGGTAAACAAAGCAGTCTGGAAGTTCGAACTAGGTGGAATCCACTGCAGCTCAATGAGGCCCGCCTGCCTCTGTAGACTCCACCTCTGGGGGCAGGGCATAGCTGAACAAAAGGCAGCAGAAACTTCTGCAGACTTAAATATCCCTGTCTGACAGCTCTGAAGAGAGCAGTGGTTCTCCCAGAATGGTGTTTGAGCTATGAGAACAGATGGACTGCCTCCTCAGGTTGGTCCCTGACCCCCGTGTAGCCTAACTTGGAGACACCTCCCAGTAGGGGCCGACTGACACCTCATACAGCTATGTGCCCCTCTGAGACGAAGCTTCCAGAGGAAGGATCAGGCAGCAATATTTGCTGTTCTGCAATATTTGCTGTTCTGCAGCCTCTGCTGGTGAAACCCAGGCAAACAGGGTCTGGAGTGGACCTCCAGCAAACTCCAAAAAGCTGCAGCTGAGGGACCTGCCTGTTAGAAGGAAACTAACAAACAGAAAGGAATAGCATCAACATCAACAAAAAGGACATCCACACCAAAATCCCATCTGTTGGTCACCAAAATCAAAGACAAAAGGAAGATAAAACCATAAAGATGGAGAGATGGCCTTCAACAATTCAACATCCCTTCATGCTAAAAACTCTCAATGAACTAGGTACTGATGAAACATATCTCAAAATAATCAGAGCTATATATCACAAACCCACAGCCAGTGTCATACTGAATAGGCAAAAACTGGAAGCATTCCCTTTGAAAACTGGCACAAGACAGGGATGCCCTCTCTCACCACTCCTATTCAACATAGTGTTGGAAGTTCTGACCAGGGCAGTCGCGCAAGAGAAAAAAATAAATGGTATTCAAAAAGGAAAAGAGGAAGTCAAATTATCCCTGTTTGCAGATGCCATGATTGCATATTTAGAAAACCCCTTGTCTCAGCCCAAAATCTCCTTAAGCTGATAAGAAACTTCAGCAAAGTCTCAGGATACAAAATCAATGTGCAAAAATCACACGCATTCTTACACAGCAATAACAGACAAACAGAGAGCCAAATCTTGAGTGAACTCTCATTCACAATTGCTACAAAGAGAATAAAATACCTAGGAATATAACTTACAAGGGATGTGAAGGACCTTTTCAAGGAAAACTACAAAACACTACTCAATGAAATAAAAGAGGGCACAAACAAACAGAAGAACATTCCATGCTCATGGATACCAAGAATCAATATTGTGAAAATGGCCATACTGCCCAAGGTAATTTATAGATTCAATGCCATCCCCATCAAGCTACCAATGACTTTCTTCACAGAATTGGAAAAAGCTACTTTAAAGTTCATATGGAACTAAAAAAGAGCCTGCATTGCCATGACAATCCTAAGCAAAAAGAACAAGGCTAGAGGCATCATGCCACCTGACTTCCAACTATACTACAAGCCTACAGCAACCAAAACAGCATGGTACTGGTACCAAAACAGAGATATAGACCAATGGAACAGAACAGAGCCCTCAGAAGTAACAGCACACATCTACAACCATCTGATCTTTGACAAACCTGACAAAAACAAGAAATGGGGAAATGATTCCCTATTTAATAAATGGTGCTGGGAAAACTGGCTAGCCATATGTAGAAAGCTGAAACTGGATCCCTTCTTTACACCTTATACAAAAATTAATTCAAGATGGATTAAAGACTTAAATGTTAGACCTAAACCCATAAAAACCCTAGAAGAAAACCTAGGCAATACCATTCAGGACATAGGCATGGGCAAGGACTTCATGACACCAAAAGCAATGGCAACAAAGCCAAAATAGACAAATGGGATCTAATTAAACTAAAGAGCTTCTGCACAGTAAAAGAAACTACCGTCAGAGTGAACAGGCAACCTACAGAATGGGATAAAATGTTTGCAATCTACCCATCTGACAAAGGGCTAATATCTAGAATCTACCAAGAACTTAAACAAGTTTACAAGAAAAAATCAACCCCATCAAGTGGGCAAAGGATATGAACAGATCTTTTTCAAAAAGAAGACATTTATGCAGCCAATGGACACATGAAAAATATGCTCATCATCACTGATGAAATGCAAATCAAAACCACAATGAGATACCATCTCACACCAGTTAGAGTGGCAATCATTAAAAAGTCAGGAAGCAACAGGTGCTGGAGAGGATGTGGAGAAATGGGAACACTTTTACACTGTTGGTGGGACTGTAAACTAGTTCAACCATTGTGGAAGACAGTGTGGCGATTCCTCAAGGATCTAGAACTAGAAATACCATTTGACCCAGCAATACCATTACTGGGTATATACCCAAAGGATTATAAATCATGTTGCTATAAAGACACATGCACATGTATGTTTATTGTGGCACTATTCACAATAGCAAAGACTTGGAACCAACCCAAATGTCCATCAATGATTGACTAGATTAAGAAAATGTGGCACATATACACCATGGAATACTATGCAGCCATAAAAAAGGATGAGTTTATGTCCTTTGTAGGGACATGGATGAAGCTGGAAACCATCATTCCGAGCAAACTATCTCAAAGAGAGAAAACCAAACACAGCATATTCTCACTCGTAGGTGGGAACCGAACAATGAGAACACTTGGGCACAGGGCGAGGAACACCACACACTGGGGTCTGTCATGAGATGGGGGGTGGAGGAGGGATAGCATTAGGAGAAATACCTAATGTAAATGACGAGTTAATGGGTGCAGCAAACCAACATGGCATATGTATACCTATGTAACAAACCTGCACGTTGTGCACATGTACCCTAGAACTTAAAGTATAATAAAAAAAGATATATATTTTAAAAATATGATGTATTGAGGGACTATAAAATATTAAAAAGGATAAGTAAGCTTTAGAGTACGTACTACTTTAGTTCTATAAAATCTGTTCCCAGCCAATCCCATACTTGGTTAATATAACTCACAACTATACAAACTTTAAAAGAATAGAAGATTATACATTGAAACTTGCACCACTCCAATATCTATTAAAGAATAAAAGTGGAGAAACAGAGGTAGTAAGAAAATTATGAAAAAGTACACCTGTTTATGTTTGAGGATATTTTTCTGGTTTCCTCATTGAAACACATCTATCACAAAGAAATCTAGAATAGACAGAGAGCAGCTCAAGGAAAAAAAATACTGTGAAAAAATATAGAAAAGGATAATTTGTTATGACAATTAAACTTATGGATAATCTTTCAACCAAAACCTTAAGGTCAAAAAATGTTAAATAATAGTTTAGGAGTGTTACCCACCAAGGTTTTCTGTGATTTAAGTCCCCAGTATAAACATATTTGTTGAAAGCTTTAATACTAGGATTATATGTGTTGTATTTAAGTAAAGTACACAGAGAAAACAATATATAATTCATGAAAGGAATTCAGAACTGCAATTAAAATGACCCCTAAAAGAAACTGTATTTTTAGAAGTTAAATTTTAGGCTGATACAGCACAGTCTTATTACATTTGGGATTAAACTTAAAGACTATAAGCCTGTGAAGTAATATAGATGCAAATAATAAGATGAGAAAAATGAATAAATGAAGTTACTCATAGATTCCTTATCATGAATCTATGTTATTTATAAATGTTGACCTCCAACCCTCTCCATCTATACAATGGCACACCATGATCTAGAGTGGTTTGGAGGTGACCACGTTATTCCATTTCCCTCCAGCTTTCAAAGGTGGTTGCATTACCTAAGCAAGATAAATCAGTTTTCTTTCCAGAATGTTTAATTTTAGTGTCACTAGAGGTTAGAGGTTCTCTTGTGTCTCTCATTACCAAAGCAGGATATATGTAGGGATACCTGCACTTTTCTACTCTGCAAGTGTGTGATGGCTAATCGTCCTGTGAACAGCAACAAAATGAAAAAGGAGAAAGGGAGAAAGAAGAAGAAAAATATCAGAAGATAAATAATTTTAGCAGTATTGAATCTCTGGTTCCTGGTTCTGAGATTCTTAAGGTTTCCGCAGTGTTTTCTTTGATTTGGAGAGCTGCCCCATCATTTCTACTTTATATGAGGAATTATTATTCATTCTCACTTTATTTGGCTGAAACCAGCCTAGTATAAGTTGAATTTCCATTACTTAAACTGAAGGAATTCTGGGAAAGGGAAAGCATTAGCTGAGTTGATTCTTCTGTGATGCAATAGCATGAAACTTTCTACTTTACATTTAGGAGTCAGAGTTTAATAGTAAGCTGTGTATGAAATCATATTATGGACAAAGTCGATTCCAAGTGCCTAAATTCTAACCTACTGATTTTATTTTACACATTCCTCTGAAATCTGAACATTTAGTGAAATGCAAAACATTTGAAAAATAAAGGGAGATGAGACCTAAGAAAAAATTATTAAAAAAAGAGTAAAAGAAAACTGTGTGTCAACATTGTAGAGTGTGATGGTTAGGATCAAGGACATATTTTTTGTGAAGATGATGAACTTAATTGTCTTAGTCTCCCACATAAACAGGACAATTCTAATGCCCAGGAGAGGCCCTATCAATCTATTTACATGGTCATAGGATTTAAACATTTTTCAGAATTAAGACATTTTGTCCTCATTATAATTAGTTAAAACTACCTGCAGTTTCCACTTGTTTCCCTCATCATATCTCCTCTTATGTGGGCTGGTGTCAGAATGGCCACAGGACCATCGACATTTTTGGAATCCGACTAAGGATAAGTTGTGTCCCAGTTACATTCGTTTTGGATTTATTGGGTGTAGTGCTGTGACTTACAGCCACTATTATGTACAGTTACATTATTGCTAGCTCTCTTGCTGTAAGAATGCCTTCGCAGGATATTTCTGCCATCCACCTTATCAACACTCATGACGTGGAAGAAGAGGACCCGAGACTGTATTGCAACCTGAATGTGTCCTACAACAACACTGACCACCAGAGACATATGGGAGGGGGAGAGGTTTGAAATGCCTAGAGCCAAAAAGTGCTCTGTGGAAAACGAATGACAACAATCCTAAAATTTTATATAAAATAACAACAAGTTGTGAAGCTCAAAGTGAATTATAAAATTATTATTAAAATCAATTTCTATCAACCATTCCTAAGGAAAGATCTAATTATCTTTTAATACGGGTGTAGAACATATAAACATTAACAAAATTAAATAATTATTTTGTTTCACTGGATTTTGTGAGTTTGTTTCATGGGTCAGATTTCTGTTTTCTAACTCGTAATCTGTTAGAGATTCTTTTCTCATTCCAGATAATTATTTACTTTCATAACTAATTTTGATTTCTGATTGGTATTCTGACCCTTAAAAGATTCCTCCAAATAATATAATCTTCAGGCCCCACAAAACCTTGATTTTTTGCAGTCTGTACCCAGGTGGTGTCAGGACCTAAGATAGAGGCTTGCTTGTGGGTTCATGTGGACGCCAAACAAGAGAAAAATGGTCATGCTTAACTGTGGTTAAAATCTTGTGAGTGAAAAAGAAAAAAGACAAACAAACAAAAAAACTACTGTAAAAAGCAACTTTGAGGCCAACGAGGGCCTTTACGTGTAGTAACGGGCAGTGGTATTACAAGCCAGAATGAGTAATGCCAGTGAGAATGACCAATGCAGAGAGTTGACCAGAGATCCAGAGATGCTTCCCTTCCCCTTGTTTTCTAGAACAGCAAAAGCTCCAGGCACTTTTGTGACCTGAAAAGGAACAACTGCTCCCCCAAAAAGAATGCTGTGAGATTTCTCACTGTCTTTGGAGATAGGGTATCAGTAAAGGATTTGATTTAAAAAAAAATAAAGAGCAGTTGGAAAAAAAAAAGGAAGAAGAAGAAATTACTAAAATAGAAAAGAAATTGCCAGGCTCTGTTACAAATGCTTTAATAAAAAAAATTGAACATAAAGCATCAATAAGAAATGCATACATGTTAAAAGAGAACTAAAGAGGTGACCTTGGGAACTTTGCAATAATGTTATATACAGTTCTCACTTTCATCCAACTAGTTATACAATACGAGCTCAATGCTAGTTGCCTTTTTTCCTACAGTATAAAATATCTTCCAAGCAATTCCTGTAATTAGAGTTTAATCCCCCCAAATTTTTTATTATTCTTTGACTCAATATAATAAATAGAACTTACATGTAATATATAAATATATATGTATTTTAAGTTCAGATGTTCAGAATTTACAAATTTCACTCACACCAATTTTTATCTTCTAGTGTGATACAAGCAACTCCTCTTTAAGCCAGATATTTGAAAATTGGGTTTGTAATACAGGTATATAAAATACAGACACAAGCAGAATTTTTTCCGCACATTTAACATAAAAAACATTACCACATAGAGTCATACACAAGTGATTTAATCACATCTCAAAAACATTATTTCAAGGTGGCTCTTGTATTTTTTAGCTTCATCACAAACGAAATTCCATGTAACATATGAATTATGCTTCATAATAATAATTCTTTCTAAAGTGAAGTTAGTTTTATACTAGATAATTATTTTAAAATGTCAGCATGTCCTGTAGGTAGTTTACTCTGAAAATAATATATAATGGTTAAGAGAAGACCAAAGTCATGTGGTCAGTATTATTTTATTTCTCTGTGCCTTGCTTTGGTTTTATGTAAAAGGGTGCTCTATAAATATTAGATATGGTAATGTATGTAACTCTTGATGCATGATAATATCTCGGTAAATGTTATTTTCTCTTACTTATTCTACTACTATATACTAGAGCAGTCCCTATTGGAATATGGTAGTTGGTAGAGAACAAGAAGAGATGGTTGAAATAGAAATAGAAGTGTTATTGCCAAACTTTGTTTCTAAGTTTTTTATATACTGAAGTTTTTCATAGTGATTTACTAATTAAAAAAATGAGTTCCACTACTGAAACTGTATTTGAGAACCTCTCGTTCTGGTCTGACCTTGCTTCACCTGTGAGATTCCCAGCCCTCACTCAAATTATCTGCCATGACAGAGACAGATTCTCTTAACTTCCCACTCAAGCCACATTCTCACCATCAATTACAGTGCATCGTAGGACTTAACCTTAAATGCCCTTTCTTAATCTTTCAACTGGCATATATAATATAACAAAGAAGTAACTCCCAAGAGGCGCCCAAATATGTTCCAAGGACAATGGGTCAGTGTTAGAAGAGAGGGGAAATTTTGAATCCTGTATGGGTTTGGGTATTGCTCACTCAGATTGTCCCCTGGCTCCATTGGCCTCGTGCCTGGCTCCCAGGGAAGTAGGGGGAAGATTGCAAAGACTGACTAAAAGCTGAAAGAGCTCTTTCATTAGAATCTCTGAAAGATTTTGGAAGCCCAAGGCAATAGGACTTTGCAACCTCTGTCCTACTGAGATTAGGGGAACAGGGGTGAGTAGAAGGGTGGGGTCCCTATTCAGGCTTTCTATTGAGCATGAAAATGTCACAACGTCTGAAAAATGGATCAGCTGACAACTGGAATCTAGAAAAATTGGGAATAGTATTTCGCTGTGGTCAGTCTTAGAGATTTCTTTGCAGCATTGATGATTTGGGATAAAATGGAGAGTATACTTGGCAGATTAGGATGGGAGACCTTACAATGGTTTTGATATCACTGGTAAGATCCAGACCAGGAGAAAAGGGGAATGACAGTAGCTGAAGGGACAACTTCCTGAGCACAGTAAGACAATCCTGGACCAGTTTTGGCAGGGTACTATGTTATAAAAAATCTGAGATCCACTAAAGTCCCCAGCAACTTGAACTATATAGGTACTGTGAGAAAAAGAATAAGATATCATGAATATTCAAAAGCAAAAGCTTTAGTAGATTTTTGCAGAGACTGGAGGGAGTTACAAGGATACTGGGTCCCTGGTGACTGTAAAGACCTCAATTCAGTCATCTTCATAGTAGGGCTTCACAGTTTAAATTAGTGTCTACATTCTGAAGAATTTCTTATTTCTATCACTATCGCTAAATAGTTTCTCTGATACAGTAGCTTATAGTTTGTTAAGAGCTCAGTCTTCTCATCAGACAAATTGGGTTTTGAGTCTTAGACCTTGGGCTAAGCACTTCACTTCTGTAAGCTTCTATTTCTTCTTCTCTGCAGATAAAATAATAATTTTACCTACCTCATAGGATTTTTGTAAAGATCAAATGAGGGAGAGGACGTGGTCAGTACTCAATCAGTGTCAATTAAGAATAATTTTCTATCATTATTTTGTAACTATACCTATGTTTAACCTGTGTTTCACTGGATCCTTTATAATCCATCCGTATTGTGATCTTTCCATTTGTTACTTATTCATGAGTGGCATAATGATTATTTATGTATATATATATGTATATTTATTTATGTGTATATATATGTATATTCATTTTATAACTTTAAGAGACATTCTGATTGGTCTGAATAATCTTTTTCAAGACTCACTCACTTGTTTCTGAATCTGTTGGGTCGTTTTCCTAAATTCATGTAATTAGATATAGGAGTGATTAAGTGAATATATTTATATATTATCATGGCTTACCTTTATGGTCAGCAAGACAGCCAAATGACATATATTTACTAGGTCCTTACTTTGTATTAAGCAAGATATTGAGTTCAAAAGATTTAGCTCTGAGCGTTAAATATAGAGTTTCATTCTCTAGACTCCCGGAACCATTTGGAAGACATTTATTTTATTTTTATTTGTTACTTTTTTTCAAGACAAGGTCTTATTCTATGTCACCCAGGCTGGAGTGCACTTGTGTGATCATAGTTCACTGCAGCCTTGAGCTCCTGGGCTCAAGTGAACCTCCTGCCTCGGCCTCCCAAAGTGCTGGGATTACAGGCGTGAGGTGAGTCTCTGTACCTGGCCTGGAAGAAATGTTTTTACGGACTACAGCTTCCATAGGACAGGTGGGGATATATATATATATATATATATATATATATATATATATATATATATATATATATAAAGTAATTTTTAGTGTTGTTATTTTTATCTTATAACCCGCAGGCATCCATGGCCTGGGAAAACATGGGTTTCACTTTACAAGACTGAGGAAGAGAGAATTTTAAAGAAAGAAAGCCTATGTTTGGAAGATCAAGATGGAAATGTAGGAAGACCTGGTTAAAACCTTTGCAGGAATGGGAACTTGTACCAAATGAGGCAGAAGACTCGAGGCTCTAGAGAAATCTTGTGATGAAATTGAAACTTGTGATAGATAAAGCTGCAGAATTGTGCTACTACTTTGATACATATAAAAAGTCTTTAAAACAGCTTTAGTGTCCAAGAAATAAGAAAAGGAATGTATTTTGTTGTTTGCTCCACCTTTCGTGCCCCTCAGGTAACCAGGGCCTTTCTACAACTTTCAGTTTGCCAGAATTAACCAGTGGAATTAACCATCCAGCCCTCCTGGTTACTCAAGCTCTCAACTTTCCCATCCATCCACTCTCCTCTGAAATATGATCCACAGCAGGCACATTAGTTAACTTTCAGTTTGGAAATGATCTATAGACTTATTCCATTATAATGAGAATGATGAGTAAGATTGTTCTAAACTGGTACTGAATTTAAAGGGAAGAAAATAAATTATTCGAAGAAAGGAAAACTTAATGGTATTATATTCTGAAATGGGGAGTGAGGAGGTTGAGAGATATTTATAGTGTTGCATGGACCTTACATATGGCACTTAAATCACAAGTAAGCCTTGCTCATTCTCCAATGTGTGAGAATGATTCTTAATTCTTTGTTTATTTAAGTATTGCACATTAAGCAGGACTATTTCCCATTAGCCAGACCATGCATTATGGGTGGTGAAGCTATAGCCATACCACCCTAAGAACAAAATTCAAGAATAAAGTTTTCATGCACTCTAAACGTATTTGCTGGATAATTAGAAAATGTTCCACTGCTTCAAAGACCTCCTATATAATACACAGTTAAGTGATTATCTTGGAGCTTATTTTGGAGTATTATTACCTTTGAGAAAGCATTGTTATTGGGCACTTTTTTCTAGCAGACATTAATGCGTATAATTAAAAACATACAATTTACAATTCAACCTCTCTGCAGGACATCTATGAAACCATTTATGGGTTGTTTTTCCTTGTCCTTGTAGGTGTTGCTGACTGTGTGTTCATAGTAATGAGAAGAAAGTTATTTTTAGGTTGGCATAAGTGTTTTGGTTGCTCTAAACTAAAAAGCCTTATTTAGAATTTGTATACACTACTACAGTACATTGTGTTTTATACAAAGCTAATTGCTTTCCTAAGTTTTGCCATTATCCATTTTTTTTCTAATAAGCCTTTTCCCACTAAAGAAATGAAAATGGAGTAGATTTATATTGCTGGTTGGAAAAAAAACAAAATGTTCAAAGAAAAGCAATGTATTAAAAACATTTTCCCACCACGACCACCCCAGTTTAAAGGGATTTTGCATCTTCATCTATTTTGAAAATAAGAGAGAAAATATATGTGTTCTATATATGCTCATATAATCAATGAGATGACCCAAATGATCATTATCTGCCTGCATATTTGCAAAGACAGTGGATGAGAGAAATTTTAGCGTAACTCTTCTGCTCATAAGTATTCCAATATTCAAAATAATTGTTAGGTATTCTTATTAAGCACTTACCTATGCCCTCATCTCTGTTGGTTGCTGAACAAAGCAACATTAACGCCCCATGAACATTGTACTTAGCAGCTTACTATCTAAAACAGTAAAATGAGAAGCCATTGGTTCAATAGTTACTTGAAGTCTTGCCATCAAGTTTCAAGCCCAATTTATCCTGACAAATGAATAATAAGTTGATTATAAAACCCAAACCACTGTCCCCAGGCCATTGAACATTTAATAGTATATGGAGATGTGGCTCTAAATAGCTAATTCAGGATATGATTGGACTAGCCATTCAGATCTGAATATGTTGTGATTGATTTGAACATGAAGCTTTCTTATGTCTGGCCATAAGAGGATGAGAACTATCTGAGCCATAAGGCAGGAACATAAATTTCTACTGGACTGAGTTCAAGCACTTTCGGGTGAGTTGAGGAGCCAAGCGCAGGCAACCAAGTGTGTACATATGGGAAGAGGGGAGCAAACAAGATAAAAGGAGGATTAGGAAATGTATTCCTGCTGCCCAACATCATCCCTTCATCAATCTCCTGAGTACTAATTCATTTTGAAAGATTATTCATTATGTGTTTTTGGAGTTTCCTCTTAGGTTTGTAACCTCAAAATGATGAGCCAGATGTTAGAGCGAGTGAGGCTGGGCCTGGACAGAGGTAAAGTAGCCAGAGTGGGCCTTTGTAAACATATGCCCCCTCTCATCTCTTCCTCTCCACGGCTGCTACACCACCATGAGCAGGTAACTCCGTGCTGCCATTTCCTCTTGTTCCAGGCTCTCATTGGGTACTTTGTCATGGTCTCCATCTCAGTCTGTACCTCAAGTAGTCCCAGGAGACCCCAGGGGTAATGACTAAGCCGGGTCAGTCCACCCACCCGTGCTCCAAGACCAGCCATGCATTGCCTCCCAAAGTATCTTTATGCCTCCAGTGGAAGAAAACAAGATTCTGTTTCCTGTCATCTCATCCCAGCTCTATCTGAAATGCACTAAAGTGCCTGGATTTAAATTATTAAAGAAAGGGAAGGGGGAGAGGCTCAAGAAAATTAGGAGAAAGTGTCTTTGAAGGCTGTTATGGAAATTAGGTCTCCACCTGCTTTATTATCTTCATAAAAAATATTTTAAAGAACGTAAGAGTATTCCATAAACATAGTGATCAAGGACACATGAGAGAACAAGCTGTGTGAGAGCTCTAGTACTTGAATCTTTTTACTTTTCAACCCACTCTCCCTTCCTAAGTTAATATGTACCATTTGTTCAATTAAAATGTATATTTATTCAAACACCTAATATGAGCCCAGCACCAGAAAAGCCCATTTACTTGCTCTTTACATATAGTCATCCCTCCTTATCCAAGGGGAATATATTCCAAGACCCCACAGTAGATGCTCGAATTTAGTAGCTAGTACAGAACACTACATATACTGTGTGTTTGTCCTATGCATTCATATCTATGATAAAGATATCTACTTAATTTATAAATTAGGCACTGTAAGAGATTAACAACAATAACTGTAATAAAATAGAACAATTGTAACAATATACTGTAAAAAAAGGTAAAATAAAGGTTAGCAAAACTCAAGCATCAAGATACCATTAAGATCAGCCTGATCACTGAGTCACTGACTAAGTGACTAAGGGGCTAGGAGCATAGACACCTTGAATACATTGGACAGGAGGATGATTCACATCCTGGGCCAGATGGAGCGAGACGATGTGAGATATTATTATACTATTCAGGACAATGTGAAATTTAAAACTTATGAATTGTTTATTTCTGAGATTTTCTATTTAATATTTTCAGATATTAGTAGGCTGCAGATAACTGGAACCCTGGAAAGAGAAACTGCTGATAAGGGTGGAATATTGTATTTAGGGCACTGATTTTATTTCTTAAAATTATCAGTGCAAGAGAGTAGAAGGGAGTCTTGAGGCGAAAAGTTTTCATTTGATATTATTGAAGGCAGAACTTTTGTCCCCATGATCTTTTCTCTCCTGGTTATGTCACACTATATGGAAAAATGGATTTTGCAGAAGTAATTACAGTTACTAATCTGCTGACCTTAAGATAGGAATATTTTCCAATGCAGGCCCAATTTAATCACATGAGCCCCTAAAAGCAAAAAACTTTCTTTGGCTGGAGACAAAAGATATGGCAGAACAGAAAGTCAGAGACTCAAAACATTTATGACTCACCTTTGCTGTCTCGGGATGGAAAGGACAGCATGACAAGGAACACAGGTGGCTTTAAGGAGCTGAGAGATGCTGGTAGAGCATAGCTAGCCAGGAAATACGGACTGCAGCCTCCCAGCCACTAGATATTGAGTTCTACTTACAAGCGGATTCCTCTACCTCCTCCCCAACGGCCTCCAGATAAAAGACCAGGCTGGCTGACACCTTATCTTCCACCTGGTGAGATCTGAAACAAAAGAATCAGTGGAGCCCATTCAGGCTTCTGAGCTACAAGAACTGTGAAAAATTCAATCTGTTGTATTAAGCTTCAAAGTTTGCAGTAATTTGTTATGTCACTGATAGGAAAGTAATAATACACATGTAATAAATCATTTCTCCAGAAAACACACACATGTGCATGCACACACACACACACACATACCCAATGACTATGGATGCCACACCACTCTGCTGTTTGAATTTTACGGTCAAGTGGGCATAATAAGAAAAAATAAGGTTTGGAGTGGTAGCTCACACCTGCAATTCCAGCACTTTGGGAGACCAAGGCAGGTGAATTCATTGAGCCCAGGAGTTCAACGACAGACTATGCAACATAATGAGACCTTGTCTCTACAAAGAATACAAAAATTAGCCAGGCATGGTGGCATGATGGCATGACCCTATAGTCCCAGCTATTCATGAAGCTGAGGTGTGAAGATTGCTTGAGCCCAGGAGGTGGAGGTTGCAGTGAGCCATGATTGCACCACTGCACTCCAGCCTGGGCAACAGAGTGAGACCCTGTCTAAAAAAAAATCAAAACAAAAAGAAGAAAAAGAAAAGGAAAGAAAGAGAGAGACAGAGAGAGAAATGAAAGAAGAAAGAAAGAAAGAAAAAGAAAGAAAGAAAGAGAAGAAAAAAGAAAGAAAAAGGAAAATCAGAGGACAGCCTTTAAAAACTCATCTGACTTTTAATCTGAGCAGAGAAAATAGTGGCAGCAAATTTCTTTTTTTCCCCATCATTAAATGGAGTAATAAAGTCCACATCTAAGCATTTTGTGAGAATTAAATGTAATTTTCCTAGCACATTTTCAACGCTCTGTATGTGATAGTATCCCTTTCTCCTCCTTCCACTCCCCAACTGAGGCTGTCACTTGATTTTATTGTACCTGTATATTTACAGGGTTATACATCCTAAAAAAAAATTGGTAATATAAACAAGGAATTGGCAAACTTGGCAGTGAATCAGTATCATCTCAAATGCTTGTTAAATATAGACTCTTCCAACCCACACCACACCTACTGACTGTGAATCTCCAGGGGTGGTCTTCCAGGTATGTGAGTTTCTAACATGTTCCCGAGGTGAGTCGCATGCAGGGCACACTGAAGAATCATGCAGCTCGGGTATGGCCAGACTTGATCAGAATGGAGTTATCAATGCTGAGTTATGTGAATCTGCCAGATGGGTAGTGTAGCTCCACATCATGGCTGAGGACAGAATCATTGCTCTTTCTGGCAGTCAGGTAGGCTGCTCCATCTGCTCTTCATAGATTCCGCCAGTGAGCTAAAGGAAGAAAAAGGAACTTTGTTCTTTCTACCTCTTAGTTTAGAAGGTTAGGTAGGAGGGCATTACTATAAAAGAGAAGAAGAAGAAAAGATAATGCCATAGTGGGACTACTCAAAATCAGACCCAAAGCTGCTGAGTTGATAGCTGTCGTTGTAATTCAGCTGTGGTTGAAGTTGGAAAACCTGCTGGGTTTGTGGGAACCAGCCTCTAGTAGCAACTGTGACCGTTATTTTTCTCTTTTATGGTGTTTCCTTTTAAACTATGTTTGAGATCTTTGTTGTAGACGTATACCCTGTGGCACCAGCCTGGTGTGTGGAGACATCAGTGAGATACAGCACATAAAAGGATATAGTGTAAGTGTGACGAATCGCAATGACAAGGCTGAGTTGGAGGTAACTTGTGAATGATAAAGTGAATTGAAAACTCCCTTCCTGTGACAGTGCAAAGGGAAGATGGGGGGCAACCTGAAGATTTGGACTGTGTTCTTTTCCCTGGAAAGTGTGGCCACACACACTATGTGCCACCACATCCTGATCAAACGTCCAAGGTCTGCATTCACTCTGTCCAAAATAAATATCATCTGCCATCAAGTGCACACATTATTAGCAACAGGCTACATGAGTTAATCATTCATGAAGGTGGGGAATTTGGCATTGATCCAAGGTTGAGCAATGTGTGAGTAAGATGAAAGAGCCTTGCCTAGGTATTCAGAAGAAAGACCAGTGCAATCAACAAAGCAATGCAGTTATTAAAGCCCTCCCATGGTGAATAAATACAAAATTATCAATGACAGCTTTGGAAAAAATACTTTCCCCTGTAGTGACCTCTTTGTACCCCTCCTGTGTTTGACTTAAGAAACAAAATTTTAGTTTATAAAAATAAATGAAAAAATCAAGTCATATCCCAAACATCAAACAAAACGAATTCAACTAACACACTGAGTTTTACTTCTGGCTTGTGCTTGACATGAAGAAATAAATGGTCGTGGCTGCTTTTTGGCATCTTTTCAACTGGCCTTTCTTAACGGGACTTCCAGGATGATGTTAATTCAGAAAAGAGTTACAAAATAAAGGTGCTTTGAAGAAAAGAAAGCAAGGCTGTGGTTCAAATACAATAGATTCTTCCAAGACGTGCTTTGTGGTCACTGTCAGTTGTATCATTGTCTGGAGCATCGCTTATGAGCCAGGTACCGAGAACATGCACTAACTGGCTGTATGACATAGTGAGTTCTTTTGTTTTACAGTTGGAAACACACTGCTGTATCCCTCTCCTTATCTTGCACAAATTTAACATTATTGGTTCCTTTCTGCCACAGAAATAAAAAGAGAAAAAGACTCAGAATTGTCAAACTTGGTGATAAAATATTTCAGAATTATGAAAAAATAGCATATTGAGCTATATTAGATGTACAGTGTTCATTGAGCCACAGAGGGCACTACAGTGTCGAACAATGATTGGAGAACAGTGGTGAGCACAGTCCTGGATCCCGCAGAGTCACCACAGCCAAGGTAGGTATCCTCCAGACTCTGACACTCAGAAGTTGTCTTTCCCTGTTATCCCTGCTGCCTAGATGCTCTCTGATGTGGTGATTTTCTCAGCTGGCTCTCTGATGTTTTCTCAGTAGCTGGTGGTCCCTTTGGTTGTAGTCAAGTATGGCATCGAGAACTACTTCTGAATGCCTGTTCACGGGAAACTTCTCAATTCAGCACCATGCTACCCACCTTTTATTTTTATTTTTTTTAAGACCACGGCATTGCTAGAATTTTGAATGAAATATCTCATCGAATGTATTGATCCTTTCTATTACTATTTCCATTTGTAATGTTGGCCCCTATACCAGTGATATCCGTCAAAATTATATATATACACACACACACACGTATACATATATAATATATACATACATAGATATATGTGTGTATATATGTGTGTATGTATATATATATGGAGATAGAGATTGATTTTTAAGTAATTGACTGATATGATTGTGGGGTGGCAAGTCAGGCAAGAGTTCGTGTTGCAGTCTTGAGGCAGAATTTCCTCTTCTCTAGGAAACCTTGATTTTTGCTCTTAAGCTTCAACTAACTGGATGAGTCTACCCCATATTGTGTACGGTAATCTCCTTTATTTAAATAAATTGATAGTAGATATTAACTATACCTACAAAATATCTTCACAGCAACACTAGCTTAGTGTTTGATTAAGTCACTGGGTGTTATAGCCTAGCCAAGTTGACACATTAAACTAATCGTCACAATCTCCACCTATGGACAAAAATGCTCCACCACTTTGGTTGAATTCTTAAGAAATCTGCTTTATAATCTTACCCAGAAATATGGATAGAACTATGAACCACTTTCTATCTTTAGCTCTGTTTAGAGAGCATTCCTGATTGAGAGTAATGACTTCTAACCTCATTCTTTTTCCTGACTCTTCCTTTGAGAATTGTTGAAAACTATGGGGAGTTCTTTAGGGGAAGAAAAAAATTCACATATATAAATGTAATATTTCAAGTATTTCCTTTAGTAGACCTTGTACCTCAGTTTACACATCTTTGCTCCAGATTAAGGACTGGAGAAACAAAACAATCTCCACTTTATTTTGAAGTTGAATTTATTTTCCTCCTCACTGTGTACATGGCTCAATCACATATCCTTGCAAGTTGAATTAAAGTTAATTGAAAAATAGATAAGGTCAGTTGAAGCAACAAGCAAAGCTTATACTGTATCACTGTAGATAATTTAAGACATGAGGAGGTCAATTACTTTAAAAGAAAATACTGGCTCGAAAAGTTATTTTTACTCCCAAGGTTCATAGGAAACTTTTCTTAATAACTGTAACCTCAACAAAGGAGAATCTTATTTTAATATACCCTAGGGGGTATATAATTTTAAAAAGGTTCCTTTTAAAATCCAGAACAGTAAGTTATATCTGAACTATGGAATCACCAGAAACTTCAATTGACCACCATGCTTTGCTTAAGAGCGCAGACATGAGACATTAAGAGTTGGGTTACTGTGAATTATTTGCCTTATTTGAATTATTAGTGTGGAGATAAAATGAGTCTTTGTATCATACCTTTAAAAACTCCATTTATAATGAATTAAAAATTTAATCTTAAGTATATATTAGAGGATCTTCCACCTAAATTCCAGAGTGGTTTTATGTCAATACTATTGGTGTTAATAACTGTAGTGCTGGCCAGGTGCGGTGGCTCATGCCTGTAATCCCAGTACTTTGGGAGCCCGAGGCGGGAGGATCACGAGGTCAGGAGATGGAGACCACCCTGGCTAACATGGTGAAACCCCGTCTGTACTAAAAATACAAAAAAAATTAGCCAGGCGTGGTGGCGGGAGCCTGTAGTCCCTGCTATTCGGGAGGCTGAGGCAGGAGAATGGCGTGAACCCAGGAGGCGGAGCTTGCAGTGAGCCGAGATCGCGCCACTGCACTCCAGCCTGGGCAACAGAGCGAGGCTCCGTCTCAAAAAAAAAAAAAAAAAAAAAATTGTAGTGCCATTAGTGCCATTCAGTGTAAGGTGTTTTATGAACAAAATGTTGTTTTTAAATGTCAGTTTTGTGTAGACACTATATAAATACAATATTGTGTCTAATAGCTATATTCTTCCATCAGAAACATAGGAAATTTAATTAATAGACATGTGGTAGTATGTATTTTTGAATTATTTATTTATTAAGAGCTGTGTGTCAGAAAATTCAAAAACATCTCATAAGTTCTTGTAAAGTAGGTACTCCTATTCCCATCTTAAAAAGTTATATTGAGACTCAGCAAACTTAAGAACCTATTTCATGTCACTTGTATGATACAAAATCAAGGTAGAATTTGATCCCAGGTGTGTTTGACTTTGAGCCTCCTGCTTAAATCTCGTATTTGGCGGCAAGTTGTAGCAGATGATCCCTAGAGTCTATTTCAGTCCTATTGCCCCATGACTTTTGAAAGACTTGAACTGAGAAAGATGGTTTCAAGTCTTTTTAGTTATTGTTTTAAAGTCAAAAAGCTCATCTGGTAAACAAGCAAGTAGCTCTTTGGTTTTGAAAATTGAGTGCTGAAAATGCTAAGGTTAACAAGAGGGAAGCTAGAAATGGGTCTCAATACAGAGGTTGAGAAAACTAGTACATGCATGTAAAGATTTCTTGGCAAACAGCCTATATGGGCATTTAGAGTTAAGACAAAAGATTCGAGTTACTTGAAAAGATAGAGGGTCAGTGAAGATATTCAGGGAACAGGATGAAGTAATTACAGCTAGGAAATAGAGAAATGAGCTCAGGCTCTTGTTTTGGATATAAGAAAAGAAGGGAAGCAGAGAATAGCAACAATTTCTGTGGTTCGCATGGCCAATCCATTACTCTTCCCAACTTCTCTCCTAATTTCATTCACATTCTCATGATTTCTTCCAAACACTTGGCTGATTATAGTAGAAATGACACATTATTTCATTGAACTCCCAGCACACTCTTGTTAAATATATTCCCTTAACAATAACTGTTTTAGTTTTTGTTGGAAAAATTATAGCTACACAAGCTAGTCAATTACTATATCTGATAATAGTCAAGACTGACCAGTGGATAAACATGCTAAACTACAGCCAAATTAATATTTTGCTTCATATTTATTTGTTATACAAATTATAACATGGTTCCCAAAGCTTTGTTTAGACTAAGAGATACTAATTGGAGCTGATTGATAGAGGCCTAAAAAGTATTATAAACTTATCTGAACCTCCTGTTAATGCAATGTTTATTGGGCTTATACAATAAAATAAATTAATTTAGATGATAAAAATTTGGAATTTGAGATAATCCACTCAGAGTCTGGGCTAAGTGGGTTTCATATGTATTAGGAAGGAGTGTGCTTTCTGAGTCAATTAATAAAGTAAATATTACATTGGGAAGCATTAAAATATTCAATGCAGAATGAAAGCTATTTTCAAGCATCTTCTAGAACAGTATTTCTGTACTAGAAGATGGGGGTAATTTTGCCGGAAGGGCACATTTGAAAGTGCTGGAAACATATTTTTGGTTTTCACAAGCATTGTATTTTTTGGGGAGTGCTACTGGCATCCAGTAGGTAGAAGCCAGAGATGCTGCAAAACATCCTATAATACACAGGATAACCCCCCGACACCAAAGTATTATTCAACCCAAAAAGCCATTAGTGCTGTGGCTGGGAAACCTCTAAAAGCACCCATTTATCTTATATCAGTATGTTTATTATAAACTATGCTTATCCAATCACTAAAGTAGGCCCCCTGAAACTTCTACTAGGAGGTTCTTTGTTGGTCTAGGTTAGTTATTGCCTTAGAAGTCATTAATGAATCCATCCATTATTCTTTTAGTATATTAAGACTGTAACGGAAGACATTGGCATTAGTTTATGGGAGTATACAGAAATCATTCCTATATCATCAACTCTAATATGGAAACCAAGAATACATAAGAATGACTAAAGTAAATTATTTTGAAACATCTGTATCGTCACAAAATTCATAAATTTAAGCTTGTCTTTTCCTCCTTAGACTACATGTAATCTAAATGAAAATTTGATTCAGTTTTTTCAATTTACACAAATATCTGTCTTGAATTTGAAATAGTTGGATTTATTTGAGAAAACAACTTTTAATAAAATTGAATAGTCTTATAGTTGGGTTTAAAATAATTATATGTTATGTAACATATACTATGAGAAAATCAATGCGCCTTAATGATAGAACCACAGTTATTACGATTATTTTTACTATGTATTATTTAGTAACCTGATTACATTGTCTAAACTCATTGTACTCATTTCCAAAATGTACTTTGTGTTAAGTTGCAAAATTAAAATTGAATAAAGAAATCAACATGTTTAGACAAAGGAGAAAAGAAGTCTCTAAGTAATTTTGCTAAGGCCTCCAAAAGCTGCTAGACCCCAAGGCAGCTTTGCATTAATTAATATAGCTTTGCTTTAATGATATACATTTGTAATTATGTACTCTTAGGTATCTAAAATATTTAATGTGTTTCACATGAAAAAAATCCAGTCCTCACAACACCCTATATAAAATAATATTTACTTCTATGTATTATAAGTAAATATGAAAACAAGCCAAAGTAAGCATTCTAAAATCTGGAAGGCAAATACAGCCCTTTTCCTTTCCTTTCAAAAATTTTTTCAAACGTCTCCTAGAAAGAAACAATTATTTTGTTACTATTCATGAAAGTTAAAAACAAAGAAACAAATAAAAAACAAACAGACAAACAAAAAAAAAACCCACCACCACGACAAATTTTCTCCTACAGGGCAGAGCCAGGGATCAGAAGGGAAAACAGCAGCACAACCTAGATTATCTAATCACTTCTACCACATAATCAGTGGCATTTTAGTCCCTACTAAAAACCCCCTCCTCCCCACGTGTTTGAATATCTAGAATGGATTTTTATTTGTAAACTAAATTTAAGGTAATGAATGGAGATTACAAACTAGAACACCTAGTCGTTGATCTATCTACCTTTGGTCTAAAAAGAAGCTTAAGACAGAGTAGGAAGACATAAAAGTAAACAAAAAGATAAAAATAATCAAGTTAAGATCAGTACTTAACCCTTCACAGCCTTTCTTCTGGGTGCTCTTGCTAAGTATAATAATAAAACACTGGACTTTTTGACCTAATTCTGCTACTGGCTTTCTGAGTGAACTTAGAAAATCACTTAACTACTTGCTACCAGTTTCCTATGAACAGTGATAGCATCTGTACCATATGTCTTGTTTCTTCAAAGTGGAACATCATTTATCAGCCAGAGAAAGATTAAGCAAACAACGCATTCAATGCTTGCCCAACATGCAGTACTGCATGTGGCTTTTCACAAACACCAAGCTGTATTCTCTGTAGTTCTAATGAGTATAGCCATGTTCTGTCTTAGTCAAAATGACTGTACGGCATATTTGGTTTTATCTGAGGAATGTCAGCCAGATTTTGGAGTAGGTGAAATTTGTTGAATTTTATGCAGCATGCTTTAGAGGTAGATACATGTACAAAATGGATGTCTTACCTGAGAACCTTATAAATGATAGCTTTTCAAGTGAATTCATTAGCTGAACTCCTGAAATTCTTTGAACTTTACACGTCATTTATAATAACATTTATAAAAACATTATTTTCAGTTCTCCAAGTTTGACTTTTCTTCAGAAGTGCCTGTCTTCTCACACACAGATGGCTACTGGCTTGCAATGCATAAGCAATATGAGCTTAAGGAAAGTAAAACGTTCTCTCACTGGAAATCGGTATGCGCTTAGGAGGATAATTAGAAGGATAAACAATAATAAAGTCTTACATTGCTCACCAAATTTGTATGAGTAGTATACTTAGCTTTATACCCACACTTGGGGATAATATATGACTTGAGAAGTCTCCTCTTATAACACTAGTGTTAAAACCAAGAAGGAAGTACCTTTAAAAACAATAAACTTCAGTTTTCAATATTCTATCCTGTTTGCCTAAGTCTCTTCACAAAGTGCCTACAAATGTGGCCATATTTCTCTCCAAATTCTAAGGCTCTGATTTCCATTTTCTCTGAATCCCAGCAGACACTCCTCCCCACTTAGCATCCCTACCAACTTGTGAGAGGTGTGTTGTATAATAAAGAGTTTGAACTTGGTCCTGGTTCCTACCGTGGTGCTTCTAAAACTCTTGGAATTTCCCAAATGATAGAAATGTCTTTGGTACTCATTAACTTTCTTATTCATGATTACATGATTACACTTGAGTTTAAGCTAATGAAGTGACTCATGTTAGGCCCTTAGGTAGAATCAGATTCGGAGCAGGTCACCAGAAAGATCCATCATGTAATTCCAGAGATGGGATGTTTTTTGTTATCACAACCTCCTCAGAGGGGAGGGAGCCTGGATAGTGAGTTCAATCATGTGGCGATTTATTTAACCAGTCATGTCTCTGTAATAAAAACCCAAGACAAACTTTGGACATGGAAGCTTAGTGGTGCATTTTGATTGGATTTGTGAATACATTCATGTGCCAGGAAGGTGACACACCCAGATTCCACAAAGAGAAGGCATGGAACCTCTGCATTCAGGCCCCTCCAAGATTTGCCCTACATGTCACTTCACTTGGTTATTCCTAAATTATATCCTTTGCTGTGTTCTGTGAGTCATTCCAGTGAACTGTCAAACTTGAGGGAGTCATGGGAACACTTAACTTGCACTGCCATCTGCAGTCTTCTGAAGGATGAGCCTATGACTTGTGGGATCTGCGCTAACTCCAGTTAGCAGGTGCCATAATTGAATTGCAGTATACCAGTTGGGATTACAACAGCATAAGTGCTCTTGGGATTGTTGCATGAACTCAAGAATAGATGAATGACCTGGTACATCTCTTGCACTTCTTCACCCTCTCCCCTCTCCCTGCTGTTTCTGCTGCTAGGAACATTCTAAAGATACCTCTCTTCTTGGAGATGCTGAGCTGTGCTGCCTGTTTGGGTTTAAGGGAGGACACACTGCTCTCCCCTTTGCTACTCGGTCCCAAGAAAGGAAGAGGTCCTCCTTAATAAGGTGGACTTTTCTGAATGCTTAAGACGAATGGAGGGGTAATGCAACCCAGAGGATCTAAGAATGCTGTTATCTTCTGGACTGTTACCTAATGGCAAGGCCAATGGAAATGCCCTCAAGCAAGCTTGCTCTTCCATTGATCAAGCTCCAACCCTATGAGGTTCCAGAAAGATAGGAAGATTTCCTGCACATTGCAGTATGAAGTTTTCCTCTCAAGTCCTTATTTCTTAAATGCATAGATCTTTTCTTAAAATGATTGCTAGTGGGACTCTTCACTCATTTCATGCAGAGTGGTAAGGTGATACAGCCCCAGAAACATAAAAAGTTAGAATAGATATCTGGGTTCATCAGTCTAGATTTCCAAAGCAGAGCATTCATTGCTCACTCGGGGCTGAACCTGGCCAATCTTAACTCAGATCTTTCTTTCCTATATCCTTCTTTCAGTTTCTGGTAAATTTCAGACCTTCCAATTTTAAGCAAGAATACAACAGAATAAGCAATATCCTGTAGAATAACAAATACCTTATAGTCTCAGGTTAGTCTAAATTCAGAACAAAGAAACATTATAAACTTACAAAGCCTGCAGAAGCTCTGCTAAACCTATATCCAATTCTCATTATCAAATAGAAACTTTACCTTCTTCAGATGAACGTCTGTTTTCAGTTCGGTGGTCACTTAGGGTTTTTTCTCAAGGACAATGTGCTGCTAGTCTCTTCTTAGTTGTGTAAGTAAAAGTCCCACTCCAGTGCTTTTCTCAGAACAGAATAATTATTTCCCAAACCTGAATTAAATTCTCACTCTGGGAAGTTTAAACTGCTTTCAGTATTGTTTAAATGATATTTGGTCTACTTGTTACATATATATTAATACATACATGGTTCGATAAACTGTGATCTAAGGAACATACTATAAGAAGCAACAACCTAATTACTGAATATGTCATCAAAATACATTGTGGTCATATGTATAAACGTGATATATTTTACCCAATACAGCTGGACTATACCTAACTTTAAATATCCCTTGCCCCTTAGATATTCTGCTTCCTATGCAGAAAAAATTGTTCCCACGCTCCAGGCTAGAAAAAAAAAAAAAAAATACCACCATCTGGATTTAAGACCATTAATGCAGAAATAAGAGTTTGTTTTAAAATTGATCTTACCTCACAAAAAGAATAAACTTCAAAATTGCTCAATTTCCCTTTATTTGTAGGTAATAATGGACAACACTTTTACCTTTTAAACTCTTGTATATTTTTATTAGTTGTTTATTTAAGCAAGCACAGCAGCATTTCAATAATGTGTATCTACAATTGTACTGTTCATTCGCTTGCAACTGCAGACCCTGGAGGTTCTACATACCTGGCCCTGATCTTTTTCCACTTCATTTCTGATAAATAATTCTCGTCTATCTTCGCTTCCATCTCATTTGAAGCAAGGCCAATATTTTCTTATCTGCTTTCAGATGTTTATGTACACTTGATACGCATCTGCCTGTCCCTAGCATTAAAGTAATCATATCTCTCCAGCATATTCTTTGCCTAACAATAATCTCACCAAATAACATTAATATACACATTCTGATGTACAGATATTATTAATAAAAAATAACTGGCCAGTTCCTTTGTTCTTATTTGGTTAGGAACCAGGATATCTCCTGTGCTATGAATTACATGTAACTTTAGTGGCTATAACTTAAAAAAAAGATTTTATTCTTCAGTGAGAACATTAGCAACGATGTTCCCTCCTATCTGGGAAGGAGGTAATAAGATAGTATTCAGGCTTTGATGGGAGAAATTTTACTTCCTTTCCACCCACTTCCAAGTTCTCTTGTTCTCATGGCCAGAGGGTAAGCCTGATTCTCAGTCTGAGATTGGCGACATGGCTGATAGCAAAAGAATATTTTTGTGATTCAGCAGTGTCTTACACTAGGCTACGTCTGTGGCAGTGGTGTGGTCCTTGAGGGAAAGGAAGAATGACTGCTCATGGTGGGGCGAGTTCCACCTCAGGACACCTAAGTTGTCCCTGCCTTCAGGGTAAGTGTCTACCTGGGTGAGTCTCAAGTGTACTGCACTTGGGCAGAGAGGGGAACATTTGTCCCCACTACTCTACAACAAGCAGGGAGGCCAAATATGTGATGCTACCATTGACAAGAGCCTGCTGTCCCTCCAGCCACACTGCCTGATCCTCCTCCCCTATAACAGTCCCCAACACAGGAGTCCACCAGACTGATGGACCAATCCTTATCGAAAATACTGACAGTGCCAAATGGAATGTGGGCACCTCTGCTCATCTTTACAACAAGCTTTTTTGTGTTACTTACTACCTTTTGCAATAAGCCAGAAAAGAAAAAAAATTACAAAACTATCTGGAGTGTTTTTATTGTATTTGTGATTCAAATAAACTCATACAATTCTAAAAGTCCCTCAAGAAAAAAATAGTTCACCCCTTTAAGGGGTTCAACTAAGTTTAGAAAAGAATATGGTCTCATGATTTTATCTGAACAAAATAGTCATCTCCTATGAATTCTATCAAATCTATCTATCTATCTATCTATCCATCTATGTATATATATATAAATATGGATGGATATATAAAATATATAAAAAGTATATATACATATATGCATTATATATTTTTATATTTCTTCCCAACTTATCAAAGCTTAGAAATCTGCATCTTTTTGCATCCTTCATTTTGAGTAAATACATGCATACATGTTCCATACTAATGATTCCCCTTTCAATTGTCACAATATGGGATAATCGCTGACTATTTTTTCTCTAAATTATCAGTGAAATTGCACTTTCTCCTTTCAGAGAAACTGTCAATAATTTCCTAAATATATGTGGTAGTTGTGTTTCCGTATGATATGATTTGCTGTGAGACAGGAAAGAAGAGCTGCAGCCCATCCCTTTTACTCTTCACCAAAATGATGAAAAGAACCGCGTTCAGTTTTGCCTTGGGTCCTTGAACTTTTGCAACTTCTCTAATCATTTTTTGTAAGGGTTTTCACGACTTAAGTGAGTTTTGGGGCGAAATAACAATCCTGAAAGCTGTGCACAGTATTGGCTTCCCTTTGAAAATCCTAACTGCAAATGTCTCCATCCAGCTAGTGAACCCCAGGAAGTATGAGGATATGAGGCAGCTTCTTATCAGAGAAATGAGTGGGAGAGCATTTCCTTCTAGTGGCTGTGACAGCAGTGGTAATTCTGGGCTAAAAGGCCATAATGATAACATCCACAAAATGGCACGCTGTTCTCTGAAATGCAAAATGAACATTCCCAAAAGTGAAAGACAACCAAGCTGCAAACACCACAAACAAAACATACGAATTCACAAAACCATGGAGTTGTTTTTTTACTTGTCTTTTTTTTCTCCACTGCTTGAAAGAACAGTGTCAGAAAGAAGAAACAGGCAGTTTAAATTACGTTTCTTTTCTTTCTCTTCCTTAACAATTCTATGAGAAAGCTACAAGAGGAAAGACAACTCCTATTGCACAAGCCCTGGTTTTGTAACAGAGGAGAAGTTGATGAATTAGCAGATAAGATTCTAAAAAACGAAAATCAAGAGGAAAAATTGAGATCCAGCTAATCCAGGGGCCATGAACATGAGTACAGGGGTGCAGACATCCAGATATTTTCTGTGAGTGAGGGGAAGAAAAGACCTATAATAGTTTGAAGAAAACAATAGAACATATAGGAAGGTTATGAAAGGTATATGTGTATCCAGGAAGGAGCTAGAGAGGACACAGGAGAGCTCCTTGCAGTTGACTGATTCCAAATAAGCCACTCACACATGAAGCATCGTGTCCAGGTTTGCTTTCTACTTCTAGGTCAGCCATGACCAGCGGAGAACCATCAATCACTCCCACTCACAAAATGAAGTGAGAGTGATTGATTGTTCAAGGCTGAATTAGCCCTGCCTGATTCACAGGAAATCTTAATGGAATCTGGGAGCCCTGAACTGGAAACTTGGGTTTTGGCCTGGAAACAGACCCTAAACCTTGGGGCTAAGTCCAGGTGTGCCCTAGTCAATCCAAATCCACAACTTTGGGAGGAAAGCATTTGGATACCGTTTCACATATTGTCTGTTTTATTCTATTTTGAACACTTTTAAGATTTTCTTTCTGAAAAATATGATATAAATAATATGGCCTTTTCTTGTTATTTCTGGATCATATTCTATTATTATTTTCATTAAGAACCTATGTACTTCTCTACCCCAATCTTGATAATAATTGCTCTCTATTTTAAGTATCTATTTTTAGAAAATAGTTCTATTCACAGAAATATGATATAGAAAAGTATACTTTTCAATAAATACACACTGAGCTGTGATGAAGTGTTCAGCACTTTGCTAGATGTTTATACAGTCAATCCTAATTCAAACATGCTGAGGACAACTTGCTCATTGACAGACACAAATTTTCTTACCTATTCACAAATAATGAAAACATTATTTCTCACCTTAAGAGCATTAACATTGCATTGACAAGAATCAATAAAATAAAATAGATTGGTGTATTCCTTTAAGTAGTAGAAAACAGAAACTCATATCTCATATAACACTATATAATAGCCAACAGGATATTGAGTATGAAACATTATTTATGTATGTAAGTCACACAACTCCCCGCCCACACACATGACCTAAAAGAATGAAAAATCCCAGGGTAATAATATTATACCATACAGCCGGTATGAACAAGAATATTGTTATTTCTGATATGTTGCTTCAAAACTATTTAGACCTGCTCTGCTCTGAGCAATCATCTTCTGTATTTAAAAATGAAACTAGATCCTTTCTTGATTTTAATTATCTTATAATGCATAGGAGTATCTTTAATGTGCTGATATACCACAAGATAATAGACATTTCAACAGACTCCTTTTCCCCTCCTAGATGATTTCCACCTTTCTTTATTATTATTTTTAACTCTGAAGAACATTTATTTTTGCTGAAATAGTAAATAGTTTAAACACAAGTTTGGTTCTTTAGACGCTCTCTCCGTTAGGAAGAGGAAATGCTTGACATTTCTTAAACAGGACAATGGTGACAAGCTATATATGGCCTGAACATGACAATCACTCCTCTCCTCTTGAACCTCTGACCCTTGAGGTTTACAGACCAGCTCGAGCTTGAATCTGAACTCTCTCAAGACCTGGTAAGAACATTTATTTTTAGTGGAGAGCCCCCTCATTCTTGGAATTCCTCCTTTCTCCAAGTCTGACAGAATCTCAGTTTAAGTCTCTGAGGAAATAGTAGGGAAATGTTTGAGAGCAGAATCTTAGTTGCTTGTGGGTTGTACTCTTTTTATAAGCAATGGAGGTCCCTCCTTTGGTATTCACTCTATTTAGGTATAACATTACATCCATTTTAGCACACACTTTAAACAGAGAAATACTAAAGAAACTGATGTCAAGCAATTTATCTGATTCAGATTACAATCTCCACAGACAGCAAGTCCAATCCAAACTCTGGAGCACGTAGGGCTAGCCCAAATTTGCCATGTCTCTAACTAGGTTGTCTGAGGTTGCTCCTTGAGGAGTCAAGTCCGGGATTGAAGTAGTATGAAATGTTTCCCTATCAAACAGACAGGCTTTGACATAGACAAGACACAATAATAAGTCTCCCTTAATTCTAAATATATTCAGCATTCATTTTGGTGCTTCATGAAGACAGTGTATTTAATAAAAATAAGTTTGGGGACCAAACTATTAAGCATACATTGATGTGATAGGCAGCTTGTTTAGGAGGAAATAATGTCGCGTACGGAGTGCCTGAGCATGTCTTCAGGTCTGATTCAGTTGGAAAGAAAAGAAAGTCCTGTATTCCAGGAGTTGGCAGCTGCATAGGGCATGATGTAAGGTTCCCTGAGCTTCAAATCACTTGCATCTCTGCCTGGCTTTTCCACATGAAATGCTTGCCGTTTGTTTAATTAAAAGCTTCTTTAAATATATTACAATACAGAGCACTGAAGGAAGAAAACATACTCACTTTGTTCTTCCATTCACCTTGATAATTTGACATCATACTAACTAGCCAAGAGACCTGAGAGCAGGGTACCACAGTGAAGACTCAGAAGCCAAGTGCACATTGTTGGTGGAAGGGTAAGGAAGTTTCACGGCATGTGCTTCTGTCAGAAAACACAGCAGTCATCATAGGAGTGCCTCTACCCCAGAAGAGAGGTATTGAAATGTAAATGAAAGAAATAGGCAGAATAACTTTTCTAGAGTTATAAAATACCATATTTTTAAAATTTGCACATTAGATATAAAAATTAGACAATTTTTTTTCTTTTGGCTAGGATCTAGTTATTCTCATTTTGTTTCTGTGATTATCAACTGGTCCAGTTATCCCCGTTTTGTTTCTTATTAGACCCCCAATTGCATACTGAGATTATGGATGTAGGAACAATCTGTTTACCTATCACACTTCCGCTCAATGAGTCTACCATATTTCTGCCCCAAATCCTATCCTAAAGATGATGTTTACCACACATCTTTCAGCAATACTCTCCTGCTCCACAGGTTGCCACTGAGATTCACAGTCTAGGAGGTGGTTAGGTGATACTTTTATAAAAAATAAATAGATAAGGCTGAGAAGGTTGTGCGATTGTAGGACAAGCTAGAAGATTTGGGAGCTGGAAAATGGTGATTTTAGAGATATCCCCCCACATTTATTTCTACTTTCAAAGATTTTGTCTACCAAATAAGTATATTAATGTAAAGAACTGTGGAATGAGAGCAGAGATATAACTAGAAAAATAGTACCTTTGAAACAATTCAATTGTAAAGACAAGGAAGGTCACCCAAATAATGTCTATGGTGTCCACTGAAGCACTGATAGAGCATTTGTGATGAAAGACTTTTTGTTTCCAGGCAAAATATGATTATAAAGCATCTCTTTTAATTTTTATTGTTCAGCATTTGTCGAAACACAAGTCCAGATTTCAGAGTGACTTCATCTTGGGAATGGTTTCATCTGGGATCATCAGTGAATAAGGACCAGTTAGCTTAAAAGTAGGGTCAGAAGCCATGAATCCTAGGGAGTATGAGGTGCAAACTTAGTAGAAAAAATGTTCTCTCTGAGCTATGTTTAAAACCATACAGAGGAAGACTGTGGTGCCTGGATTATGAATAAATGTCAGAGAGAAAAAATCCTACCACAAACACCTTCAACCATATTTTGCTATATCAAATGTCAAAGTTAATGTCCCAATACAGTATGCTAAATGAATTCTATCTGAACACTAGTGGTGTGTGTTCCTGACCCAGTATGAGAGACAGAGAGAGACAGAGAAAGAGAGAGAGAAAGAAAAAGAAGAAGGAGGAGGAAGAGGAGGAGGAAGAGAAAGAGGAAAATAAGGAGAAAAGAGGAAATAAAATAAGAGGCAGTTAGTCCCTTTTAATTAAGAGATCAGATTTTTTGTGTCCATGTGTCACCACTTAAGAGCATATGATGATCATTTAAAAGAGTACTCGATTGTGATGAGACAGATGCAACAGGGATATGCGGCATGCACAAGACAGCGTGGTGTCATGAAAATGACAAAAAATAGTGACTGGTGTTGTGACTCATTCACATTATAAAAGTAATAAAACCCTTGGTGTATTAGCACCCTAGAGGCTATTTCACTTTTTATTATTATTATGAAACAAGGCCTTTATTTGTAGCTGGGCGGCAGCACCTCTTTGTGGTTACAGCGCCATGGACTTAATGGCATGCTTACAGAATTCTACTTTCAATTGGTTCTATAAATACAGCCATGGTTTGGAGTATATATAACTTTTATAAACACATATGTGATAATCTTTATTATCAATCCACATCTTATTTTCCCCTTTCTTTAGACTTTAGCTTGATGACAATGATGGATAAGAATTCCAACGTGTTAGTTTCCTAATTTTTTTTCTTAGCCTAAAATAAATATATGTTTAAAGTACTTTCCTCCTTAGGCAATGTTTTTCTCATTTGCTGTGACACTAAGTGTGTAGGTATGGCTGACCGCTAACCTGACATGTGCCTGTCACCAGGGACTGCTGGTTCTTTCATCTTCTTAATGGACATTTCTCTACAGATGTCTGTGGCCTACCTGACTATAATCCTTTAAATTTTAATTCACTTTACATTTAGCCTGGTCATAAATACCATTTAGGTACCAATACTCTGCTTTATACAATCCCTAAGGTAGTGCTTTTATTTTAATGAGGCCATTTGCAACTTAAGAGCAAAAAAAAATTCCATCTTTGATTGAATATATTTGTCAGTTTTATTCCCGATTGGCATTTTCATGGGAAAACTTGGATAAAACTAAGGGATGGCTGCTTACTAAGTGGGATAAAAGTTTCAGTATGTTTCTACTTTCAAAATTAACTGAATAAATAGTCTTTGAAATTCATTTTGAAAACATTAAAGTAAATCATGGCTATAATCAAAAGTAAAATTCAGAATTAAGTTATGTTACAAATGAAATTTCCACTAGCATTTTCTTTTCTACTTGAAAGGAAAAAATAAAGTGAGACCCCAGTTAATAAACTATCCAGGTAACTAATGGGCCAGCATAAAAATACATGGAAGTTAATGTAGTAGAATTCATGCAAATAGTGGCTAATGATAAATTTTGTGATTTTGTCATCCCATTTTTATTTCAGTGCTAGTCTTTTTACAAGTAGCACAGTATCCACCCCCCTCTTCCCAACCCCACAGCATTTAGGAGCAGGTAAATTGCTACTGATTTTTTAATTGATTTATAGTTTGGTATGAAAGACACTTTTTTCAAAAATCTCTAAGGATGATATGCGTAGTTATCTCTGATCTTGGAGCAAGCTCTCTGCTGTAGTCCACATGCTCTCCTGAGTGTTATTTACAGATGCCCTCCATATTCATAGAAACTAATTTCTATGTATATGACATCATAAATATTGTATTCGAATTTTGCTGTGCATAAGTTAATGATAATTGTGTAGTTTTATTTGGGGATGGGGACAACAGACAAATGTTTAATTTGAAAAACAACAATATTGAAATATTTTCTCAATACGGAAATAAGACCCTGACTATTTAAAATGCTGTAATAAGTACATTTTTTGGTTATGAATTTAGTAACCCTTTTCTCATTTAGAAAAAAAAAAAAGTGCAGCTCGCTGCCAGTGATTATTTAATTTTACATAAATACCTTCTTTGAGGCTGAAGTAAATCTGACTGATTTTCAGTGTGAAAATAAAATATAAAAACTGTTTTTGGAGTTATTTCTAAACAGAACTAACATCAGAATTATATGAATCATCAGAATTCTCTATTTCGCAAAATTCAGATTTGTCAAATAAATCCTTGCCTAACAACTGTTCGAGAAGGATGTTAACATCACGCATAGGAATGTCACGCTTTCTAGGTTTTGACATTTTCAATGATTAAGAATTACTATATTTTGTAAATGGAAATACCATCACTAAAAACAGAATGCTATAAATAGAATGATGTCTTTTGTTTCCAAAGTTGATATACTAGAGCAATGCAAAAATAATGATAAAAGTGACATATTTCATGGCAAAGTTATCTAGGGGTAAATGCTGCAGCTGCAAGAACTGCCAGTGAGAGGCAAGTATTCTTGGTGCAAATGGGGAAAGGGTTTTGTTAGATTTTGTTTTCCATCTTTGGTTTACAATATTCCTTAGATAAAATCATGGCAGTTATTTTCTTAAATAAGATGAATGGTAGTTCACCATTTAAAACAACAGAATAATACTTTGTACAGAGGGTTTCACTTTCTTCTTTCATTTAATCATTTCATCCAATTTTAAAATGTCATAATTATTTGACAAATATAAAAACGAAGGTTACATAAATTTTAAATATCACATAGTAAGATATGAAACTGGATTTCAAATCCACATAAATCAGAATTCTAACATTTTAAATTTAGTCTTCTACACTGCCTCTCCACTGTCTGCTAAGTATATTTTTTGTTTGTTTTAGTTTTTAAAAAAATATTTTAAAAAAGCTAGTATCTTAATAGGACTAAGCCAAGACCAAGTATGCAAGCTGACATTCTAACATATCTTTAGTAATCTTTTTTATCAAAGGCACTGTATCTTTCAGAGGAAACCTATACCAGATGAAGTTGAGAAACAGGAGTGAACATTTTAGCTATTGTCTATGTAATTTGTTCCCAGATTTGAATATTTTCATTCTTAAAAATCATTTGCATGAATGAAACTCAAAAAAATGTGAATTATGAGTCTAAATAATATTTTATACCAAAGTGGGGCTTTTATAAAAGAAAATGGCACCATTATTGTCTCCTAATACACAGTGACACAAATGTTTCAACATTCTATGAGAAGAAGCTTTAGTATTTTATTGTTTTATCAAGTAATTAAACCACTCAGGAGACTGTGCTTGCATTGAGAAACAATTGAATTTGTCATGGTAATCCAAGACATCAATTACAAACTGATACATGGTAAATTTATGAGGAAATAAAGAAAGTTCTATAAAAATAAATGTATCCATAAGTTATTTTTTAGATTTGGGAATCCTGATACTCAAAAACCTATTTCCTATTACTGTTACCTTCTTGCTTTTCCTTCTTTCTTCCTCTCCCTCCTTTCCTTTCCTCCATCCCTTCCTCCCTCCCTCTGTCTCCCTCCCTTCCTCCCTCATCCCTTCCTTCACTTCCTTTCTTTCTTCTTTCTTTCCTTCCTTCCTTCTTTTCTCCCTTTCTTCCTTCCTCCCTCTCTCCCTTCTCTCCCTCCATCCCTCCTACCTGCCTTCCTTTCTCCCTCCCTCCCTTCCCTTCTTCCTTCCTTCCTCCCTCCATCCCCTCCTTCCCTTTCTTCTTTCCTCCCTCCCTCCCTTCCCTTCTTCCTTCCTTCCTCCCTCCATCCCCTCCTTCCCTTTCTTCTTTCCTCCCTCCCTCCCTTCCCTTCTTCCTTCCTTCCTTCCCCCTCCTTCCTTTCTCCCTCCCTCCATCCCTCCATCCCCTCCCTCCCTTCCTTCCTTCTTTCCTTCTTTCCTTCCTTCCTTCATTTCATCCTTCCTTCCTCTCTCCCTCCTTCCCTTCACTCCTCCCTTCCTTTCTTTCTCCCTTCCTCCCTTCCTTCCTTGTGCTAGCAATTAGGATTTAATCTAACTACCTCTAATGTTAAAAAACAAACAAACAAGAAAGAGTGATGCCAAGACTCTTTGAAAGGCTTATATTTTTAATGAGTAAAAATACAACAAGCAAATTTTTTTTTAAAGATCCAAGAGTCCTTTTCTTCTTGGAGTCTGAATAAAATCTTAGATCATAATTTTGTAGAGTCAAGAGGCTTGGTTAATATATTGAAGACTCAGCATACTCCTGGATACCTTTAAAAATGTGTTCCTTTTCATAAACTAAAGGCAAAAGGTTTGAAGTGTACTTATTTTCTACATAATGTATAGTAAGAATAATATCAAACATTTACTGAGCATACACTATTTTCCAGGCATTGTGCTAAATGCTTTTTAAAATTGTCTCATTGATGCCTTGCAACTTTCATGATTGGCATGTTTCTACATCATGTTTAATGTAGGTGCCTTATCATTAAGATATAGAGAAATTAAATGACAATAATTATCTGTGTTTCCATTAAATTGCAAAGCCAAGATTATATCTCATGTTTCTGTGTCTTATTTCAATAATCCAAAAGTTGTGTATAGTCATGACTCCATACAAATTTTCCTAAGTAAAAGGAAGTTCTGGGCTCTACTCTCACCATTGCCATACCTGCCTATTGATATCTGTTAGGTACTCAGGGGGAACCAGGCATCAGTTGATGTATTTCTTATTTCTTAGTAGATATCTCAAAAGCGACATTTCCAACACTTTATGGATTAAACACTAAGCTATTGATATGTGTGTGGTTTCAAAAAAAAATCCTTTACTTCTCATTGTCTTTCCCATTCCAGTTGCTATGCAGACACTCTTATGCTTGGCTCTTCCTTCTCTTTTACACTATGTATTCAATCCATCAGGAAATAATGTTAACAGTACCTTTGAAACCCATGCATAACCCAGCTCCTTTTCGTCAGCTAGACCACAGCCTAAGATCTAACACACCATCTTCTCTCACTCAAATGAGTACGATCACTGCCTAAATCATTCTTGTTGCTCCTTGTCCCCTTCAATCTATTCATACAGCAGCCAGAAAGATCATTTTGAAACCTGACACACCATGCACTCCTCTTTTCAAAATCTTCCCCTGCTTTCTGTATCACACAGGAAAAACCCTCATATCCTTACTCTGCTCTCAAGTCTCCAAATCACAGATGCCTGCTCACTTCTCTCACTCCACTCTACCAACACTCTGACCTATTGCCTGATCTTTGATGACACCAGACAAGCTCCTGCCTCAGGGCCTTTGCACTTTCTGCTTCCCCTGTCTGGAAAGCTCTTCCTCTGGGACCCATGTGACTGGCTCTTTTATTTTCTCTGTTGCGTTAGGTAAATGCCACCATTTCAATGAGTCCTTCTTTACCCTCATCCCTGACTCTTTAAAGCTATCCTCTTTCCTTGCTTTATTTCAGGAGTCGGCAAACTTTGACTAGCAGGCCAAATCTTGACTGCTGCCTATTTTTATAAAGTTTTGTTGGAACACAGCCACTCTCATTTATTTACATTTAGTCTATGCTTGCTTCTGTGCTACAAAGACAGAGGCGAGTAGTTGTGAAATGGACCGTGTAGCCCCCAAAGCCTAAAATGTTTACTGTCTATTGCTATTGAAGATTTTGCCAACCTCTGCATTTTTTTATTGCTATGTAGCACATGATGCATTTTATTTGTTTATCTCATTATTGCCTGTCTCTTTGTACTTGAATGTAAACTCCTCCAGTACAGGAGTTTCCAACATTGTTTATTGTGGTACCCCCAGCACCTACAACAATGTGGAGAGAGCATATAGGGTGTTCAATAAATATTTGTGAATGCATGAAGAAATTTACTGGCTGACATATTTTGACTCTACACACTCATCTCATGTCTCTTAAAGATGTCAGTGTTCTCTATAGCAACCCTCTGAGATACCTTAATCTAAAAAAGAAAACTTCATCTTGCTAATGACAGTAATATTTATGGCGATGCGGTGATTGCTGGCCATCAGTTTTGGATTTAGTTTTGTTCATAAAGATAACTTTACTCCACAGGAATTTGGATTTTAAAAATTATACTCATGAACAAATTTGATAAGAAAATTTGCTGTGTGTAACACCATAGAACAGTGAGGATAGAAGGTATGGGATATATTCTTTCTGTATTCATTATTTAAAAAAAAAATTTGAAAGATCTTATGAAGTCTTTAAAAATTCCTCATTGAAACATACACCTGAAGTGTTATGGTTTATTCAGAGGAGTCCAGAATCTAAAATCAGAAGTGGGGTTAGAGCCCTGGCTCTATCATGTACCAGCTATACGAACCTGAGGTGGAGATTATGAAAATATCCATCTTACAGGGTTATTTTGAGCATTAAATGAGATGACTATAATTTAACTTATTGTACAATAAATATTCAGTAAATGTAAGCTTCATCTGGAAACTCTGAGCTAAGTTTATTTAAAAAACAACAAATGTTATAACTTTATGGGCTACCACTACCCCAGGAAAAAATACCTGATGTGCATAAAATTGACTTTGTGCTTTTCTCACCATTGGTTCAGTGTTTGTTTTTTTCCTGCATATTTCTCAACGTGGTTTCATAGAAATTTGAAGTGAGCTGACTTAAATTGGCTCATATTTTCCACTGACTAGCTGTGTAGCCTTAAGCGAGCTATTTAATATCCTTGAGATTCAATTTCTCCTCATCCTCCTTACCTAAAATGAGGATGATAATAATACCTACCTAACAGTGCTCTTATGAGGATTAAAGGATTACGTATGTAAAGTACTTAGCAGGGCATCTAGCATATTTTAAGTTCTTAAATTCCAATTCATCAAGGTTCTCCTCTGTCTCTCCTTTTAAGCCTCGCTTCCCATGGTCAGTCAATGATATAGGGTGTGGTTATGCTAATTTTCAGGTTTCCTCAAAAATTTATTAAAAAATCTACTAAAGAATATGCCAGAATTTGTAATACTCTATGTCCAAGACATTTACATTTTATTGGTTTTGAAATCACCTTCCTCCTACACACACACACACAGACACACAAACACACACAGACAAACAAACACACACACACGAAAACTTAAAGAAATTTTGGTAATAAGCTCAAGACCCCCCTTCCAAGAATAAAAGAGCAGAAAATCTTTTTCTAATCTTTCAAATCATGCCATGTAGATACTATGTAATTATCCTAGTTTTGACATAGTTGTTCCCTTTAAATATATCTGTACTAACATCCTGTCTTGCCCCTAGTATCAATTCAGTCTATAGATATTTTGGAGGGGAGGGGAGAAAAAATGTCTAGGTTTCTTTTGTTTTATTCTCTGAATTGGAAAAGTAGTTGTGTTACTGTAAAAATCTGACATGCAGCTCAAGAAGAAAAAGGTGTCTGTTCCCATAACTCTACTCTGAGCTCTGACAGTCAGTGTAAGTCTGCCTTTTTTAGCGTTGAAATTCACCATCTTTTTTTTTTTTTTCTATTTGTTTCCTTTACTGCTGCTGTGTACAGGCGGAATGAGTAAAGCTCTTCCCACATTGCATCTGAAAGTTCTTTCCTGCCATACCTAGCCACTTAAAGAAGCATTTCTCTGTTTATTAGTTTCTCTCCTGCTCATTATTTTGCCTTTATCTACATTCTTCTGCATTTCATCTGTGTCTTTGATCAGACTGTACTCTGACCTATTTCTAGCTTGAAAAGGTTTTATTCACAGACTTTTCCCACCTTTCCTAACCTTTCTCAGAGTCAGTTATTTTTCCAAAGGGTCAACAGCTATGGAATTCCCTATGCTAACTTCAAATAGTGACCTCTTTAAATAAACATTGCTAAAAGGAGTTGTTCAAAGATGATTGTGTGGTCTAAATAAAGCTGGGTTTAGTCAACCTTGTGAAGCAGTTGCAGTTTATCTTCCTCTTCCTTCTCTTCTATAAGAATATGACTATCCTATATTTCATTATCCTAAAGCTTGGCTTTAGCTGGTTGACATCAATGCTTAAACATTGAGTTAATATGGGTCTTCATAGTCTTCATTCCCAACTCTCTCTCTGTCATTACTAGCATTTTCACTTACCTTATTTTAAGAATTGAAACATATTTTTAAAAATATAATTTAACATCTTTGAAATTGGGATAAATTTTAGAGTTGATGATCTGCCATGGTTAAATTGGTAATATATTTTTTCTTTAGTTGTACATATAATAGTGACAGGTTTTATAATTGATGACATCTTAGATTCAATGAAGTCAGAAATAAGTAAGCCCTAGAAAGCACAAGACATTGATTGGTGGGAGTCAATCCCTAATAGTGGAATTTCAGGCACAATTGAATCTTAATGGGAATGTTAATTTTGGCCAGGGAGAAACACCCTTACTTTCTCCAGACTCTATTCTGCAGGTGACTGCTGACTTCAGCTATAAACCAGCTGGCCCTAACTCCAAAAGAAGCAACTCAGAACTTAACTGATGCAAGCAGCTTGCATTGCAGGGATGGAAAGGCTGACATTATTTTCATAAGAAAAGTTTCTGCTATTTAGGAAAATGCTAAAATAGTTAAAGGGAATGCAAATAAAGAGGAAGAATGAGTATAGAGTGTGTTCCAGGGGGACTCGCTCTGCTTAGTTTAGCAACAGGTCAGCAGGATTTGTAAAACCTTTTAAATGAAAAGCTATACAGAGCTTTACACTTATTCCTAGCGTTAATTCTTTCTTCCCTATGACTATTGCATGAAATTTCTCTTCACAAAGTAGAAGTGTGACACTTTCTCAATGTAAATGGGATAAAATAACATGCACAATCTGTTCAGTTTTTTGTCATTAAACAACTTGATTTAATCATCATGTAGCCTGTGTCCTCTACTTCTTTTCTAGTTGTTCATTCATGATTTGGAAATCTAGGAGAAATATTTCATGATTGGAAATCTAAGAGAAATATTTGGAAATCTAGGAGAAATAATGAGATAAACAAATAAAATGCCTCGTGCTACATAGCAATAAAAAATGCAGAGGTTGGCAAAATCTTCAATAGCAATAGATAGTAAACATTTTTGTGCAAAAGTGACACTGCTATGTCTTCCATCTGACATGGGTTTGACTGACCATGTACCTTTAGAAATCGTTGGGCTCTAGGGACTATGTGCTTGCCATAGGAAGAATTTGCCATTAGAGTGTAATCTTGTAAATCAGCAGCAGAACAGAAGCCCACTTCTCTTCCCAGTAAATTCTGTAGTCAGAAGACAAAAAAAAAGTTATTTTTTTCTAAAATTATAACCATATATTTTTAATAAAATATAAGTAATTTATATTATTCTATTAGTCAATTATTGTATTGCTATAAAGAAATAACTGCGACTGGGTAATTTATAAAGAAAAGAGGTTTGTTTTGGCTCACAGTCCTGCTGGCTATACAGGAAGCATAGGACCAGCATCTGCATCTGGTGAGGGCCTCAGGAAGCTTCTAATTATGGCAGAAGGTAAAGGGAGATAGAGTTATGTCACATGGTGAGAGTGGGAGCAAGGGAGAGGGAGGAATTTCCAGGCTCTTATAAATAACCAGATCTCGTGTGAACTCATAGAGTGGGAACACACTCATTACCATGAGGACAGCAGCAAATTATTCATGAGGGATCCACCATCATGACCAAACATGTCCCACCAGGCCCCACCTCCAACACTGATGATCACATTTCAACATGAGATTTGGAGGGGACAAATATCCAAACCATATCAATTATTAAAGTTTAATTATTTAAAATCATGAATCAAAATTAGAATATAGGTTAAACTGTATGCTGTTACTTTCCAGACAATCATAAAATATTTATTAATCTTAGCTCAGAGATGAGGTCAACATTCCCTGAATTTTTAAATCTTCCCCAATTATTTCTGCTGAGGTTGATTGATGGACCACATTTGGATATGATTAGACTTGATGACGTTTATGGTTCCTTTGATTTTTTTTTTTCAGATCTGAAAATACCTTTTTTTTTTAGGAAAAAGATTCCAGGCAGGTTAAAAATTAACAATAGAGGGTATCGATGCAGAATTGTAGTCATTCTAAGCATTCAAGAAATACGGGAATATAAATATCTGGAAACCGTCTCTTAGTTTTCAAAACAAAAGGTGTAAGTCATTCCTAACGAATCTGAGCTTTATAGCATTTTCCTAGATAGGAAGGGGAAAAACAGTTAACATTTGAAAGTCCTGAAAGCTTTTTGTTTGGTTCATTACGTTAGACTGTTCACCTTTGAACAAATTCCTTCTTTTTTATTATTTTATTTTTACTTTTTTGAAACGAAGTCTTGCTCTGTCACCCAGGCTGGAGTTCAGTGGTGCCATCTTCGCTTTCTGCAACCTCCACCTCCTGGGTTCAAGAGATACTCCTGCCTCAGTCTCCCGAGTAGCTGGGACTACAGGCACATGCCACGACGCCTGGATAATTTTTTGTATTTTTAGTGGAGATGGGATTTTGCCATGTTGGCCAGGCTGGTCTCGAACTCCTGACCTCAGGTGATCCACCCACCTCGGCCTCCCAAAGTGCTTGGATTACAGGTGTCAACCACCTTGCATGGCCAAATTTCTTCTTTTTTAAACACAGATAAAAATATTATACAGGTCCACTGTTAAAATAGACAACATGTTGCAAATTAATTTGGTATGTATTCCAACAAAGCTTAGAAAATAAAGGTGTTAAAGTTGCTTTGGACTAAGTTTAATAGTCATCTCCTCTGCTGACAACTTCTTTACATGTTGGATGCAACAGTATGGTATGTTCAAATTGCACTGTGTATGATCCTTTACTGTCACACAATGGTGGATACAGTTTCCAAGTCACAGATTCTTCAGAGCCATCAAGAATTTCCTTTCTCCCAAGCAAACCAGCCATCTGTGGCAGAAGGTGAAGGTGCCAAAATTTTCATTGATGACATTTAACAATTATTTTGTTTGGAAACCTTACTGGTACATGTCCAACATCAAAATTTTTCATGTAATGTGAACATCCCATATCATCATATCTTTTCCTGTACTATCAATGGTTTCAATTGCATACACTTCCTTTCCTCCATTCTTGTTGCCTCTCCTCCTTTCGGAATGGACACTGTTTTTCCAGCATGTATTCTATATTTCCCAATTGAATGTCCATTTAGGTTATGGATTGGTTTCACTTGTTATGTCTTCCCATCTATTTCAACTTCATATGACTCCATAAATTTTTGGATGGACTCACCAGCATCACACAGATGAACATCAATTTCAGCACACTTCATTCCAGTAGTAGCAGCATCTTTTACAGCTTTTAATCATGTATCATAATTGGGATTAAAAGTGACAGTAAGACCACAGTCAATAGTCAATATTCCTACCACTTATACCGATTCCAAAATCTATTTTACAGATGTTATCTTACTGTAATACTGTTGTGTCACCAGCAATGGGAGTATAATGGGCAGCACAATTATTGTGAGAACATCCAGCAGGAAATGCCAGGCATGCATTTAATCCATTTTCGTTTATTAGATTGTGTGAACAGTTTTCCAACTTTTCACAGATTTCTATCATCCCAGGCTTGATCCAGCTCATTACATATATTCTCACTTGTCAATGTGCTTCTGCTGATTCTCAGAAATCATTCCAAATCTCTTCCCTAGCCTGATCTAACACTTTCTTTTCTTCACACATAATTCTCCATCCATCTTGTGTGTGTGGGTATTCACATTCTTGTCCTTTGGGAAATACACCACTAGGATACAGCCACATATTGGAACTGAGGGAGGGAGGGTCTGTTTGAATTTTGGTTGTTTCTTCTTCCTCTTCCTCTTCCTCCTCCTCCTTGTTCTTCTTCCTCTTCTTCCTCTTCCTCCTCCTCCTCCTCTTCTTCTTCTTCCTTTTCTTCTTCTTCTTCCTCCTCCTCCTCTTTTCCTTCTTCTTTTTCCTCTTTTCCTTCTTCTTTCTAGTTGCTCCATCTCCATCACCATCTCCATCTCATCATCATCATTTCTTTCTTTCTTTTCCAATGCTTGTCTTTCCAGTTGTCTTGCTCCTTCATCCACTGAGGCTCTTAATCCTTTATCAGTTTCCTGCTGCCCTGCTGCAGCTCCTTTACTCTTCTTTTTCTTCCATCTGTTTTTCTTGGCTGCTTCCTCAGTTGTAGAGGCAGCTTCCTCCTCCCTTTCATCTGGATCCAGGTTGCCATTCATGTAGCTCCCAAAGGTCGCTGCCTCCTCCATGACTGCCATGTTGCCTGAAAGGTTCCTCTGAATTTTAAGGGTAAATATTTTCTAATCACTTGAATTTAATATTGTCTCTAAGTGTATCCTCTATATTCTAAGATTTGATGCAATGTACAAAGAACCTCTTGGTTGAATGAGAAACATTCTAGTACCTTTCACTTAACTTTGAAAATCAATGTTAGCCTATTATGCAAGTTTTAGTGACAGTATATCTTTCTACCAACAAACCAGAACTTAACATTCTGTCTGCGAATTCGAAGTTATGGTTGTTCATGCTAAAGGAAAGCAAGGTGCTAGCATAATAATTTAAAACCCCCTTTTAGTTAAATTCTCTCTGTTTACTTAATATTTTTCTCTTACAATAGACTCAGAGAACTAAATCCCTAAGTTGTTGTTGAAATCTTCTTTTTAAAAACACGTAACACTTTGCATTAATTATAGTTACACAAACAGTACAGTATTTTCTACACATGCAGTCTAAACCTTAGGTTGATTGGACAAGACCTTTGAGAAATGCTTAGCTGAGTCACAGTTATTTACAGGAACCTAAACCTAAGAAGAGTTGAACCCATTTTTAAAAAATTTGTGTTAGCGTCACCAAATATTTCTTTCTGGGTGGTCCAGGATCACATTTTCTCCTCAGGTACATTAGCTGTTCAGTGTTGGCTAACACCAATCAGCATCTAGGGTCAATAGGAGGAATTAAGTAATGCATAAAATAAAGAAGTAGTTTCCAAAAGTTGCCATAACCACCATCTATGCCTTGTCTTAACATATATCTGTCTTCTCTGTGTACTACTGATTTCACCCACACATTTGGTTATTTTAATCTCTTGCCTTCTCAGAGTACCATGGTCTTCACATTTGTAGCTTGTCCTCTCTCTTTTAGATCCCATTTGATCTGGTTGTGTAGAAAACCTAAGTTAGTAATGTAAACCAGAAGATCCAGGTAAAATCTCACCAGCCAACCAGCCTCTGCATTTAAAAATTTGACATTTATGCTTTCAGTTATGACATTCTGTTGCTTTCACTTACAAATTCTGCAACAATTCCTAGAGATTTTCAAATTTATCAAAAAAATACCCAACAATTAGTCAACAATGTGAATCATGAGCAACATTCTTTATTAAAACTAAATAGGCCAGGTATGGTGGCTTAAATCCATAATCCCAACACTTTGAAAGGTTGAGGAGGGCAGATCTCTTGAGCTCAGGAGTTCAAGACAAGCTTGGGAAACATGGTGAAAATCCATTTCTACAAAAAATACAAAAATTAGCTGGGCATGGTGGCATGTGCCTATAGTCCCAGCTACTCAGGATGCTGAGGTGGGAGAATCACTTGAGCTTGGGAGTTGGAGACAGCAGTGAGCTGAGATCGCACCACTGCACTCCATCCTGGGTAATAAGAACCAGAATCTGACTCAAAATTAAAAATTTAAAAAAAAACTATATTTACAGAAATTACAGTCTAAGTGATATATACAGCACTATAAAGATAAAAAAAATTCATTTGAGGCTGGGCACGGTGGCTCACGCCTGTAATCCCAACACTTTGGGAGGCCAAGGCAAGTGGATCACGAGGTCAGGAGATCGAGACTATCCTGGCTAACACAGTGAAACCCCATCTCTAATAAAAATAGAAAAAAAATTACCCAGGTGTGGTGGCAGGCTCCTGTAGTCCCAGCTATCCAGGAGGCTAAGGCAGGAGAATGGCGTGAACCTGGAAGGCAGAGTTTGCAGTGAGCCGAGATCGCGCCACTGCACTCCAGCCTGGGTGACAGAGCGAGACTCCGTCTCAAAAAAAAAAAAAAAAAAAAAAAAATTCATTTGAATGTCACCTTCTAGGACTTATCAACTAATTCAATATATTTTTAAAAGAGTTCTTATGTTCATTTGTATTTGATCACTAATTTCACAATATACAAAGAAGACTATTGATTCATCAAGAATCTAAGGCCTTTGAGCACAATTTTTAATTCTTCTCAAAATATTTTCTCCTGACAGTTCATGGATGACATCTGGTTTCTGCTCCAGGATATGGAAAGCTAGAAGGAGTATTTCTTCTACACTTATACAAACAAAAAGGCTAGAAAAATAGTAAACCCACAACTTTTCTTGGACCCATTCAAAAGTTGAGATTACAACACAACCAACTAACCAGAAAACTGGGGAGGGACAGGTGCCTACAGGGAGAGACAGGATATATGCATTTGCTTTGCTAAGGTGGATGTCACCTGGACACCACTAAGTGTTCAGAATAACTGATAAATTGGAGGCAGAGTGCAGAGTGCAGACTGGTAGAGAGGGTGAAGCCTCTGAGGTCCACAGATATGGGAGAAGGAGACTCCCACACACCAGCATTCTTTTTATCCATGAAGCCCACTAGGTGTTAACAGGAAGGTATGGGGGTGAGGGGATCAAAGAAGTGAATCCAGAGACAACTTCTTTTATGTAGGACTGGTGGACAGGAAGAGCAGGCATAAAAAATGAGCTGGAGGTATGGGGGTTAGAGGATCAGAAAGGTGAGTCAAGAGACAGCTTCTTTTATTTAGGACTGGTGGACAGGAAAAGCAGGCATGAAAAATGAGCTGGAGGTAATGCTCCTGTATGAAACCAAAGCCTTAATCTACCGGAAAAACACAGGGCATAAGGCGCTGATGTTAACCTATGGTACCTGACAAAGAGAACAAGAAAAACAAAAGGAGCAGAAATATGTTCATAGCAAGAACTATAGCCAGAAAAAGAGCAGTAACACTTTGAGGGCCACATCCCTGAGACCCAGAGACTTTTCCCAACTTCACTACCCACCACCAGGCTAAAAAGCACCAAGTAAGGTGATAATGGAGTACTGCTGGTTAAGTTGCAAGTGACAGACACTCTTTGTGGTACAGCACGAAAGGGAAGGTTAATGGGGAAGGTGGAGTCGAAACTGAGAAAAAAAATTTGGGAAGCCTCCATTCCAAACACACAGTATATTGCTAGAGAAATTTGAAGACTGGGGTTTACTAAAGGCAAACATAGCAGAGACAATTTCAACACTGAACAACTCCTGGCTAGATTAACACAATCCTATATACAGAAAAGGTATGCCTATTTAAAAGACTAAACTCTAAGTACTTGAGCCTATGCTTTCCTATACAAAATACATGGCTTTCTACACACACACACACACACACACACACACACACACCCCACAATGTAATCAACAGAACCACCATATTCAGATATGGTGCAGATGTTGAAACCACCTGACTGAGAATTTCAAATTACTATGATTAATATGTTATACACTCTAAAGAAAAAGGTGTACATATTTAACATTATATAGCCAGTTTTATCAAAAAGAGGGTAAGCAAAAGGAAGAAACAAATCCAAATGGTAGAAACGCATAGCATAGTAATAGATAAAGCATGTATTTGATTGACTTATTAGTAGACTGGACAGAGTGAAGAAAATATTCAGTGAACTTGAACATAGGTCAATAGGAATTACTTCAACTGAAACACAGAAAAAAAAGTGGGAAAAATAAAAACAAACAATAACACAGAAAAAAGCATCCATGAAATGTCAGACGAAATCAAGTAATCTAACAATTGCCTAACTGGAATTCTAGAAGGAGAATCAGGACAGAATGGAGCAGAGAAACATTTGAAACAGAATGGAGCAGAGAAGCATTTGAAAACAATAATGACCAAGAATTTTTGACATGAATAATAGACAACAACGCATAGATCCAGGAAACTCAAAGAACATCAAACAGGGTAAATACTTGCCTTAAGGGATGAGACCTGGTGGGATGGGACAGTAAACACACATAGGTATCATTATATCTTAATATTACATATAATATAATATAATATTATTACGTTACATATATATTACATGTAATATAATATATTGTATTACATATAATATAATATAATATAATGCTAAGCTAATTTTTGTATTTTTTTTTCTTTTTAGTAGAGATAGGGTTTCACTAGGTCGGCCAGGCTGGCCTCGAACTCCTGATCTCAGGTGATCCACCTGCCTTGGCCTCCCAAAGTGCTGGGATTACAAGCCTGAGCCACCACACCCAGCCGATCATCTTCTTTATGTTAAGGATTGTGGATACAATATTGAACAAAACAGGTACAGATCTAGTAGAGTTCTTCCAGTACTGACAAACTTGTAAGTTCTTGATAGGTCAGTAGCTGTTCCCCAAATTGTCTTCAAAGATCAGTCATTTTAAATGGCTTCTTTGTGATACAATAAATACATTCCTCTAAAAATATTTTATTTTCATGTTTGTTGCACTGCTAAGAATAAAATCTTTGAAATATATCTGTAGTGAAAAAATACAATGGAGAATTTCGATTGTCTACTCAACATTCATTGTCTCCTTACACCTTCCTAAGAGCACCTGGGATGCTCTTCAGGAACACATTCCTCCTTCATACTACCTGGGTGACTCAGGGAAAACTGATTCTGTTTCTAGCTCAGATGCCACCGTTGATCAATCTAAATTATTAATAATAATCTAATCCCCATTCCACACTCGATCAAGCCAGTGATTGATTCAGGAACTCAAATTTAATCCAATCAGCAAAAAGCATTCCAGCCTTTGGTTATTTTTATTCTGTGAGTTGACCCAAGACATGATATAGCCCAAACACAGTGGGGGAGAGGCATTTTATTCCACAAATAGAAGAGTGGCTTTTCCTCTCTCCTACTACATGAAGACTAGGAAATGGGCTGTCCTGGAGGCTACTGACAATCATGTTTTGGCCACAAGAGAGGCCAGCTTGAAAACAAAGTTATACATGTACAAGAGTTGACCTGGAAGAAGCACAGAGGAACTGAGTTTGAGTCCTCATTTTAATTTGCCTTGAGCTTGTTCTCTCTTGGGACTTCCAGTTATGTGAGAGTCATTTAACTCAATAAATATTTATTGAGCACCTACTTTGTGTCAGATATTCTTCTACTAGGAATACAGCATGAACAGTAGAGCTGTGTTCACAGAGCTTATGTTCATGTGAGCACAGAAAATCAGAAGGAAAGTAAATATAGAATAGGTCAGATGTTAAGAAATGCTATTATTTGTTATTTTTGATTGATACTCTATAACTTTTAGTGACTCCAACTAAACACATGGGGTCATTTCCTTTAGCCTCTTTTCTCAGGAATCCTGCCCCCAAATTGCCATCCATTTCACTTTAGCAGCCCTGGATTCTGATCCAGCCCCACTCACCTCATTCAGCTCCTTCTCCCTCTTCTAAGGTTGTAAAATGTTACGGTGGTCCTAATATTCAACACATATTTCTTTTCCCTTTAGGATCACATTTTGTCTGTTGTCCCATATCTAAAACCACCTGCCTCATGCATTTTTGGTTGGAGGAAAAGTCCAGTACAAATCTCATGAGCAGAAGTGTAAAGAGACCTGAGTTTTCATAGTGAATAGGAGTTTAGAAAGATGAATAATTCACATATAAGAAATCATCTGTATGTAGATATGGAAAGATGAAATATATATAATATATATTTTTTAAGTTGACATATACTATATAGTAATCAGATCAGGGTAATTAGCATATCAATAATCTCAAACATTTATCATTGCTTTGTGTTGGGAACATTCAATATCCTCCTTCAAGCTATTTGCGACTATATAATACATTGTTAACTATAGTCATCTTACAATGTTATAGAACACTAGAATTTATTCCTCCTATCTATCTGTAATTTTATATCCTTTAACAAATCTCTTCCTGTTCCTCCTTTTCCCAACCCTTGATGTGAGAGCAACATTTATTTTTGCTTCCACATATGAGTGAGAACCTGTAGTCTTTAACTTTCTTTTCCTGGTTCATTTGACTTAACATAATGTCCTCCAGTCCCATCCATGTCGCTCCAAATGACAGGGTTTTTTTTGTTGTTGTTTTTTGTTTTTTGTTTGTTTTTGTTTTTGTTTTTGTTTTTTGGAGAAGGGGTCTCACTCTGTTTCTCAGGCTGAGTGTAATGGTGCAATCATAACTCACGAGAGCCTCAAACCCCCGGGCTCAAGTGATCCACTCACCTCAGCCTACTATGTAGCTGGAACCACCAATGCATCATCAAGCCTGGCTAATTTTTAAAATTTCTTGTAGAGATGGGGTCTCGCTTTGTTGCCCAGGCTGTTCTCAAACTCCTGGCCTCAAGTGTTTTTCCTGCCTTGGCCTCCCACATTTCTGGGATTACAGGTGTGAACCACCATAGTCTGATCTGACCTCATCTTTTTTTTTTATGGTTGCATAGCATTTTACTGTGTATGTGTACCACATTTTCTTTATCCATTCATCTGTTATTGGACACCTAGTTTCATTCCACATCTTGGCTATTGTGAATGGTGCTGCAATAAACATGGGAGTACAGATGTCTCCCTGATATAATGATTTCCTTTTCTTTGGATAAATTCCTAGTGGTGGGATTGCTGGATCATATTGTAGTTCTGTTTGTGGTTTTTGAGGGACCTCCACACTATTCGTAGTGGCTGTATTAGTTTACATTCCCACCAACAGTGTATAAGAGTTCCTATTTCTTCTATATCCTCACTAGCATTTACTAGTTTTTGTCTTTTTGATAATAGCTATCCTAAGGAGTTAAGTGTGACTTGAAAAGGAGGACAGATTATTTCTAAGAGTTATAACTGAATACAGATGTGTCTAGAGGGGAAGGCAAAAGTTACATCATGAAGGGAGGGGTAGCTAAATAAACACATTCTTCCATATCTTCCCTTTCCTAACTTTTCCCTTATTATGTTCACAGTTTCTATTGATTATTTTCACTTGCATATCCCCACTATAATATAAGGTTGCTGAGAATGAAACCATAACTGATTTGCTCACTGTTACGTTTCCAGTTTCTGGATCATGGTAGGCACTCAAAAGAAAATGTGTTGAATTGGCTATGTCTGTGTATGGTTGTGTACAGGTTAAATGTATTTATATGTATATATATGGGGTTGTTTCATGAATTAAGCAACTTAAAACATTACCGATGGTGTGAAAGTAAAACTTCGGAACTCTTGTTAGGTGGGTTATTTTTGAAAGCATATTCATTCTTTCAGGAAAATAATATATTACTAAGTATATTTATTTATTTCATTAAAAGTTTCAAATTTTGGCCTCCACATTAAAACTACCTTGGGGCAAAGGTTCAAATGAATTATAATTAAGTCAAATAAAAACAAGCATAAATATCCAACATTCGTTATATCAGTGGAACACCTATTTTAGAAAATAGCTAGTGTAACTGCCTTGGTAAGTGAGCATCCTGGAGACCACCAAAAAATAACCTTGTGAAGAAATCATAGTTTGTGAAAACAAATGGCCATGGTATTGTGAGAGAGAGGTTTCCACTGAAAAGTAAATTTCATTATTTTTGTCTACCATTGAAAAATTATTGTTACTTCCCTAGTCAAAATACGTGGTTTTGCCATGTGTTTTCAAACACAATATGAATGTGTGACGGATATTTCGAAACAGCCACCTGGAACAAACATAGTAAAATGACCAATTAGGAAACACAGAGGCTTCCATGGAAAAAATAATAAATATTTTAATTCTCCCCAAGTTTGCGTTTGGAAATATTTGTTAGAGGTTTTATTCACCAAAATAAATAACCAAACTTCTGAGATATCCCACCTCACTTGAACTTAAATATGTTGTGCACATAGTTAAATTTTTACCTAGCTTCTCCAGAGTAACACTTCTAGGTTCCCTGTTTTTTTTTATGTAAAAGTATTTAGGTTATTGAAATTCAGTCACCTCTCCATCAACTGCATGTGAAATACTCTTCTTGCGAATTATACACAGAACATTTAAATTGCATAAAACTTTATCTTCCACAAATATTTACGGTGCTTTTTACAGGTTGTAAGCACTTAATACAAACTTATTGAGTAAAGGCCTCCGCCATGTCCTTTGTTAAAATAAACATTATTTTATATTTTGACACAAGAAAAGCCTTGCTAAGCATTTTTCCTGAGAATTTGAGGTAACTGTGTCAAAATCACATGGACAAAATAATTTTCCATAATAAGTTAAACAGGTGAGTTTCTTTCCTTGTTCCTGTAAAGATATTTTCACACTGTGAGGGGACAGAAAGAAGGTTTCAGGATAAAATAATTTAGGAAGATATATTAGAGTTAGAGCTCGGTGAATGCAAGTGAAATATAATAACCTTAGCTAAATTAAGTAGATATTTTAATGGGGATGTTGGTGAGGAATTACTTACTGGCATATATAGGAATTTTATAATGCAAAGATAAGAAACGCATCAAGTCCCTTTAGAAAGACTAGAGCCCGGTGTATAGTAATACATAAAGACACCATCAGAACGCAGGGAATGTTTCATTGCACTCTATGACTTCTCTCTCTCTCTTATCTTTTTACCTTTCTTTTTCTGCAGATTGGTTTTCTCTGCTTCTTACTATGTGTGTTAAAGTACACTACACTACCATCTCAAATTTTTATATCTCTGCTGTGCAAGAGATCCACCCCAACTGAAACTAGAATCTCTTAGTTTAATTGATAAATTCTGGTAAAAAGAATCTGATTGGCTCATCCTGGGGCAATTTTCCACCTATATTTTGACTCCTAATGTAATTATTAATTTTGAAGTACTCTATATTTATTTACTTGCCTTATATTTAGTGATTCTATAGGACTCAATTATGAATAACTATTTTATTTTCAATTATGACATGTTTCACCACATTCCTTGCCTCATCTACAGCATAACACAAATGTGTCTTTATCATACAACAATGTTAACTTAAAATGTTTGAGAAACTGGTAATAAATTTATGTCAACAGAGCCATAAAAGCATGAAACTTGGAGGGAGGAAGGCTTGAGTTATTCTATCAGGCAACCATCCCAAAGATCGAGTGAGGACAAAGATAACGTTAAATTGGTAAGTAGAAGGAGAAACAATAAATATCAACCCTAGCATAGTGACTGAAAAAATCATGCACCTTTTCTTCCTTCTTCCTTCAATTAAATTTCCCCTATTATTTTTTATGTGTTAGTGAATGATAAAATTGCAACTTGATTTTTAGAATATATGACCAGATAAGATTGTGACTGAACTAGAAAAGAAATTGATATTGACCTGTGTAAAATATGACAGACAAGGGGACTTCACATCACCCATTTTTGGAAGAGATGAGAACATTTCCATTTAGACAGTAGATAGTTTTAGCATACTAAGCAGAAGCAGAAACACTTATTATTTTGTGGTATGATAGTTAATTGTGCATAAAAGCATGAAGTGGACACTTCGAAGCATGTACCTTCTTATAGAAGGTATTGCTTTAAGAATGCGGAAGCAAAATATCTTTCTATATTTTTGCTCTCATTTAGTGTGGCAGACACTTTAACTATTTGTATAGTTTTTCCTTCACACACACACACACACACACACACACACACAAATGGTGTCCAGAGTCAAGGGGGCAGTCAAGCAGTTGCTGACTCCAATGAAACAAACCTAAGGCAAATGAAATATAAAGAATGATGGTTCCAAACAATGGAAAGATCCTGGGTTCTTTGATGAAAAAGTTGAGCAACTAGGCCAAACCTGGGAGAGTTTATTTCTAGACTTCTTAAGGGAGGTAATAAAGCTCAAATTATTTCTGTTATTTTGGGTTGAGAATTTTGTTTCTTGAATCCAAACCTACTCTAAGCTATACAAATAAGTATTCCCTACTCAAACTGGTTTCCACATTGCACTTCTAATTGATAATTACCTTATTAATGAAATCTTCCCTGACAACCCGATGTATTTAGGAACCTTTATCTGACACTCTCCATAGAAGCTTTATTTATAACAGCCAAAAACTAGAAAAAAAATCTTTCAAAAAATCGAATGTTTTGAATTACCCAAATTGCCCCTGCCAAAATCATTAACGCTCCTTAATTACAAAGGGAAAAGCAGTACTTTCACAGTGTCTAATGGGAACAGCCCCTTAATCAAGTGATCAAATCCTGGGACCAGTGAGCCTCACATGCTTCCTGGGAAGGGCACACTGTCATTCCTGTGGTGGTCCTGCCACAAATCATGATTAGAATGTAACAATGTGAAACATCAAAGGTATGTAAATTCAATTACAAAATAACCCTTCTGTTCTTCTCAAAAAGATCAAGGTCAAGATACAGACTGAAGGAAAGAGTCTGAAGAGTTATGGCAACAAGCTGCAACAAGTGATCCAGAGTAGACCCTGAGCTGTGGAAAAAACAAATGCAGCACATTTTTAGGATTATTGACACAATTTGAATACAGATTGTGGATTGGATCATAGAGCTATATGTTCCTGTGTGAAGGAATTAATACATTCAATGATATTAATGTAAACAGGCACCACATCTCCAAGTTATTGTCAAATGTTTCAGAACAAACTTTTTTGAAATTGCATGAAAATAAAGGTTAAAACACACACACACAAACACACACACACACAGACATGCCTTAGCTCAAACACCACTTGTCTTTATCTCTCAGTCTGACACAGATGTTTTGTCTCCCACAATGCTCTGTACATGCCACTACCTTAGCATCTTTCATGCTATATGATAATCATTGATTTGTCTCCTTTCCTATGGGACTCAAAACTATTCAAGGACAGAAACTGTCATATTTGATTTTTTTTTTTTTTTTTTTTTGAGACGGAGTCTTGCTCTGTCACTCAGGCTGGAGTGCAGTGGCCCAATCTCGGCTCACTGCAAGCTCCGCCTCCCAGGTTCACGCCATTCTCCTGCCTCAGCCTCCCGAGTAGCTGGGACTACAAGTGCCCGCCACCACGCCCGGCTAATTTTTTGTATTTTTAGTAGAGACGGGGTTTCACTGTGTTAGCCAGGATGGTCTTGATCTCCTGACCTTGTGATCCGCCCGCCTTGGCCTCTCAAAGTGCTGGGAATATAGGCGTGAGCCACTGCACCCGGCCCATATTTGATTTTGAATCTTAGGTTACAGCACACAGCTTGTATAGTTGTGAACCTAATAAGTGCTTACAGAGTAAGCGTAAATAGATATATACATTTGCAGAAATATACATTCCATGTGGAGAAGGAACACTAATTATTATTAATAAAATAATTTGTAAATCTGCAATACTATGCATTTGTTAAATCATCTGTCTAACTATAATTTAAGGTGAACCTTTGACTAATTTTAGAAGACCCAATGGTCTAAGCTAAAACACTTTTAATATTCAGATTTTTATAAATCTGCACACCAGTGATTCCTTAGATGTATTTGAAAACAGAATAAATGTTATAAACAAAACAAAAAGATGGTGGACAAATCCTAGGACAGCCTACCACTCAAATGTCATTGCTTCAATATCAGTGCATCCCTTAGTAGGAAGAGAAAATAATTCCTTTACCTTTCTGCCTTTTTTAAAGTTTATATCTCATCCCATCTTTGTCTTGTTTTCTCTTGTCCAGCTTTAGGCACATTACACATAATTTTCTTGTCCCATTAACTAATTTCTGCCAGGTTTGTCTTGTGGGAAAAAATATACTGCGCTCAAATCTTAGTGGTTTTTTTAAATTGTTTACTTTAGGTTTTATAGTTTAGGTCTCTTACTACAAGAAGTAGTATGTTAGAAGAAAATTATGATTCCCCGTTCCTGATTTTATCTTCCATGTAGAGGAAGACTTTCTCTCTATCCTTTTCCTCACTTTACCCCAGATGCAGGCACTTCAATTGAGGATTAAAGTCAGCCTACTCTAATAGGTTCCAAGCCTATTCCTCTTGGAAACTTTTTTTCCTTCAAGGAGAAACACAGACTATCTCTACCTCCTGTGGCTGACTTTTCTCTACCAACTTTATTCTGGCTGGGCCCAGATGAGTAATTCAACCTAAATTCAATGGTGAGTAGGTAGGTTCAAATAACTGACTCTAAATAAGGGGCTTTTATCTGATCTTCTAGTAAACAAGGTGTTACTTTGACTTCCTCTGCCATTCCTTTATTTCTCTATTAGCTTTAAGAACTCTGTTGCATGAGAGGGGTGATACTTATTGGATACATCCTTAGACTCCAACACAATAGAATGTGACTGATATTGTACATTTTTAGCTCTAATAAAGTTTGGTGACAGAACCATCCCAACTGATCTTCCAGAACTCCTCTAAACAGTATATTGTGGGTTACTTGTTAAGAATGGGCTGCTTTACAGAAAAGGAAGATAAAGAGAAGGATGTCAGTGTCAAGACACATCCAAGTACTAGTGTGAAGCAAATCTACCCAGTTTCTAAATAAAACTAACTTTATTATGGCATTGTCAGATGTTATTCTTCTTGGTATCTATAGCTGAGAAATTCTCATTTTTATCAAGATGCAAATGAGATAAAAGTCCCTGAGGAGAAACTGTACTTCCAGGCCTTCTTCAGGATTCCTAGAACTATAACATCCCACAAACAGAGTTTTCCATAGTATATTCCCAGAAAGTTTAATATGGATCACATGAAAGTAGTTGGAATACTGGGTTATACAGTATAAATCAGGCTTATCTTTTACAAACTATTATTATATAACTGAATGCTGTAAATCTCTGAGGGATGAAGATGGTATGCACTGTTCCTGTTCACTTTAGAAGTTTCCTCCTAAGAGATTTGTCTCACTTGTAATTACCAGGAATTAAGAGAGTGGCTGACTGTCTTGCTGTTTCCAGCAGGAACACATGGCATATATATAACTTTCACTGGAGTGACTTCAGAGCCAGGGTGTCGATCTTGGCTTTACCTAGCTAGGAGTACTATTTTACCAGTTTTCCCAGGAATGGTCAGGCTCTAGAGGACTCATTAATGCTAAATAAGCTTACAGGAAACAGATTTATAAACCAGAATGCCAATTCATTCACTTACACAGAACAACACGCTGCACTATGTAACAGAATACTTGCATCAGCTGGCAAGTACATGCTCCTTGCCAGTTTAAAAAAAAAAAGAAAAGTCTTCTTGGGAAATCAAAATAAGATCAAATGGTTTTTGTGGTGAGTCAAGAGGTGAAACAAAGCGAGTTGGATGATATTAGGGAATATTGTGTTCATGTAGTTGTAGATGATGCTGCCTTCTGCATTTCAGGTTTATACCTGCCAAAAAGTGAAGAGCAGTATCACCAAACTGGCTGACTACCCTTTGAGTTATTGCTAAGTAAGCACGGACAGATTTTAGTATTTACTTAAAAAAGAAACAATGTTTCTTATCACTTAACATAAGATTCTGTTATTTCAATATAATGGTTATTTCACACAATTAATTACTTTCTAGCTTATCTATCATTACTTACATTCTTGATTACTGTCTCCCTTATAAAATATTGGAAAGAAAATTTCGTGGCTCTCTTGTTGAATTTTAGAAGACACATTCATCTTACCAAGACATGCAAAGTCACTTCTCAGGGAAGGTGCTTCTACAAATGGCTAATCTCATTTGTGTTGTGTTGAATGAGATCAGCTTCAATACTCAATGTAATGAGTATTGAAGGGTTCTTTCTACCTAAGAAGCATGATATCAAATACACACGACATAACTAAAATACTCTCTTTATTCCTGCTGTTGAGATTTTACACCACAAATGTTTTATTTCTTTTTAAAGGGAGCACAGCTGAGGTATACACGATTGCAAACTCAGGCCTGTTTGAAAGATGGTCATATTCAATATAGGACATACTTATAAGGTGTCTTATATGTCCTGGCATTGCGGTTGGCATGGTGACTTAAAGGTGAATACAATTCAGAATGCAATTTCAAGGCTACATTGAATGTATTAAGTATGGATCAGAACTTATTCTAAGGTCGAACAAATGACGATATAGTCTATTACCCCACTCATTTCAGAGGGTACGAGAAATAAATTGGTTTACTTTAAAAAATTTTTCCTCGTGACTGGTTGATTCTTCACTTCCTACCATTAATATCTTATCACTTGATAGTAGAGTGTACTTTATCTTGAATGCAACTTTTCCTGAAAGAATTTACCCTGCTATGGGCTATGTGAAAGCTGAAACAAAGATAATAGAAAGTGAGATCCTTAACCCCGCAGGACACTGGCTGGAAAAACACTGCACTAAAAGTCATGAAACAGAGTATTTTCTGAACCTAGCTCTCTGCCATGTCACCTTGGATGAGTCATTTATCCTGTGTGGATTTCAATTTCCTTATCTTATTAGGATGATTATAAACTCAAATGACCATTGCTGGAGGGTAGATATCCAAGTGATTGAACTGGGCTGAAGTTAAGAGATTAAAAAGTTATGGGGGGATCTCGCTTATTAAAGAAGCAAAGATAAACCTAGAGGCCTAACAAATTTGTCTGTGGTTGACTTAGTTGTAACACTCATCTGGTATCATATTTAGTAAGATTTTCTATACTCCTGGGAGTAGGTTAGTAGATTAAGCATAATGATGGTGTGATGGTTAATTTTATGTACGAACTTGATTGGTCATAGTGTACCCAGATTAAACACTATTTCTGGATGTGTTTGGGAGAGTGTTTCTGGATAAGATTAACATGTGAATTTGTGTAGTGTACCCAGATTAAACATTTTCTCTGGGTATGTCTTGAAGAGTTTTTCTGGATAAGATTAATGTTTAAATTTGTGGGCTCATTGGAATAGATTGCCCTCCCCAGTGTGGGTGGGCATCATCCAATCAATTGAGGGCCTGAATAGAATAAAAAGTGGAAGGAGGAACTTGATTGTTTTTTCCTGCCTCACTGGTTGAGGTGGGGTATATCATCTCGTCTTCTCCAGCCCTCAGAGTGGAATTCACACCATCAAGTCCCCTGGGTCTCAGACCTTCCAATTCCAACTGAATCATACAACTGGCTTTCCTGGTTCTCCATCTTGCAGGAAGCAGATTGTGAGACTTCTAGCCTCTGTAATCACAAAAACTAATTTCTCATAATAAATCTCTCTCTCTCTCTCTCTCTCTCTCTCTCTCTCTCTCTCTCTCTCTCTCTCTCTCTCTTTCTCTGTCTCCTGGTTCTGTTTCTCTGAAGAACCCTGACTAATAAAAATGAGTACTCTATATGTTTTAGGACCTTTTCCAATATTACATGGTAAAATTGTGAGAGAACTGAGAAAGGATCGGAGAACACAAAGCCAGAGAAGTTTAGATCTCAGGATGCTTTAGAGGTCAGAAAGTATTTTGCCTTACTTTGTAGAAGGGAGAACTAAGGCCTAGAGTAAATTACTCACTAATTTAGGTTTCTTAATTTTGGTCTGGGTGAAGACCAACAGCCTAGACTCCTACTGGGTCTCTTTTTCCAACACTCTGATGTCTCCTGTAAGACACAGATGTAGAGAATTGTAGGAAATCTAACGATTGTCTAGTTCAATCCCTTAATTTTTTTATATTACAGCTGCCAATTACCCAGCAACAGAGCTGTAACTACAACCAAAGTCTACTCAGAAGCAGCAGGTATTTATATTTCACATATTTGATACATTTTTTTACTTTATGTAACAAATGATACAAATGAAAGCAATGGTCATGAAATCTAAATATTCTGAACAACTGTAACTTTAAACATGTTCCACATGTAATATAAACTCCCAATTATGAAATATTGTGTTTAGTATGTCCAAACATTCAAGATGTGGGATGAAGACTTTAATCTTGTTTCTTCTATTCAAATTCTGTTTCTGTCACTGAGAAGTAATCATTAGAAGAGAGCATGCTTGTGTTATTATACAGTTTCATTTCTTAATAAACACACATTTATTTCTCTATATGTAAAAGCATATTATCTCAGCTGTATACTTCTCTTAATTCTGCTGGTAGAATATACATCAAAATTCTCATAAGTTTACTGGTTTTGAGAACAACACTAATTCTTGTATGCTGTGTAAGCCATTGCTATTTCAAGCTTTTTCCATTGGTGTCTCTATTTTTTGACAAGTGTGCAATTTTATCATTGTAAAATGTGTAAAATTATTTCATGAAATCTTGTATAACTGCAAGTTGTTCAGAATAGGAGATAATAAGCTTTTGTTCATCATAATGGAAAGGTTCTGAGATCATGGAGATAACTATCAATATTCATATTTATCGTGGAATTGTTTACCTTTGAGAGGCTACCCACATTTTTTTCATAAGGATATAACTGCTAAAAATATAATAGAAAAGGACAGTGATTTGCTACTGGTGAGTACTTCTGAAAGGTAATATGAAGTCCAGATGGTCATGCACCTGTGGACATAAAACAACTAAGCAAACAAGCTCCCGAGTAGTCAATATAGTCATTTTACTTAAGAAAATAAACAAGTCCTATAAAGTCTATCTCAAAATGTAACATTTGCCTTTACTTGTGTATTTTCAGCCTAGATACAGGGGTTAAATTGTTAATGCTTTACTTTCACTTCCTTAAATTTTTTTTTTTTTAATCAAACTTTGCTTTTTCTCTCCCTGGGGAACAACAAATGGACAGCTTTCCTCTCTTGTACTCCTCCTTCCATTACCATCACAGCAGAATGCATCTGAGACTGTAATAATTCAGTGATGAAATACAAAATGTCGCAATGCCATCTCTCTTAAAGTGAACTGAGATTTTGTTATGCCATTTTAGGTGCACTAATAGCAACTCAAGTCCCATGGAGTATCCTAATGTGAATTTAATGAGCTGATAGCATATAAATGACAGTACTGTGAGGGTGAAGGTGACATAACCTTTTTCTTCCTATTTGATGTTTGTCTTTGAAAAACTACAGATCTGTTCAAAATGCACTGCATTATTACTAAGTGGCACATCACTCACCAAAGAAGCTACTATTGTTTTAGCATTTAAGAACATTTTTTTCTCTTACTGGAACAAGCACCAAGAGCAATTTTTTAATCATCAGGATAATAAAAATCTGAATAGTCTTTTCTCTGAACAAACACAAAATTATGTAGCGTTCTGGTGTCTATTTCGCCATGGGCTGATGGTCTCCAGTGACAAATATTTACTCATATGCCCCATATCTTTGAACATCACAGTCAGCAATGTAGCACTACTAAATTGGACTTTAAAATAGCAAAACTATCCTTCCTTATATGAGGTATTATTTGAGGATGTTATCAACATAGTACTTACGGAAACTTTGCCAATTACAATTGATTCCTCAGTTTAGTTCAGTCTTTCAGGATGGTGCATTGTTTGTGAAAATCCAGGTAACCAAGTTAAATTGAAAGTACCATGATTTATCCCAGGAACACACTGCAAATGGAACAAGGGGAAAGAGTTAGCAAATTTTTAAATATAGAAGAAAAGAAAAATAACTGAATATCTCTGATGATGATCAGTAAGCATGAATATAGAAATACTTTGTAAAAGTTCAGTGGAATTTATATTCTAGAAGTACTTCATATATATCAGAGCATGCTGGAGGGTTTTGAGATGGAATGTGAGTCAAAGATTGACAAAACATGGGTACGAATGAAAGGCCTGTATACCCATGTGTCTCTAGACTGAACATCTTTGATATTCCTCTCATTTAAAAAGAAACATACACCTCAAATTTTTTTACAACTCTTTGAAATTTTTAAGTGCATCTCCTTAATTTACCAATGAAAAAAATGGGATCAAAGGGATTTCATTATTTTCTGAAGTCTCAAGACTATTTTAAAGAACAGAGCCAAGCAAGATTAGAACACTCATCCTTTGCTTCTCTGTTCATTTTTCATGGCTCCTTCAAGACATGATAAATACATGAAATATATGTGACTTTTAGTATTTGTCATTCATGCAGGTCTAAATAACTAACATGGAATCTGATCTGAATTGAAGTTGACATGATAACTATGAGGTTAAACATCTTTTAGCAAAATCTATCACAACTCAAGAAGTCTTATGCAATTAGCTCTCCAAACAAAAATATACCATGGATTGTGTTTTATGAATATAAAAATTAAGCAGCTTAAGAGTCCCGAAAGTTTGGATTTTGGCAAAGTTCAAAAATCTTTTGGTTGCCAGGTGACAAAGCAAAACATATCACATATGCCTAACAACCAACATGTACATATTTTGTCTTTCCAAGGTTTCTAGGGCTGGTCAGGCATAGTAATGCATTACTGCTGAAGGAGCTTCCAGCACAGACAAATGTTTATCTGCTTCAAAAGCATTTTCTTAATCCTTAACAAAAACAGCCCAATATTTCTCATTGTTTAATGATTGAGTAAAGGTTGATGCTACCCAATAGAGATTGCGTTCCACTTTATATTTGTACTGTCTCAAGAACAGTGTTTGTTAAATGAGAATCACTAATGATAACATGGTTGCAAATAATTAAATATATGGAAGTATTTTTTTTTAATTCCCCCACCATGGACTGTAAAAGCTTTGTAATGTTGGGTATATCTATTGCCATTAAAATGTCAAATTATTTCTGTTGCTTTTAGGAATAATATTAAAGCCTGAGTATTATATTGCACTTTACATATATTTTAAATGTATTTCCTAAACTTAAAAAATTTCTTTGAGGCAAAAGACCAGTCAAAACATCTTTTATTATATTTAATGCTTGGCAAAAATAAAAAGGTAGAATGATGTATTATTCATAGACAAATTCCAAAGAGAATATTAATTACAAAATAAATCTATGCTTACTGAAGAGCAGTTATAACCTCTGCTCACTTAAAAGTCAACAGCTGATTTATTGGTTACTCATGGCAGTGCAATTTTAGGAAAAGTGAAACAAAAGTTGTATTTGACTTTTTAAAAGCACCTATAGGTTTAAATTTCTATTTTTTTAATATTTAGAGTAAAATGGAATTAAAATGTAGTAATACAAAGAAAAGAGTAACCATTAGGAAAGATTTGAAAAAAGAGCAACACTGGCCTTTTCTTGAGTCTTTTCTTTTTCTTACAATCATTTTAAACTGTTTTCTGTAGATACAACATTTTTCTTATGGGCCCTAGCACATTTCTAGGTTCATTCTACACTCAATATGAAAAATTATCTTTAATAATTTTATAGGAAAATATCTAAACAACACTATATTGATCTCAAAAAAGGGATTATTAAGTGTTAAACTTTGTAAGAGTAAGCATTCTGTTAATCCCTAATAGTAATGCTGAGTATTTTACAACAGATTAATGCCCTGGAAAGTATGAATCAAACTACTGATATTCATTAAAATCCATGTAAAGTTGGTTCTCAAGGAGATTTTCCTGATAATTTGGACCAAATGGACTGTCATGGTGCTTTGTTAGATAGATTTTATTTAAATACTTTGAACAAATGCTTATTTTGTTTTCAGAATAAAACAAATAATGTGTGCAAAATCCAAATAATAGAGACATATATTCTAAAAGATAAATGTCTACCATAAGTCTACCTCATGAAAAGACCCTTTGTCAACAAGTGCATGCATATTCTTTCAATTTTTATTTTTTCTGTATACATTAATAATTTTCTAATTTTTATGTGAAATGAGACTATACTTTTCATATTGTTCTTCAATACACTTTTCTTCACATAGCAATGTATTCACTATATCTGGCTTATTTCTTAAGATAAGCTTAAGAAATTCATATATCTACATATATGCATGTATCATATATATATGATGAATTACTTTAATCAGCCTCATTGATGAACACGAGTATTTAAAAATTGGTAATATTGCACATAAAAATGCAATAAACTTTTATATATACATATATTGTGGAGGCATTTTTATAGAATAAATTCCTGGAAGTAGCAATGCTGGGTCAAAGGATATGTAGAGATTGAATTTTAGGATTTATTGTCAAGTTTCTCACCAAAAGAGTTGTAATCACTTGTTCTCCAAGTGACAATATATGAAAGCGACTACAATTACATCAACTCTGGATATTTTCAAACTTTAAAATATTGTTAATCTGAAGTTTGTTAAAAAAACAGCTTTTAAAGATGTTCAATTACTTGTTTATTACTGAAATGAGTTACTTTTCACCTGTGCCTTGTCTGTTTGTAATATTTTTCAGTGAATTCCTATTAGTATTATGCAAATTAAATTTTTTGTTGGTCTGTAGTAGTTCTTTATATAAAATGGCTGTATGAGTCTGGCAATTACATATAAAGCAAATATTTCATCCCAGTATATCATTTACCTTGTAACTTATTTTATGAGTTGAAAATTTCCAAAATTTTTGTTTAGTCAAATGTATCAATTTTTTATCAGATTATATTTTTATTCTATTTGACATATCCTAACAATTTCTAAGTAACGGGGGTTTCAGCAAAAATTCAAGTGAGGACTATCACAGATCACGACCAAAATCTCAAGTGGCTGAGATGAGTATGTGTTATAGCTAACATTTCTTATATTTTAATGGGGTGGATCTCTGTTAATGTTGTACTTCTTTAACTTAAATTGTCACAAAAATAAAATAAACCTTTGTTTTCAAGAGCCTGACGGCAACACACTCAGTGAGCCTCGCTGACATTATTGATCACAGAGAAAATTTCTGTGAGGAACAAAGGCAGCCCCTTGTGCTTTTAACTGGATATGTATTCTGGGTACTGCAGGGTGGGGTTTTGTTTGTTTGTTTTAGTGTTAACTAAGTGGAAATCCTAGTTATGATTTCACCAAGTGGCCTGTGGACAGTCGTCTGATACCTGACCTAGTGCCGACGGCTATAGATTTATTTCTTAAAAATACCTGTGCTGTTCTGCAGGAAGATTCTGTTGCCTTTCCAAATCCCATAGAATCCCAGGCAACTTTCAAAGTAGCTCAGGACTCTGAGGAAGATAGGGAATAAAGCTTGGTGGTTCTCAATTCAAAAGAGATAGATTTTAATTTAATTTTAGAACCTGTGGTTGAAGCAGGGTACAAAGCCTAAGAAAAAAATAGTTTCCCTGTTTTAGACTGGAAATAGAATGTCAAGAAGTGCAAGAAAAGCCCTTTCCCACTGCAACGAAGTATAAAAATGTTATACCTCTTTTCACATCTTCAAAACTATGTATTAAGTATCTACATTATTCAAGGGGTTATGTCAGGCATTGTATAAAATACAAAGAATGCAATAAGTAAGGATTATTACTATTAGTAGTATTTTTTCAAGGAGATTCTTATACACCTAAACATATGGGCAAAAATAAAATAAAAAACCAAAAGGAGGAGGTCATATAAAAAGAAGAGAGATAAAGTTTGATAGAAGTTTTTAGGAAGAAAGGCTTATTCTTATTTGTAAACATCAAACTGTTGTGTGAAAGAAGTGACCATTTCACCAAGCCTTGATGAATAAGAGACTGTTAAGTGTGAAAATATATGAGAAACAGAATCTCACGGAGAAGAAAGGATTTGAGTTAAAATTAAAAAAAAAACAAAAACAAAAACTGCTCAGAGCCAAATTCCTTTGACCTCAGACAAAACAGCATCAATAGTTAAAAGTTCCTCACCATCAGAGTTGACACAATGTCCTAACATCATTGGATTGTTCTTATCTCTTCATTCATATATATATACACATATATATATATTTTATATATATATATAAAATTTATAAAAGTTTACATGAATATAGATAAATGTAGGTATATGTTTTTATAAATACATTGAGATAAATATTTATTTATATAAATGTACATGTACTCATATTTTTTCAACTCTTGGCTACAACCATGTGTACAAAAGTATTTGAGTAAATTTCTGAAATATGAATGAGAGCTAAACCAGTTGACTTTTATCTGTGATGCCCAGAGTTTGAATTTTTCTTGTGTTAAGGTCTGTTCTTATCATGCAAATAAGATGTCTGATAAATGACAGGCTATAAGACTTTACATTTTTTCATATATGCTTTTATCATATATGCTATTTATTTAGAGGCTTTATGATCCCTTCTGATGCAAATGTTTGGATAAGGGTTGGATTAGATTATGAGGGTAGAAAGGATCCACAGCCTTTGATTTTCTGCTTGTAGATCTGGATGAAAGCATGTATAAAAATCAGCACTATTTTTGCTTCTGGGTTCTGATAGGCCTAATATAGCAGAATCCTCACAAGGATAGCCTGAAACATAGAAAAAAAATCAATCAAATATTTCCGCATATGTTCTTTAAAGTACTGTGTAGGGAAGATTGTCATTTTTATCTGATAGCTGCAAGTAGCGGCCCTTCCAAGGACTGTGACCTGGAGCCTAAACAGAGTATATGAAGTTGATTCTTCTGAACAGCCAAGTGATGTGCACCATCAGTTTAACATTCACAAGGTGCACAGATTATCTCTGAGAAAAATGTGTGTATCAGAAAATGGGCATGGTTTGTCAGTATTAACCCCACGTGTACAATAGGAGTCAAGGTGACAGACATCAATGGAGAGTATGTTTTCTGTTTGCCTCCAACCAAGGCCTGTCCTTCTCTGTGGTCCAGTATCTGTGACCATGTCTTAGGTGCCGTGAATAAGTAGACAGCATCATCCTACTAAAATGACTCATTCTGATCGATTGTGTCAATGAAATAAATGGGAGACAACCTTATGAAGCTCACTTCTTTGTCCCAGAGGCCAGGTGCGTGTAGTCAGGGATATGGTTTAAATGACCTTTCAATGAGCTTTTAAGCCTGATTATTCTGTCTTTCAAATATGTAGCAATCACTATCCCACAAGAGCTAGATGGAAAGAATCTCATTCCTTAAAATCAGAATATGCCAAATATCATTGGCACTAACATGAATTAACATTCATTTTACCTTAAAAGGAGAAACGCTAAGAGGAATGCAAATGGCTTAGATAAAAAGAACAAATCTCATGTGGTTTTCTCAAGAGGGAGACAGATTGGGAAACCCTCAAGAAAACAAAACTTGAGCCATAGAAGCAAATGGTCACTGCAGCAAAACTCAATAAATTCAAGTATTGTGTATACAAGCGGATTGAGTGGCTTTGCAAACCACACCTCCGTCAGTTTATACACATGGATCTGGTCCTGCTGTTACCAGTCAGATTTTAAGCTTTGATTTATGCAGCTTTTGGTATTTGAGGTTTTACTTGACTTTGGATCCATCTTTTTTTCTTTTTTCTTTTTATTTGTTTGCAGTGACAGTATTGTGTCCAAAAATACACACCAGAATTTTATTTATATGTACATGTAATGTCATTTTATAAATCTTACATATTTAGTATAACCTGGACGTTCTGAACCAGTGTTAGGCAGAGCTTTGTAGCTGAAACAATATGTAAGTCTGTGTAACCTGCAATTATAAAAAAATATAGTTACAGGAAAGAAGTTTTTTTTTTTTTTTCAGTCTCTTCTGGGAACTCTATATAACTTGTTTATTTACCCCACATTTGATTTATAACACATTAAATGAATTGTCATCATTCCTCAAAATGAAATTATTTCCACAGGTTACAGATCTAAAATATGCCATAAGAAGTTCAAGTTATAAGGGACTAAGTCCTTCAGTATTGTCCAAGTCTTTCAGTTAACAGACGAAAGAATCAACATCAGAGAGGTTGGTTAAGTGGTTTGCAAAAAATAGTATAATTTGTTAATTCTCAAGCTGAATTTACTGACTCTATCTTCTGGCCTCTAATCCAGGTTTCTTTTCTCTACAGTGTATGTCATGCCAAAGAACCTCAGTGTTCTAAATGTAATACTTCCCTTACGTTGAGGATAATAAATTTGAACATCAAGGAGCCTGGAGTACCTAATGAGCTGGTTTCTGTGGGACAGGATTGAATCTATTAATTCTACATTATGTTTTTACCAGCCCCCTCACAATAGTCATTCATCTTAAACACCAAACCAAACAAAACAAGAGGGGGAAGAAGAAGAGGAGGGAGAGATAAAATTTTAGTTTTCCAATGGACCAGGTGCTTGAAAAGATCACAGTGGAAAATATATATCCCCTTGTGACATTATGAAATTAGGGCGATGGTTGATTTGGGATTTGGGACTGAAATAATGGTACTGAAAACATTTTTAAATTTATTATTTTAATTTTACATTACAGTATACTGTATCACCTTAATAGGAGATGCTTTATATTTAGGTGACAGTTGGATAATAACTACCTTTGTAATGGATGATGTTGCAGGACCAATCAAGGTCACGGCTTACCCAGGAACCAAGATCATATGCATATGATCAGTTAAGTTCTTGAATGTCAATGAATTTCTTTTTAGATGACGTGGAAGATCTTTTAACATTTTTGAATTGTGACACTGGAAATATATTTTGATTTTGAAGTAAGATAATGATGTGTATGCATACATTCTGGTCTTCAAAGCAAATACATACTTAACTACTTAATATGTCTTTACAGGTATCATTTTCATTAAATTCCATTTTCTACATTATGGGATAAAATATTCAAATGCTGAGAGAAACAGGCTAAGTCTGTCACTGGTGGTTTTCAGTACTAGCTGCTTATTAGAATTGTTTTGGGAGCTTTAAAAAGTATTGATGCTTGGGGGCCACCCTCAAAGATTTTGAATTAATTAGTCTGGGGTGTTGCTTGGGTACTAGCAAATAATAATAATAAAAAAATCCCAGGAGATTGTAATTATAGACAAGGTTAAGAACTGCTGTCATAGATGTTATCATGGCCATGTCTTTGGTGTTATCTGTCCCCATCTGCTCCTGCCCAATTGACCTGGAGCTATGGAAGCCTCTACAATCAGGTTCTGTGGGGGCGTCCTCTCCACCTTAAGAGAAACTCATGGGCCAGGAGCAGTGTCTCACACCTGTAATTACAACACTTTGGGAGGCTGAGGTGGGAGAATTGCTTGAGCCAAGGAGTTTGAGACCAGCCTGGGCAACATAGCAAGACTTTATCCATACAAAAAATAATAAAATAATAAATAATAAATTTAGCTGGGCATGGTGGCCTGCACTTGTATTCCCAGCTACTCATCAGGAGGCTGAGGTGGGAGGATCACTTGAGCCTGGGAAGTCAAGGCTGCAGTGAGTCGTGGTCAAGCCACTGACTCCAGCCTGGGTGACAGAATGAGACCCTGTCTCGAGAAAAAAAGAGAGAGAAAGAGAGAAACTGAAGGGCAGTTTACTAAAAAGGTAAGTGGGATCTTGTAAAGAGAGGGCTGAAATTTTTTCCTTTTCTGAATATTCCCAGAAGTAACAGAAATGTCAGAGGTGTTTGAACCAGAGTAACTCCATCTCGAATAGGGGGTGGGTAAAATAAGGCTGAGACCTGCTGGGCGGCATTCCCAGTAAGTTAGGCATTCTAAGTCACAGAATGAGATAGGAGGTCAGCAGAAGATACAGGTCATAAAGACCTTGCTGATAAAACAGGTTGCAGTAAAGAAGCTGGCCAAATCCCACCAAAACCAAGATGGCAAGGAGAGTGACCGCTGGTTGTCCTCACTGCTCATTATATGCTAATTATAATGCATTAGCATGCTAAGTGACACTCTTACCAGTGCCATGACAGTTTACAGATGCCATGGCAATGTCAGGAAGTTAACATATATGGTCTAAAAAGGAGAGAAACCCTCAGTTCCAGGAATTGTCCACCCATTTCCTGGAAAACTCATGAATAATACACCCCTTATTTAGCATATAGTCAAGAAATAACCGTAAAAAAATGGACAACCAGCAGCCCTCCTGCTCTGCCTATGGAATAGCCATTCTTTTATTCTTTTATTCCTTTACTTTCTTTTTTCTTTTTTTTTTTTTTTTGAGACAAAGTCTTGCTCTGTCTCCCAGGCTGGAGTGCAGTGGTGCGATCTTGGCTCACTGCAATCTCCACTTCCCAGTTTCAAGCGATTCTCCTGCCTCAGCCTCCCAAGTAGCTGGGACCACAGCACGTGCCACCACACCCAGCTAATTTTTTGTATTTTTAACATTAACGGGAATTCACCATGTTAGCCAGGATGGTCTTGATCTCCTGACCTCGTGATCTGCCTGCCTTGGCCTCCCAAAATGCTGGGATTACAGGAGTGAGCCACCGCGCCCAGCCTATTCCTTTACCTTTTAAATAAACTTGCTTTCACTTTATGGATTCGCCTCAAATTCTTTATTGTGTGAAACCCAAGAATCCTCTCTTGGGGTCTGGATCAGGACCCCTTTCCAATAACAGAAACACAGCAAAAGTATCCTCTCTCCAGAGGTCTAACAAAATTTAGATAAAAAAAATGATTATGCAACCATCCTTGAGGTACAATGGCAAAGGAACAGTCAAGCTTCCCTAGCTTAAGATGCATAGTCTATTCACCACCCTTCCAACCCCTTAAGCTTTATTTATTTTCTTGAATGGGCGTGATGGCCTCAGAGTTCCATTTGCTTCTGTGCTCAGCATCCCAGCACTCTCAGGAGCTCTACTAAATACATTAAAAGTCAGCCACACCCCAGGCTAATTGATATCTCTTTTCCATGAAAGTTTCAGCTCCATTTCTTTGGTTTGGTGTCATATGGATCCTTTCATTTCCCATCTTTTAGGAGTCACTCATGCTGGAATGAAGGTAGAGGAATTCAATGTCTTTCACTACTATTCATCTCCTCACTTGCTTTTTTTTTGTCTTTTTCTCTCTTAGTCAAGGAGTTATTTTCATTTGGAAACTTCAATGTCTATTGTGTGTGCTGTGACCTTCTAAGGTACATTTCTTTATAGCCCTGTGTCAACATCACAAGATGCTCTTATTTATATTTTTCCCTTTGCAATTTCATATTCATGCACTGTCTTGGCCCTGAAAAGTTTAAGCCATATTTCTGACAATTCAGCAAAGTAACTTACTAATTGCATGGTGTGCTGGATGCATTGTCTTTACCACTGGGCTTTTTGTTTGCTTTCAGCATCCTGATATCAGCTACTGATTCTCTGAGAGGGAGCACAGCCTGTTGCTGTGACTGAAAAAAAAACTGATTGGTTAGAGGAATAATCTGTAAAGCTTCTTAAAAATATAGTCTCACCTCAGACCCACTTGGGACCAGGGACCAGGAGCTCACATTGTACAAAGCCCCATGTTCAGTGGCCTAGTGAACAAGACAGTCTTTAGAGCCACGTAGTTCAAAACTCAGCTGATAACCTTGCTAAGCCTCAGTTTCCTTTTCTTTTTTTTAATCTCAAAATAGAGATTAATATGGAGGAATTTGTAAAGATAAAATGAAATTGTCTATATAATGAGCACAGTACAAAGTAAGAATTCAACAATTATTTTCTTTCTCCTTTCCTTACAGCTTGTAATTAATCACGGTATTTATAGAGGTGTATAAGCAAGAATAGTCCAGTTTGCAAACAACATATTTTTTCTGTTACTTTTTATTCTTCCTTCTTCAGAATATGTCTCCATTTTCCAAAACTGCAAGATAAAAAAAGAATCATTGAGCTTCCTGTACTAAGATTATAGTTCACATTCAATTTGTAGCCATCTAGTCAAAAAAGTGCAAAATCACCTCTTGGTCGTCTCTGCTTTGCCCTATCTTTCTCCAAATGGAAGAGAATGTGCTGTGCCCACCCATTTTGCTGAAATTGACCCAAGGGAGAGAAATTTGCCTTGCATTTGTCATTAGAAACCTGTTGCTTTTTTATTCTCTATAGATGCACTAGTTCCATGACTTCACTTTTACTAGGGTCAATTGGGTTTACATTCAGATTGCATTACAAAGCTGTGAATGGTAACACAGATAAGGGAGAAAACAATAGTCATTAGGCCCTTTTGAACTCAAATTTGCAAGAAGGAAAAAAAATAAGAAACAATATTTCTAGAGAGAAGATATCGTAGAGTGAGATGTAGAGACTATGTCTATTTCACCCAAGAACTCGCCTTTGGATTTGCACAACTATACTGATTGACCTCTTAATTGAGTGTTTTTGAAATATTTAACCAGGAGGACTATAACCAGTGTATCTAATAGTTTGGTGATCATATCTTGAGTAACCAGTTGATTCTCTGCCATGCCTGAAGACTTGGAATTCTGCTTTAAAACACAGTTACACTCATCACTGACAAGTTCAGCTGAGTAGAATTAATCTGGAAAAAAATATATATATATATAATCTTTTCTCTTTCCTTAACAAAGGATAAACCAGAAAGCTCAAGAAATCAATGGGAAATGGGAGGTGTTTACAAAATAAAAACTAATTAGAGGCAAAATGTAACTCTGAGAAATAATAGAGCAATTGGAAAGTACTTGTTAAAGTAGGCAGGCTACTGTAGAATGGCAAATAAACATGAACCCCTACAAAACAAATGTTAACCAGAGACAGAATAATTTCCATCCTTCTGAAAAAACAAAGGAGTTATTTTGAGATAACAATTCAGAGTGGGAAAGCAGAAGACCATTCCCGGGAAAAGGCAGGTATACAGCTAAAAATCTGACATGGTGACTAGCTTCCCCACTTTTCTATCCTCTGCCAAGTCCTTTTGACTATTTTTTTTCTTTCTTGACATATTTTTCCTATCAAGTCTGCCTTGGACCTAGTTTTCTTTTTCCTTTCCCAATCAAGTGCTCTAACTGCATTTTGAAGTTTGATTATCTGTCTCAAGTTATGTCATAACTAGTAATAATCCACAGTCAGGATGCATGTATAGGTTGTATTATTATATATCATTAACCATCTTAGGAAGTATATGTAATGACTCCTGGATTATAAAGATTTTGTATTTACCACCAGCCCAATGTGTCCATAGTTATCTTTTGGTTACAAAGTTCCTGACCCTCTCCAAGTCGCTGCCAACAGTGACTCTACTCTCTCAGTGAAGTCAGAGCTTCTGCCATTCTTCTTTTCAATCTCCATATAAACTTATTTTTAAATAGCTTTGGAATTAAGATATGATACTAGCTTATATCCTGCAATCTCATTTTGAATAAAGTCCCCAAATCTTTGGCATGTCCTTCCTGCCTCGGTTCTTTATAGTCTCCCCACTTACCCTCGTTCCTCTTCAGCCACACTAGTCTACTTGCTCTTCCAGAAACACGCCAAGTCCACTCCCTCCTCAGGCACCGGCACTTATTTTGCTCTATGCTTTGAAACTCTTCCCTAATACATTGTTCAGATCTCTCCTTAAACATCCTCTCTAAATGGCCTTCTCAGACCACCTTATCTAAAACAGCACCACAGCCACTTTTATTATCTCACTCTGTTCTAGTTTCCTTCTTGATTCCTATCTATCTGACATTAAATTTGTTTTATTTGTTGACATTTTACTTTTACTCCCTCCATGATGAGCATGTAAGCTCTGTAAAAGTAGGGATCCCGACAGTTTTCTTCTTGTCTCTTTCTCTATATTTATAACAGTGCTTGGAATATGGTAGGGGTTCAGAAAATAGACTGAATGGATAAATGAATGAATAAATGAATGAAACACCTTCTACTGCACTCTGAAATGTTTGAGAGTGGTGAACAAACAGCACATAAAATAAACTACCTTGGCCATCACAGTGGCTTACGCCTGTAATCCCAGCACTTTGGAAGGTGGAGGCGGGTGGATCACGAGGTCAGGAGTTCGAGACCAGCCTGGCCAACATGGTGAAACCCCATCTCTACTAAAAATACAAAAATTGGCTGGGCGTGGTGGCACGCACCTGTGATCCCAGTTACTCAGGGGATTACTCAGGGGGCTGAGGCAGGAGAATCATTTGAACCCGGGAGGCGGAGGTTGCAGAGCCGAGATCGCACCATTGCACTCCAGCCTGGGCGACAGGGCAAGGCTCTGTCTCAAGTAAATAAATAAATAAATAAATAAATAAATAAATAAACTCCCTTATATATGATAGATATTTAACATAATTTTATAAAAGAGAATGTACGAACAAATGAATGAATACAATAGCTATTTGACTAACTAGAAATTTTTTTTTTTTTTTTGGATGGAGTTTTGCTCTTGTTGCCTAGGCTGGAGTGCAATGGCACCATCTCAGCTCACCGCAACCTCCACCTCCTGGGTTTAAGCAATTCTCCTGCCTCAATCTCCCAAGTAGCTGGGATTACAAGCATGTGCCACCATGCCTGCCTAAGTTTGTATTTTTAGTAGAGACGAGGTTTCTCCATGTTGGTCAGACTGATCTCGAACTCCCAACTTCAGGTGATCCACCCATCTCGGCCTCCCAATGTGCTGGGATTATAGGCGTGAGCCACTGCACCAGCCTAACTAGAAATTCTTATTCTCTATCTGCAATTTAGTGTATTAGAGAGATTTTCTATGAGTGTTAGTAACACAGAGGAACAATGAGGGAGTACCATTGCTGGGGTTTCCGGATTACAAATAAATTTTTTAATTTCTACATTATAATTTTTTTACAGAAAGGGTCAATGGATATTCACGTAGCAGCCTGAAGAATGACCAATACCATTGCAAGTAAGGGGCAATGACAGCTGTGTTTCACGGGCCCTAGAATTTCTACTCAATTATGTGATATTCTAGGGCTTTTCCATTTCTTTGGGGTGAAGTTAGTTGAATCCTGATCCAAACTTACTTTTGGAAACTTTGTTATTTTTCATAGCCAGGCAAGCCATACATTATCATTATATACTAATAAGATATTTGTATATTCTAATATATTCTAAACATTTTAGAATTATAGGAGCCATTAGGGCATGCAACATTTGCCATATTTCTTTATAATCTCAATCCAATTTATTGAAATAAAGTATGATTGCATATGTATTGCTAATGGGAGTTTGTCCTTATTGAAAAATAATGATACATTTAAACTTTTTGCTTGAAATTTGGTACTAAAGAAAAGTTTAAGGATACCTTGTTCGTTATTCTACAGAATAACTAATACCTAAAGACAAAAGAAAAAAATAACTTTGAGGGGAAGACATTTGGTATTACAAAAGCCTTTTGATATTTGATTCTGAAATCATTAGTTGTCCAAGCCAAAAAAAAAAAAATAGTGAGGGGGAAATCCAATCTTATATACTGAGATTCAGTTCAAAGCTAATAGCTTACTACTCTAAATTGGCTTTAAATTCACTAATATTCTTGAGACTGATGTTATGAGTGTGTTAGTTTGCAGTAATTCATATGGTGTTTATACTACCAATATGTAACCTACTTGATCTTTGACTGTTCCAGAAACTACCACCAATAGATTATCCATAAGTTACATATTCATGGTTATCAGTGCATCATTTGGGCTTGATGGATTTCTCTTTCTTAGCCATTTAAAATTGTAAGGCAGTGTTTATAGGCTCTGGACACTCTGAATGAGGAAACACATTCCATTAACTGTAATCATAATAATACTTTTTGTCAGGTGTTACTATTTGTCATTGACCTCATCTTTATAGGCCAGTTCATTGCATGGTCTGAATTTCAACTCCAGTGTCATGCTTGCTATTTGCAAAATGCTGTGCAGAACTTCTCTTCTTGCATGTGGACAGCAAAGTTAAACTGAAATAAGAAACCTGACAAAGATTTCAAGAAGCAAGATAATGTGAGTATGTGTGTGTGCAAGTGTATGTATGTATTTTGAGATCTAAAGATAACCAGAACACTGCAACCATGAATCAAGGAGTGAATGATTTGCATGGCAAACCAACATTTAGGTTACAGAAAAGAAACATGTCAGTATTTTATTTTGTCCCATTCAAATCTGATCTCTTAGGAGCTGTATTAGAGCACAATTTGTTCAAACAGATATATTTTATGATTTGTTGTATTTGCAAACTCTAGTTAAAATATTTAATTTGTACCCATGTAGACTGCATGATTTCTGTGAATTTGGGTTCCACTGATACGATTTTTCCTTTTTTGTGGGACAGTTAGCTGATTAGATTTCTAACATACCTTTTATTTTCATTTTCTCTTATCTCTTTGATTTATCTGCACCTCTTACATTTTAATGTATCAGGAAGAATAATTATTTAAGTTTAAAGTTCAAATACATGTAAAGTTTAAATGTTTATCATGTTTTCTTTTATAAAGCTTCATTTTCAAAATTTTTAAAATATCCCTGAAAGGTTAAAGGATTTGATTTAGGGTCACATGACTGGTTATTGATAAATATAGAACTACGGACCTCGAAGGATGTTTGAGGTTAAGCGTAAGCTGCAACACTTGTTATTGAACTACTATATTTGATATATACTATTTTATTTAACAAAAAAATATGATATTGATTTTATAGCTTTTTTATATGTATTTCTAAAACATCCACCAAGCAAACACTAAGGTCCAATTCTCAAACCACATATATGTTATTTTCAGCTGTGGTTAGAGATTCAAATATGAAAATGGGGCAGTAAGACCCATAGTAGATGTAATAAAGAAATCTAATAGAATTAGCCTTAGCTATTCTGTCTTTTGTAATAACTTGGGATGGCAATTATTTTTGCCTTACATCAAGTTGCTACAATTCAAGTATTATTGAATTACAATATATGTTTAAATAAAAATGGTAAATCTTCAAGCTTATTACAAGGGCAATATATTATAGAATTGAACTAGATGCTAATATGTAACAGCTTTTGCTTTATATGCCATATGATTTATATTTACATCTCAGAAATGAATTCCACAATCATCTTATATTAATCAAGACTCAAAAAGTGTCCTAAATCTCCCAATAATTTTCTTCTTTTTGAAAATGGATAGGTATATTGGGAAGATTGTATGGTTCACAGTCTTTTCTTGCTTTTCACAAAAATCTTGCTTTTCAATAAGCAAGGAAAGCTTAAAAGAGGGAAATATAACAAAAATAAAAACAAGCCAGAAAAAGAACAAGGCAAGAAAAAAAGAAAAGCATAGTTGTTTGGCATATTTGGCACCTGATGATAAAGGCAAGTGATCCTAAAATGTTTTGAGGAAACAATTGTGCAATATTAGAATTTTAAAAATCAAAACAATCTTGAATAAGTACATAATCCATCTTGTGTTCTTTATTTTCCCCTGAAGAAATATGGTGAATGGGATTAGCTTTCCTAAATAAACTAATCCTATTTCAGAGAAATGTCATTTTCCATGTGAAAACACCTGTACACTTCTAACTCCTCTGCCTGAAAGTTTTCTCATTGTGGGCTGTGTTTACTTGTTTCTCAGCGGGGTTTGCTGATGCTAATGGACTCACAGCAGTGCATCCTACTTCAGTTATTACAGGTCTAATTCAGTCATTAACATTTCATTAATGGACGGGCCTCCTAGCTGCCTGTGAGGCTGTGCAGATATTGATGAGCTCTCTGCTAAAAGAAACAAGTCTTTAAGGTGGACTGCTGCTTTAGACACAGAGTGTCTTAGTGAGGTTTTGCTGGGAGAAGCGTGAATTGTTTTAGCTAAGTCCCAGGTTTAGCTAAGTCCCAGGTTAAGACATAATGGAGAATGACAAGAGTTTTGTCCCTTACCTTCAGGGATTCCACAGCATTTAACAAATTGAGCACACATTTTATTTTAGAATGAGTGGTTAATTAATAATGTCATCCAAAACAAAGCACTGTGCATGTGCCCCATGTAAGAAATCAGAAACCATTTTCTCACAACAATTTAAACGTTGCTGTTTTTTTGTTACTGGAAGTACAAACTTGAAGAAGTAGCTTAATGAAGATGTCATTTAATGTCTAGTTTCCCAGCAGCTACTGTCACCATAGTAAAGCATCCTGAGCTTAATGCCTTCAGTCACTTTTTATACTTTCTCACCTCTATCGACTCCAATCAGGCTTCAAACCTCCATTGCCAGAGAAACTAGTGATTTCTATATTGCTAAACCAGATGGTCATTTAAGCTGGCATTGGTTACTTGATCTTTCAGCAGCATTTGATACGGAACCAGCCCTTATTTCTTTCGATGGGCTCCATCATCCCATACTCTCTTGACATTTTACCAGCTACTTTTTGCAGCCTTCTTGGCTGATTTTCTCTCTTCTGCTCAAAAACTACAGGTTGACATGCACCTCCTGTTCAATTCCTCAGTGACTCAGTCCAACCCAATGGCTTTAATACCATTTCTGTGCATAAGATTTTCAAGTCTAAGCCTTTTGCCCCAACTTCATTTTGCAGTCCTAAGAAAGTTAAAAAGTGGTTTCCATTCTAGCTTCTTCACCAACTTTCTATGTTACGTTAAGTCAAAGAACTTCCCTTAACTTCTACTTTCTTTTCTATAAAATAAAGTTGTTGAACTATATGATCTCTAAGGTCTCTTCAAGCTCTAAAATTCTATGACTAGGAATCTGAGCTTTGTATAAACAGGACAATCAGATCTAAGAGTATGAACTGTATCCCCAGTTCTCCTATTAAACAAATTGTTATCTTCCTGTGCAACGGAGAATTGAAATATATTGTATCATACCAATTTCTAATGCAAGTACTTTGTGAAAATTACTAATTTGATACCACAATTATGCTTGCAATGTAAGATTATTAAGCACAGCCATATTGCTTATAACTGTACATGGAACTTATATTGTTACAATAAAGTGTGTTTAAATTCCATTACATAACCTTATTGTATTCTTTGATAGCATCCACAATTTTAATAGGAAAAAAATAAGCAGGCAATCAAAAAAGAATGATTGTGAGTAACTGTAAACTCTATTCTGATGCTTAAAAGGAGTAACTAGTGAGTTTCCTGTAAGCACCTTTAAATTGTGTTTATGGTCAGTATATTCTAAGCATCACAATGAACATAAGTATGATTAGGTTTGGGTCACTTCAAAACACTTTAAATAAGATTATTCATAAAAATATATTCTATGAGAATGTAGATTCTGCTTCATAAATAGGACTTTCATATTTTTGTTTGTTTTGTATGATATTTTAAGACACTTTAAATTTTAGTTTTCTAGGATTATGCTGTTGAGTTACAGGAAAAATATAAAAGCTTGAAGAACTTATTTGATAAAACTAAACATGAGGAAAGTAAAGACTTTACAAAATTATGCAAAGAAGTAATCCAGAGTAAATTGGTTAATGTGTTTCCCACAGAAAACTTTAACAGTGGATAAGTTAAGGATGTAGATGGTGCTCATTTAACACAGGAGAAAATATGTATATAATTTCTAGGCCACATGGCCAAAGTTTTATTTAAACTTTTTAAAGTTTTTTAAACCTTTTAAAATTTAATAATAACAACAATATAAATCACAGATTGAAAAATTATGAGCAGAGTAAACAGAGCTGAAGAGTGTGATGAAATGTTATAACTGTCTTCTTTGCAGTTGCCCGTCTGACCTCATTTTGATGTTCTCATCATTTAAAAGCTTTTATTCCTTTAAAATAACAGAATTCCAAATCCCCAGTCTCCAAAGATATAAATGTACCCCAATTCAAGAATGGGAATACCTCAGTGCCACTCAACTTTTAGTTTTATGCTGTGTATAGAGAAACCCATGTAAAATAAAATTAATTAGAAATTATGTTAAATGCTGTTTATAATTAAAATCAAAGTCATCTCAGCAAAGAGAAAAATTATAGATTATTTCCTCAATAAAAATAATAATAGTCATATAAATCAATGCACAACACAAATCTGTAATATTTGATTTTTTCTGGCAACTTATAATTTTAATTAATTTTTACTTATTTACTTGAACTATATAATACCTTCCACAGTTTTCTTCCCTCTGACAGGATCTTGTAATGGACCTTCAAATGAATCAAGAACACTCTGTCACGCATGTGTTTTGACAAGTAACTAAATCCAGTATGTTTCCAAGGCCTAGTTTACTAGTACTGTGAAGAGAGTATGAAAGTGAATCACAAGGAAATTTCAGTTGCCTAAATCAGTTCAATCTGATGCAATATGGTCAAGTCTCTCCTAGGATAATTTATTTACAACTCTCTTAATTTTCAGTACTTATATGAAGAACCATAATCCATCTCTCAGTTTCTTTTGCTCAAGAGCTGGTAGCCGTGTCTCCATCATACATTTAGCTTTTTGTGTAGATGCCCTAGATTTGTCTAGCTGCCTCAGATTCTCCTATTGTCAATGCCATTCTAAAATTCTGGAGAAGGGAACATTACTGAGCTGTCACTTTGTGAGGCATTTCTTGCTATTTGTAGAAAATATGAGAAAAATTGTTGAATACACTTTCTCTTTACTAACCTTTCTACTGCTGATCCTCTACTTTAGAAATGTATGATTTTATGTTCCACAGAAGCAATTGATCTCACATTTGATCTCCAGCTACCTTTTCAGATAAATAACATTAGTTCCCTGTCATTCATGATATGATTCAGCCAGATTGTACTACTGGCCATGTCTGTCAAGAATGTGACATATTCTCTCCCTCTGCCTGGTTATGTAATGGCAGTTAACTCTGCAACTCTTCTTGAATACTTTTGTCTAGTTGACAAGCTGTTACTCATTACTTTTCCCTCTACCATCTTTTCTCTCTGTGATTCCAAAGCATTAGTTACACCCTCTCTTTATATTATGTAAAACATTGCATTAATATCATTTATTTGTATATGTACTACGTACCTCCCTGAACAAACTAAAAACACAATTTAAGATGAAGGATGAAGGAAGGATTTTTTTTTCCCTTTGTGCCTCTACTGCCAAGAATATTACCTGGTTTGTATTTGGAGTTTGGATATACAAATTGGTTGTCATGAGAATCTCCTTATTTATTGATTAGATTGTGGATTTAGTGACTATTTAGTGCTATAGATGGAATGTGTACCCCCACCCCCGCCAACCTGAAAAACTCATATGTTTAAGACATGGTCACCAATGGGATGGTATTGGAAATGGGGGCTAATTAGGTTTAGATGAGGGTCATGAGGGTGGGAACCTGATGTTGGGATTAGTGACCTTTAAGAAGAGACATCAGAGAGCTGGCTCTTTTCCTCTTTTTTTGCACACCGTGGGAGGACACAAGGAAAAGGTGGCTGTCTGCAAGTCAGGAAGAAGGCCATCACCAGAGCCCAAATATGCTGCCACCCTGATCTCAAACTTCAACAGTTCAGAAATGTGAGAAAATACCTATATGTAGTTTAAGGCACCTAGTCTGTGGCATTTTATTATGGCAGTCTACCCCCAGATTTTCCTCTAAAAATCTTCTATTATTTCAATAACTAAAGCTGTCTGTCAGGAAATATACCAAATTTTGGGTAGCCAATGAAACACTACTGTTTTTTTCAATTATATAATTGAAAGTATTAATATCTATCATTAATTTCTCTAATTTATTTCCCCAACTTTTATAGATTTTCCTGCTATAAACCTTTACTTGTGTATAAAATATAATAGAGATGCCAAGATAGATTCAACCATTAATGGTTTTGGCATCAATGTTGTATGGGGGGGGTGTTCACAATTGGAGAAATGATTAGTCTAAATTTCTCTCCTGTTACCTATAAGGAAGTCAGTGGGGGTTTATTGGGTGGTCCAGTGTTATTTCCACTTGGAAAGAAAATTATTCTTATCTTCTATGGACAATTAACTTATGCCTGAAGAATGTGAGTTGATTTACCTTCACCATATTCACTTTGTAGCACTGAAGATGTTATTAGTGGTCATAAAATTACTTAATTCTGTCTGTGCAGATTATTTAATTAAATGATCCTTGGAGCCAGAAATGCTGCAGGTTAACTATATGCTGTGTGAGAAAATATTTCTTTTTATTTGGTCCTCATTTATTGCCCTTTAAATTCAATAAGGGTCCCCCTGCTCTCATATTTCACACTTGGGTGAGTAGGAGGGAGTGGTCAAACATCATTTGACTCTGAAAGTCGAACTCAGCTCTTCACATACAACTGGTCTCTTCCCAAAATACAAAGTTCATTCATTTTGTATTTTAAAATACAGACTTTCTCTCCTCCCTTCTCGCAGTTATTTTTAACATTTTCCTTACGTTTCCCTAGCGATATCACAGGTTTAAGTAAATGTCTTCCTAAAAACATTGGGAAATAATCATCCAGGAAGAGCGGCAATCCCTGGAGCTATGAAATAGATTCCACACAGGAAGTAGACATGATACCTTGTTAATCACCTCAGCTGTGCCTGGAGTGAGTTGGGGGAACAGGTGGAGTCATCAGGTGTTAGGATTTCCTGTTTGATTCCCACATGGGTGTTTCTCCAGATTTAGTCTGTGTGGCCTGTGAGTTCTGTCCAGTGAAAAATTCTTGCCTAGCATATAACACAATACTTGCCTTACCTTTGTTCTCAAAACTGATTAAACAAACAACAAAAAAATGAAGAGCAGCGGGAAAGAATGTTGATTAAATAGCCTTTCTATTTAAGAAATAATTGAACATTTATGTTTGACATATAAGAAGTCATATTCATAGGATACTAGAGCAGAAGTGTGGACTGTGTTCATTTAAAATTCTGACTAGTCTTTTGAAATTATATTTAAAGTCATGTTCATAGGATACTAGAGCACAAGTGTGGACTGTGTTCATTTGAAATTCTGACTAGTCTTTTGAAATTATATTTATTCATTTGTTAGGCTTTTTGAGATCTGAAGAAATAATCCGTGAACGTATCTCAATGGATTATACAAAAACATTAGACTAGAAAAGTGATCACATGGAAGAAAACTCCAATGAACAAAAGAAGCAACAGCCTGAACCTATCCCTGCAAAAGGCAATGCTTTACCAGAAGAGTGGTAGTCTTATTTAATATGGCTCTGTAGCTAAAAATCCCATATTCTGGAGCTAAATAGTGTGGGTTGAAAAGTCAAGCCCTACCTAATATATATTATTGGACAAATCACTTATCCTTTCTGTGTCTCAGTTTACTAATTTAAATGTGTTGATTTTACTATTACTTACTGTATAGGATTGTCAGGATGATAATGTTAATATTAATAATGTTCTTAATATGGTATCTGGCACAAACCAAAACCTATTCCCCCTTGACATTCCAAATGATGTTACTTTTAAAGATGAAGAGTATAAATCTTTGAGATGTTGTGTTAGTTATCTATTGCTGCTTAACAAACATCTCACATTTTTATACAAATGTTAACTGCTTTATATAACAATGACTTGTTTTTTCTTACATATGTATTAGTAGGTTGGGGATTCTGCTTATCTCTGCTGGGCTTCACTGGGACCTTCTGGACTCCCACATATATCTGTGATTAGCTGTTTTGCAGTATAGAGGCTGGGTGATCTAGGGGGTTGTTGGCATTGGTAAGTTGACACTGTCCTGCCTGGTCTCTCATCCTTCATATGCTACTTCAGGCATGATCTGATAGGGCAGGCTTCCAAGGGAGTAAGTAAAAATGTACAATACAAACAATTTTTTAGGCCTTTGCTTGTATGAAGCCTGCTAACATTCTTTTGACTAAAGCAAATCACATGTCTACGTGCAGTTGATGTGATAGGCAAATAGACACCAACCCTTTTAATAGGAATTGCAAAGATACAGAGCAAAGGGTATGGATAAAGGAATAGGTAATGTATTCGGGTTGTCAAGCCTATCCATTTGCCACAGCTATATACTCAATACCTAGGATTATGTTAAAAAAGGCAAGTCGCTGAACTAGTTCAATACTGTCCTTCAACAACTATCAAATTTCATTTTACTTCCCAGCCATGAACACACATTTATACTCTATTAGGTTTGGAATCTTGAGAAGAAAGAGAAGTAGAGAACAAAAGAAAAGTGTATGAGGGATTGGTAGGAGTTGTAAAACAAAATAGTGTTTTAATCTTGTTCAGAAGTAAAGTGGTGGAATTATCTATGAAAAAACAATTTCTGTCATATCACTTTTACACACTACCCTAATAATATATATACCAGAAGCAGTAAACCTAATAAAAACATAACAGTCACTTAGTCATTTACCAAGACTGCCTCTTTGCATTATCCCATCTCATTAAAATTTTCAGTATTGCTTTTAATGGTACCTTTGTGATTTAAAAATGAGTCTAACTTCTGGTATCTCACGTGGTCAGAAGGCCACAATACTGTACTTGGTTTACCAATTACACTAATAAGTGAATAAATTGAAGTATGGATGAATGGTTTTGTGGGATTCTGGAATGGTTATTTAAGTCATTTATATTTGGGTTTATTCTGCTATAATATTTCTGATTTAAAACTCCAGGAGGCTCTGGTATTATTAGGACAGTTTAATTTAGTTTTGATCTTTTACACGAATTTTTACTCACAGTTTCTTGCTTTATTTTACTTTTATTTTTTAAGTTTTCTATTTATTCTATTATTATGGTTTCACTCTCTAATTGCACCTTTTCCAGTTGTGCTCAAACTAACATTCTACCCTCCCTCTCTGTGGAGTGTGTCAGACTTTACCATATTGACTGTGAGGCATCATCTACTTGCAAAGGAACAAGAAGGAATCAGTTGGATTCTCTTTGAGCTGCACCTACAAACATATTGAGCAAGGTCGTTTAGCAGCAGGTTTCAGCCTTTAACTCTCCCATTCAGAAGCAATAACACCACATTTTGAAGATAAAGGGTTTAATTTCCAAAGACTTTCATGATTCCCAGTCTTCTCGGCTACAGATTTACATGAAACCCCCCTCTTATGACTTAGAACATAACTTTCAGCAAAACTGAAGTGTAGAAGAATAAAACGTTAAAAGAAAAGAATAGGCAAAGAAATATGTAGGTGAATGTACACATACCTTCACATATATGGTTTTAGGAGAAGAGAGGAGATGTTAGGATAACAGTGAAGTTTATTAAAATCCTCATTTTGAATTAGTGCCAAACTCCTTAGTTGAAATTACAATCACTGTTGTTACCTGTTTTAAGGGAAGAACAATCTGGAAAAAGTGAGGGTTCAGTAACTAAATTGGAATTTTGTCCCCTTGGCTTCCCAATACTTAAACTTAGAGAAGCAGGAGTCTGTTTTTAAAGCTATTGTTCCAAATAAAATCTTTTCTGTCCTCATAAGAGTGTCTATTTTTACTGTACTACTGTTTTTATTGTAATGCACTCACATTTTGTACTCTATAACATAGTATTTTTGCCCATTGAAAAATAAAAGAAAATATTCTCATTCTAGGCTTAGCTAGAATGTGTTTAGAGATTATATCCAAACTTGGCACACACTTAGCACTAACAGTTTCCTTTTTTCATCTGAATTCTCCTGGGAGAAACATAAATGGCAATGGCTACAGCAGCAGTTGGAGCTAATGTACTGATGGCTGCGGGAACCGTTACAACAGAGAGCCCCTTAGCTAGAACATTCCATTCAAAGGCCATTTCTGGAGAAAAATGGGCATTTCAGGGAAGACAATTATTAGACAGAAACTGGATTATAGCCACTGTAAAAACAAAGAAGAAAATACACTAGTTAAATATGTTGTGTCTTTCCTTCAGAAAACTTGATACAGCTATATTAATTTGTGTGTGTGTGCCTGTATTTGTGTATGCATGTATACTTACAAAGAGCACACATAGACATACATTGAAAACGAATGCACTTCTATACATAGATAGTCCCTGTAAGTCTTTTTCCTCATCTGTAAAAAAAAGGAAATTTAAAGTATCTATCCAAAGTAATTGTGTAGAGTAAATGCATTAATACCTGAATCTGATAAACTAACTCTTGAACAGTACCTATCAGTGTCTGACATATAGTAAGTGCTCAATAAATATTTGTTGTTATATTTTTTATTGTTAATATCATTATATTTAAATATGTTCGGAATTAACAAAATTAACATCTGATTTATGATTTTATAATTAATTCAAATTTGCAGTCTCTTAAGCACTAATTTCACTTTATTTAAAACAGGATTTGGTAAAGTAAAACATACTAGAAAATAGATACACATCTTGAAAAATGTATAAAGGAAGTTTTTTTCCACCATGTAGCAATAAAAATAATAATATCTAGATCATTATGCTGTTTTTGTCCTGTTTTTTAAAATTCATAATTGTATTTAAGAGATAAAGGAAAAAAATCTTTTGACTAATTTTGAATGCTTTCACACCTGATACTATAAAGCCACAATCATTCTCACAAGCTCATCCAAAAATTAATTATAAAATTGACAACTTCATGATTGTTGTATTCATCCATTTTAAAAGCATTTCAATAATAACTCAATAAAGAATACCAAAAGTTTTGACAGATGTCAGTTGAATACTAGTGACATCAACAGTAAAAGAAAAGAGAGCTCAATAATTACTGGGAATGAAAAGGGAGCTAAGAGGACTGTTATCCAGAAGAAATCAACCAGGAAATAATTGTGATTTATCATTTCATAGACTCATATACAAAGGGAGCCGATCAGAAAGTAGGCTAGAAGAATTCTGTGGCAGATCTTTAAGAGATCAACATTTCCTCAGAGTAAACACCCTCCAGGGATCTGTATGAAAGATAATACCACGAAAAAAGGCTAACCTTCAAATTGTACAGTAACTATTTTTATTTACACAAACAACAAATTTTTAATAATCAAGGGATAATTTAATAAAATAAAATAAAACAAATTTGTATTTACCTGAAAATCTTTCCCTTGAAATGTATGCTTATAATTAGCCATGCTTTTGTTAGTCTGAATTTCCGAAATACCTTCAATTTACCTGAACATTCTCCCAGAGGATGACAAAGTTTAAGTTTTTCTGTCATATACAGACATAGTATTATCATACTCAAAATAATAGATGAGTTTGAAAAAAAAAAAAACCTGTGGCTATAATATGTATATGCTCTTCCCTGTACTTAGAGCTCCCTTCAGTGTGTTTGGGTTATCTTGCCCCTTTCCTCTACCATAACATTATAGAAACTATTTCTTTATGAGAGAAAAGGCTCATCTCTTACATATGAGTAGAAAATAAACAAAAATATTATTTTATTTTCTGCTAGATTTACTTGGAAGTATGTTCCAGTCACTATGGCTGCATAGTAAATTACCCTAAAACATGTGGTCTAAGACAACCACTTATACTCTCGGTCCGAAATTATACAGGGCAGAGCACGAATGGCTTTTTCTCTCTACTGCATGATGTCTGAAGCCTTAGCAGGAAAACTGGGAGATTGGGTGCTGGAAGAGTCATCTGAAGGCTCACTCCCTCAGTCACATTGCTGATGGATGGTCCACGCTGGCTGTCAGTTAGGGTGCTCATTTCTTCTCTGTGCGGGAGTCTCTCCGTGTGTGCGAATTTGAGTTCCAAGGATGAGTATCCTAGAGAGAGGAAGAAAGGGAAAGGCCAGATTGCCCTTGAGGGCCTATCCTTGGAAGTCTTGTGGCATAACTTGCGCGGCATTCTATTGTTGTGTCAACTGCAAAGCCCCGCCCATTTTCAAAGGGATGGGAAATACACTCGACTTTTTGAAGAGGAGTGAGTGGCAAGGTACTAGAAAAGCGTGTTGGACTGAAAATATTGTTGTGGTCACTTTTGAGAAATACTATCTGCCACCGAGAACTTAGGTATTTAGGAAGAATGTGACAGTGGATAATTCTTAATATGCAATGTCAGATTCTTACTGTTTATGAAGCTAGGGTCCAAACAAGCCCCATCTTCTGATATAGATATAATTCAACAAACGCTAAGTACCTTTCAAGAACAAGACATTATGCTACATAATTTGGGAAATACAAGTAACTTATTTAAGAATGCAAGTGGTACAATACAAAATGTTGAAGTTTGGTAAGGTTGGGAGAGAGAAAGATTATCGTCAGGGAATCTGTAAGTTTTACCTTGATATGAATCTTGACGTGTAAGTAGGATTAATTGAGTAGAGAGAAGAAAGAACATTTCTTCTAAAGAAAAGAGCTTGAGGAATGGTTGCAAGGTGAGGTAAAAAGGTGTATTGAGATGATTCATTGGTCTAATATTAGAAGTGGAGAGGAAATGGTTACAAGGTGGCGTGGTAAGGGGAGTGAAAAAAAAACAACTAGAAGATTTGGATTGGATCATGGAGGCTGTCACTGTCTAGGGGCAAGCGAGCAATTTAAAATTAGTTTTGAGCAGGAAAATTATAATCAGAATTATGCTTTAGGAAGGATTCTCTTCTAGAACTACATAGCTAGGGAAGACAAAGGAAGTGACAGGGAGGCAATCGGGAAAATATCTTCAAACATAAGGCAGCAAGCAGTAAGAGCCTGGGTTAGAATAGATCCAGAGGTTACCAAAAAAAGTTTTGACATAAGGGCTTTCCCAAGGTAGAAATGACTGGACAGAATGCATAATAGAATTTCTGGGCAAATGATTGTGTATTAAATATAGTGAAGAGACAACTCCCTATTTTAAAACCAGGAACACCTGGAGGCTGATGAAGACAATAATAGTTAAAAGAACAGAAAACATGAATGGATATGGAGGTCGTTTTTAGGTATGTGGTGGTTATAAGGAGTTTACAGTATATCGGTGCATAGTTTCCAGAAGATAGGTGGAAATCTAGAGTTTAGAAAAGCCTGAACTATAGGTGAAACAACATTAAGCAATCAGTCATGAACTAAACTACATGGTAGAAGAGAAAGGAAACAGAGAAGTGTTCACAGCTGAATCTTACTGGACTCACTGAGTGGCATGAAGGAAGAGAAATAGAAGTCAGTAAACAGGCAGCCAAGAGGGGATCCAGGAACAACATAGACAAAAATAAAGAAGAGCACCTTTTCAACATTGAAGGAATCCATGGTGTCAACTGTCGGAGATTACCGTCTGCAACAATGGAGAAGGACTCAAAAGATTTTATGCAGCACTTTAACAGCAGTGGTCCTTTCCCAGGAATGATTTTGCAACTCCCCCTGGGACATTTGGAAATCTCTGGAGACATTTTTAATTCTTATGACTGGAGGTGCCACTGACAGTGAGTGGATAGAGGTAAGCATCCACAAAGTACAGGATACATCCACAACAAAACATCATCTGCCCCAAGATTTTAATAGTGCCATGGTAGACAAATTCTACTCCAGCTCCTGTTGAGCACAGTTGACTGTAGAAGTAAGATTTCCATCTTTTCTCAAATTCTGTATCACTTTTCAAAATTAGAAAGGGCGGGTCCTCAGAATGCCACAATTTTTATGGTACCTCATAATTTCAAAAATGGGCCCAAGACTCATTTTTCCTTTTTAGACTAAGTAGTAGCAACAGATCCTATATGTTTCCAACAGTAAATGTCAAGTTTACTTAAGAATCATGAACTGGCTCTATTTACCTTGTCTAATTCAATATGGATTTTTCAATGTGCAGCTTGAAAGCTGGCCTGCTGTAGGCTTGTATGTTACAGGTTAATGTTCATTTTAAATGCATTAAAAATTACTTAAATTAAATACATCTTAAAGCCTGTTTGCTAAGGTCTGTGAATGAAATATAAAGAATTCAGCAAAATGTGTATTTGTTTTCAACTTTGCTCTCTAAGGCAGTTATATTTTTAAAGTAGCAAGAAAAAAAGATGTTTGTGGGAAAAAATTCATTGTGGAAAAACCTGACATTCTGATAACAGTGATATTTTTACTCAAATGCATACCTTAAAAATAATTTCAGACAGGTGTGGTTCTTCTCTCAACAGTGACCAATTTTTAAAGGACTAAATATAACTTGTTTCATCTTCACATGAAGCAAACTTCTTAAATTTACTACCTACACAATCAAATATCTTTCAGAGGATGTTGATTTATTTATGTAAAAAGCAAGATAGTACAAAGTGGCATTGGGGAATTATTTCCCTTCTGCCCTGGGCCTTTGAATCATAGGCTACATCATGCTGCTCAGCTGTTGACTCTGGACAGAGTCCAGGACAGCACAGTACTGTGGAAGATGCCAGAAAGATGCACCTCCCTATAGCAAATGAAGTAAGAATTATCTTCTCTACAAACTCCAGAGGATAGCAGAATGATTTGCATTGCAGTTGATATGCAGAACATTTGTCTTTAATTTTTGGTGTCGGTCAGGGGGCACTTTTAGTTCACAAGATGGCATATTGCTCTCCTAGGAAGTAAAAGGAAGAAAAGCTCTTAGAGAATGCTTGTGCCCATCTTTGCTGACTGGATCCTAACATATTTAAGCACACAATGATGACTTCTTCAATCAGCATAGCTTAGTTGTCGTTGCTGAGAGAGTCAAGGATGATAGCGAAAGAAAAACAAAATTAATTTCTTCTACCAAGGCACTTGGCATGCCAGAAATAAACCATTAGTCTGCCTGTCCTTTTAGGAGCATCTTGCTAGTTGAGACTACCCAGGTAATAAAATCAGTGTGTGCCTCGTTTTCTGTGGTGAGAGCAGCAGCGTGCTTCCATTTCCAGAACTTGCTTGCGGTTTTGACAGCCAGTGGAGTTGTTGTTTGCTGTATTCACATCCTAGGGCTAGGGAAGTTGCCAGGTATTGCAGCTGTGCAGAAGTACGGAGGCTCATTTTACAGAAGAGACTTCTCATGGAATTCCGTAGAAATTTCATAATGGAGAAATGCTTGGCACTTTGGGAAGAAGAATTTGTTTTAAATTTTCTTGGCAGAGCTCCTCCATGACAATAAAGTGCTCAGAAAGCAGTGCCTACTAGGGCTCAAGTAATTCCAGAGCCCAATCCTTTGAAAGGTAGTCATAGCTATTTTATTAGGATGTGCACTTCTCCCCAGTTTGGGTGATCTGACCAGGAATGGTGAATTTATTGTTCAGCTAATTTTAATGAAGTCCAATGAAGAGTAAAATATCCAATTACTGGTTTACAAGTAAATTCAAGTAGTTACTGGTTTACAAGTAAATTCAAGGAGTCCACCAACCATGGTTGAACCATGCTGGATTCATTTATGAAGGATGAATTATGCAATAAGTTTAGACCATAAAAATAAATAATATAAAGTCAAGTACAATATAAGGAGAGATATTTTGGGAGGTATTTATAAAAATCAGTTATGTAAACACTAAGTCAGAAAAGAATAATATTCTGATAAGCCAGTTTTATTGCTGGTGATTATGGGGTCATATGAAGATTGAAATTGAAGATAGTTTTGTGATAAGAAAAGCATCAATGTAGAATGAATCTCTCCTGGAGTTTTGGGATCTGGTTTACTTTTTGGGACTTAACCACTCTTTATGATCTTTGTTAGCTGTAACATGAGAAAAAAATATCCTAGTGTATGTGAAACATTTTTACACTTTCACTAAGATCTCAAGCTCACATCATACAAGGGAGTGGGTCTTATACAGTCATGTGGCATATGTGTTCAATAAATGGTAGTGATTCAAGCCCTTACTAATTTTTTGTCATAGAGCAAGAACAACATGAACAAGCTTGTGTTCAATAAAGCTTTTGCTATTAATGTTTATTACTAAATCAATTTCTACTCTAACTCCCATTCACATACTCCTCCTCATTCCCCAATCTCAAGCAAATTTAAAAAAGGAATTTCTTTATTTCGGATGAAATTGATTATTCATACATGTATAAATTATACATCAGATAACATATATAGCCATAGTCTTACTTTCCTAATCTTTAAGAGACCTGTAAATTAAAGGACATTTGTAATATTTGCTTTTTGTTTAAATAATTTGTAATATAAGAAATTGATGTGATTACTGAATTGTATTCTAGAAACTACAAGTACCCACAATACAGCCAGAAATTGAAAAGCTAGAGAAAGACGATGGATGGAAATTTGAAGCAAACCAATGACTATGAAAAAACAGCCTTTACCTCTTTCATTTCCCCTTAATCAAAATTCTTTCATAACTGCAGCTAAGTTCAAGATTCTCATTAGAGAGATCTCTAATGGGAAAAAATCTAGGAAAGACAGTCTGATAGGTTCCTGAAGTCCACTTTAAACTCAGCAGCCTTCCTCTCTTCTACTGTAAAGTGCAGCATTCCCTAATGGCCAAAGATGTTAAGATCCAAAACTCCAAGTGGTGGCTTGGGATTTAAAAATCATTTTCTCCTTTATAATATTGATGCATTATTAGGATCTACTATCTTCTATGTACTGTGCCCAACACTGGGGATATAAGGGTAAGTTAGAAACAATTCTTGCCGTCAAGGAATTCATGATCATCTCAGGGAGACAGAAACATCAGCAGATGGATAATATTTTATTTAGCAGAATTCCCAGAGTGATAGGGAAGGCAGGCCAGCATGGCAGGACAACTTCCAGAAGAGAGGTCAGAGTGGTGAAATAACCTGTCCTTGTCCTCCAGTATCTATATGTTCACAAATTGGGTGGGGCACATAGTAGGAAGGTAGGCTACAGAAGGAATTGAGGTAGAACAGCTCAGTATGATGTTGGAGACTGAGGGAGTCATAAAATGTGTTTCTCTTTGGAGCTCCTTATACCTTCAGTAAAGGTCCTAAACTTACGGGAAGCTGAGTATGCTTGAATTTCTATGGGAAGACACGGATCCGTGAGGCTACATTTGGAAGCTACATGTGGAACACATGGAATGATACAGCCTGCAGGGGGCTGTGGAATGGAGCAGAACCTCTGGTAGGAGAACAGGATCCACTAGGGTATCATGTGCTCAGAACCCTGATAGAAGAAAATACAAAATGCCATTGGAGTTCTATAAAGAACACTGTAAGTGGGGAGGGGATCAATCTCCAAGAAGGCTTTGTGGAATGAAAAAGGGATGAGATGAATCTTAAAGACAAGGAGATTTTAAGAATAGATTAGGCATTCTAAGCAGAAAAGTAGAAAGAGGGAAATAAATAGCATGCGATGATTGGATAATTACCATTTGTTTTCAGCAGGGAGAATTTTGGAGATAAGATCTAGATTATAGGAGGCCTTGTCTACATTGTCAGGGAGCTTGAACTTTATCTCTCAGGCTGTATAAGACACTGGATGCTTTTAAACAAGGGATTGATTTGTTTTTATAGTGGGCTTAGGCTTGCAGTTCAGTCCACAAAACTTGTGTATGCCTCAATATGCCTGAAGCCTAGGACTGGTGATGGTACATCAATCAAGTGCAGCAAACAAACATCATGATTCCAACAAATCTCATCATCCCCCAAAGGCCTCAATAAGTTCCTGTCATCAAAGTCATTCCAGCAGCTGTGTTGTGTAAACAATGTGTCTATGGCAAAATAATTGGGAGTTCAACAGTAATCCTTCCCACTCTGTAGTAGGATGGAAGTATTCAACGCACTGTTCTCCTCTACCCCAGCACATTTTTGGTAGTAGAAATAGGAGTAGTTCCAACAGCTTAAGACATGGCTACAGTCAGTCAGAGGCTGGTGGATTTGGATGGTTCTTAATAAGGATCTTGAAAGTGAGTTGCAAGATTCAGGCTTTTCTGCCAGTGGTTCCCTGCGCATTCAAAAAAAAAGTGTGTGAAAATCAAAAGAATTGGAGTATATTCTCTTCTATATATTAGCACTGCTTGAAGCACTACCATTGGTTTATTCCTGGGGTTACATATGTTCCTGTGAATATCCTTGTGCACTTCTATTTTTCTTATTAATATTAAGAAAACTGATAACTAAAAGTCACATTATTTTGTGATATCTTTCCTCACCCATCCTAAGGGTCATGACAGCACTCGTATAGCAAAATACAGATTAACAAGAGAAAAGCACAACACATTTATTTAATCAAAGTTTTATGTCACACAAGTGGCTTCAGAAACGTGTCTATTTTTGTGTTTACATTCCATAAAGAATGAACAGCTGTGTAGAAATGTGATTGGACCAAAGAATATGATCTAATGGTAATAGATTAAGGGAAGGTTCTTAGCCAACACCTGACTTCAGATGCTTCTTGGACTCTCGGTGTAGCATTCCTTCCCCCTAGATGTGGGGCAGGACCCCTTTGAAAAAAGTGTCTTATAAACTACTTTCAGGAACGGTAGGTCAGAGAAGTTCTTTACAGCCAGCTCTGATGCAGAAAATCAAGGGAAGGTCAGAGTAATCATCTTGCTTCTGATGATTCAGTCCTTCAGTTCAAAGTACTTTGCGGTAGCATTTTCTGAGCCCCAACACTCACATTTTACTTATAATTGGCTTCCTTAACATTAAAGTGTTATATTCTGAGAGCTAAAAAAAAAAAAAAAAAAAAAAAACTGTGTGTGTGTGTGTGTGTATGTGTGTGTGTGTAGTTTAACTTTTCTAGAGAATAGCAAGGCAGGGCCCATGGAAAGAAATGGGTCTTGCACAGAGAAAACTGCTAAGAAGACGACTGGCTACAGAGTGGACTGATAGGGAGGAGTCAAGATGAAGGAGGAGGAGTCAAGACGAAGGAGGAGTAGTGACTGTCTTGGTGTGCCTTCCATTCAAACGCCCTTTTCATGCTCATTGTCATGATGCTGTATTCCAGCGTTCAAGGATTTGATCTAGTGTGTATTCTCAGTTCTACTATAGAGCTTACTGTATAGCTGCACTTAATAAATTTTAAAACAAAAATAAATAGATCGACCTTGCTTTGAAATGAAGGCCAAAGGGAGGATGGGAGGGCAGATGGATGGAATTTACAGGCAAGAGTTGATTTAAGACCAATAAGAGGGCAGATGAGCTGGTTATTCTCCATTTGCTCCCCCAGATTCCTTTTTGGCCTTCCTTTGCCCTGCTCTGTGACTGGAAGTTGCTTTTATGGACTACCCACAGGTTTTTGTTGTTTTAGTTGTTGTTATTGTTGTTCTGGGCTTTCAGTGAATTGGGGTGAATGGTAGGTATACAGGCAGAATATGAGGGACTGGAAGAGAAATGCAGGTTATTTATTTTTTGCTGGTGTCAGGGCGAGTGTTCTTTCATGGCTCCTTCTGTCTTAAAACTCCGGTAACACCATCCCCTCCCTTTTCTCCTCCAGGCTTAGAAGTAATAATGGCATCCTATAGTTCAAATGTATCAGGTGCCTCAAACATCTCTAGCTGGTTGCCTTCATTCCAGACTTTCTATTAAACTGCTCTGAGTGTACTATATTGCATTACTCTGTTTATGGGCTGCAATAACAAAATACTTCAGACTGGGTAATTTATTAAGAATATAAATTCATTTTCTCACAGTTCTGGAGCCTGGGAAGTCTGCTATCAAGGTGGTGGCAACTTCAGTTGTCTGATGAGGGCTGATCTCTGCTTCCAAGATGGCGCCTTATGGCTGCATCTTCTGGAGGGAAAAACACAGTACCCTCACAGGGCAGAACCTGGAAAAGCAGCTTGTCCCATTCTGTGCGAAGCTTGTTTTATAACTGCCTTAAGTCCATTTACAAAGGGAGGATCTCTCATGACCCAATAACCTTGGAAAGTACCCACTACTCAATACTATTGTGCCCGGAATTGGTGGGTTCTTGGTCTCACTGACTTCAAGAATGAAGCCGCGGACCCTCGCGGTGAGTGTTACAGCTCTTAAGGTAGCGCCTCTGGAGTTTTTTCCTTCTGATGTTCGGATGTGTTAGGAGTTTCTTTCTTCTGGTGGGTTCGTGGTCTCGCTGGCTCAGGAGTGAAGCTGCAGACCTTCGCGGTGAGTATTACAGCTCTTAAGGCAGCGCGTCTGGAGTTGTTCGTTCCTCCTGGTGGGCTCGTGGTCTCGCTGGCTTCAGGAGTGAAGCTGCAGACCTTGGCAGTGAGTGTTACAGCTCATAAAGGCAGTGTGGACCCAAAGAGTGAGCAGCAGTAAGATTTATTGCAAAGAGCGAAAGAACAAAGCTTCCACAGTGTGGAAAGGGACCCGAGCGGGTTGCCACTGCTGGCTCAGGCAGCCTGCTTTTATTCTCTTATCTGGCCCCACCCATGTCCTGCTGTTTGGTAAAGCCCAGTGGTCTGTTTTGACAGGGCGCTGATTGGTGCATTTACAATCCCTGAGCTAGACACAAAGGTTCTCCACGTCCCCCACCAGATTTGTTACAGAGTAGGGACACAAAGGTTCTCCAAGACCCCACCAGAGTAGCTAGATACAGAGTGTAGATTGGTGCACTCTCAAACCCTGAGCTAGATACGGAGTGCTGATTGGTGTATTTACAATCCCTGGGCTAGACATAAAGGTTCTCCACGTCCCCACCAGACTCAGGAGCCCAGCTGGCTTCACCCAGTGGATCCCGCACAGCGGCTGCAGGTGGAGCTGCCTGCCAGTCCTGCACCCTGCGCCCACACTCCTCAGCCCTTGGGTGGTCGATGGGACTGGGCGCAGTGGAGCAGGGGGCGGCACTCATCAGGGAGGCTCGGACCCCACGGGAGCCCATGGAAGGGGTGGGAGGCTCAGGCATGGCGGGCTGCAGGTCCCGAGCCCTGCCCCGAGGGAAGGCAGCTAAGGCCCGGTGAGAAATCGAGCGCAGTGCCAGGTGGGCTGGCACTGCTGGGGGACCCAGTACACCCTCCGCAGCCGCTGGCCCGGCTGCTAAGCCACTCATTGCCCGGGGCCGGCGGGGCCGGCAGAGCCGGCAGGCTGCTCCGAGTGAGGGGCCCGCCAAGCCCACGCCCACCCTGAACTCCAGCTGGCCCTCAAGCGCCGCACGCGCAGCCCCGGTTCCTGCTCGTGCTTCTCCCTCCACACCTCCCTGCAAGCTGAGGGAGCCGGCTCTGGCCTTGGCCAGCCCAGAAAGGGGCTCCCACAGTGCAGGGGCGGGCTGAAGGGCTCCTCAAGTGCCGCCAAAGTGGGAGCCCAGGCAGAGGAGGCACCGAGAGCGAGCGAGGGCTGTGAGGACTGCCAGCACGCTGTCACCTCTCACTATCACATTGGCAACACCTGAAATTGTTGTGGAGTGGGGTGGTCACACTCAAATTAAAGCACATCTGTTTCTTGCTAGGAACCTCACTGATAGAGCAGAGATTTCTGAACCATGAGGAAATGGAGGAGGAACATGTGACAGAGCTTCAGAAAAGAACTTCACACTTGGGTAGAAAACACTTCAATATGTCTACAGTAAAAAAAAATAAAAATAAAAATTATATATATATATATTTAATATATGAACTGCTCTCCTAATGCATACAAGCAGCACATATCCCCAAGTCTGTCCATTAATATAAAATGAACAGGAGTATTTTTCCAGCTGTCTGAAATTATCTCTTTATTTTTAATTCCATAAGCCTAAGGAAGGGCAAAGAGAGCACACTGGGGGAAGATGGAGTCACCGCAGCCACCTCCAAAACTAATCCTGAAAGCTTGGTATGCAGCACGGGACCTGGGGAAATACAATCAATACATGGGCCAGTGCTTTCTGATGATTCACAGACTTGAAAAGAAAAAAAGAGAAAATAAAAAGCTTTAATAGCTCAAAAGTGGCTTAATGCAAAATATTAACATACCACAAAATGCATGCACTGATAGAATTAAGGCGATCTTTTTAAGCTTTCTGTACTTGGCTGTCAGAGTCAGCATCCAGACCTCCCTGAAATATGAGGAGAAATCATTAACATCAGAAGCACATTTAAGGCTTGATGTTCCCTTTATTTTTGAAGCACAGGTCCTAAGCTCAGAACGTGGGAATCAGAAATGTTTTCCATTCACTTTGGCTACAAACAAAGCAGATTAACTTGGTGAATAATGTATACTCTTAATTCAGTATTTATTTCTTACATATTTAGACTCTCAAAAACATTGCTATTTTTATTTTGAAATAGTTACATAGAGATTGCCATTACTAATATCTGTCAGAAAACAAACTAAAGAACACTCTAGCCTCATATATTAAAGACATTCACCTGTAACCTTGTCATTGTTCATATACACAGAGTAGGGGGTTATATTTTACGTAAAGCTATATTATGGTAATTTGTAAGAGTGCAATATAAAATATTAATGAATTCTCAGTTTTCATAAAAAATTTGAAATAATAAAGTTTTATGTTTATTCCTATAGGAAAATTAGTTTTAAATGACATGAATTTCAAATTATGTGACATCTTCAAGGAAGCATTATTTGCATAAAATATGACTGTATTTAAGTGTCTTGCTTTGCAGGACTAACTTATCTTTTATTAGGCATATAGATAGTCAAGTTGTATAAGTTCAGAAACTATTCACCAGTAGATTCCAAAGTAGAAAGCATCACAAGAAATGTAGAAGCTGCCCACATTCAAAGTAATAAATCACCAGGATTCAAACTCACTTAGTAAGCTTACTTAAGCCATGTTAACTGGCTAGAATAAATTAGATTGATAATTTGGAGTAAACTTCTTCAAAAACTATTGGAAAGATCCTGTTCTGGATGAATGGGACTTATTTGCTTAATTGTTTGGAGTGTAGGGCTACTTTGATGAGACAGTTAAAATGCTATGCCATAGGATAGGACTGTCAGCTTTCTCAAGGTCAACAATTTCTTTCCAGCCAGACATCTCCAAACTATGTGCCACCGGGGGCCGAAAGTCACTATTTGAGGAGTTGAGTAGAAAGACAATCACCAATCCAAGCAAGTTCTTAACATACAAATCAGTTGTATTCCAAAATCACATTTGTCAATTTTTGTCTGTAGAACTTAATTCTCATTTCCCCCGAAAAAAATTGCTATATATTTGGAGAAGCTTTCACAGTGGTTCAGAGTTATTTGACCTACAACAGGTCCAATATTAATTATACTGTAACTGACATTCCCAGTGCCTCACTATGGAAAACAAGTAAGTCCTATTAAAGTGCAATGAAGAAAAGTACCTTAATATTCTGCACTTTGTATCTCTGCCTACGTAATGCATGCAACAGGATGTTGAAATGGGAGTTTCTGCTGTGGCACCAAGCCTCCATACTGTATTACAAAGGAGATGTTAGACCATATGCAGAATTTCAAAATAGAAAGCCTTTCACTGACTTGGAGCTCCTTCCCATCCAATGAGAGATGAAAGGGTCAAGTAAATGGATATTAGGGAAAGGTGTGTATGAGCATTTTTTTAGAGAACAGCTGATGGGGTGTGAGCTCTGTTGCATACTCATATAGCTTGGATATTTGTCCCCACTCAAATCTCATTTTGAATTGCAGTCCCCAGTGCTGGAGATGAGGCCTGGTGGGTGGTGTTTGGGTCATGGGGATGGATCCTGCATAGCTTGCTGCTGTTTCCCTGATAGTGAGTTCTTGCGAGATCTAGTTGTCTAAAAGTGTGTGGCACCCTCCAGCCACCCCACCCCCTCTCTCTTGCTCCTGCTTTTGCCATGTGACATGCTTGTTCCCCTGTCACTTTCTGCCATAAGTAAAAGCTTCCTGATGTCTTCCCAGAAGCAGGTTCTGGCACTATGCTTCCTGTACAGCCTGCAGAACTATGAGCCAATTAAATTTCTTTCCTTACAGGATACTCAATCTCACGTATTTCTTTGTAGCAATGCAAGGGCAGCCTAACACACAGACCTTCCCTCTAGTGGTTTCAGGGGACAGTTCCTGCATCTCTCTGAATACTCATTGAGAGGGCAGCAGTAACACCACCCAAAGAACAAAGACTGTGGTCCCTCACTTAGGGACCTAGCAGATAAGTTCCTGAGTCCTGTTTAGAAAAGTAAAGTATCCTGTGGCAAAGAGGAGAGCGATGCATCAGTGAGGAACTCTCATCCAAAAAGCAGACAAAGTACATGAAGCTTAATTAAAATTAAATAAAATGGAAAATGTAGTTCCTCAGTCACACTAGCACATTTGAAATGCTCAACAGCCACATGTGTGTTAGACAGCATGGACATTGAATGTACCCATCATCATAGAAATTTCTATTGAATATCCCTGCTCTAGACCCTGAGAAGCAATATTTTTAGGAACAGAAAGCAAAGATTCCCTATGAGAAATTCTGGGGATGATGTTGGGTTGGGCCAGCCTCTAACTTCCATTCCTTGTTTTCTGAATTCATGGAAATTATCTACTTGAAACAACTTAGAGCATGTAACATTCTGGAAGATTGCGTACCATCCTAAACATGCAACAGCTTCAAGTAGACTCCTCAATTGTACCTTCAAAAGACTGATTAGCAGATTTTGGGTGGTGTGGGGTATGCTCAGGCCATAGTCATATGCCCATTGCTATAAAGTGGATCTCTTTTACAATGCAGTGTTCTGTACGTTTCTGTGTTAGTAGGATCAGTCACTGTCTAAACTCTTGGTTAGTGGTGCTGGCTGAGACAGGAAATGAAAACCTGTACCCAGAATACATGCAGTCCATGTCAAGATTAAGTATTGGCCTTCCTGCAGTAGAAAGAGTTAAAAATAAATCATTTACCACTAAATAGCAAGTTAGACTCCTCAAAGGATGATACTATAATGGGAGCTCAGAGTCTGTCTCTGGTGCTGGAACCTACTTATTGTCCAGAGATCAGCCTTGGTGAGTTGGAGCCCAAGTTTTGAGCCCATGAACATCCTCCATTGCTACCACCATGGTTACTCTGTTTATGAGCACATTTTGCCAGCTAGGGATAGAAGCTGGCTGAGTTATTCTGTCTAGGTGGTTACTTTTTAGTACTTTTCTTTGGAATCTCTTCTACTGAGCATTAATATGTAATGCAATAATTTTTACATTCATGTTTATTTCATAGGTCCATCTATCTGTTGCTTCCTCAGATCTTGCCACCAATCTTCCAATATTTGTCTTTCTGAGTGTCTTACCAACTAAACAAAACATTGTTACTCACCAGTGATTTTATATGTAGTCTTATCACGAACCACTTCCCCTTCTACACAAAACAAATGATTAGGTATGCCAGCCAAACTCTGTAGTTTGGGAAGAGTTTTTCTCACCACTTTGTTCCAGGGATGCTCCTGTGCAGGGAAGTAATGCCCCAGCAATCCATATTCAATTTATATTAACATATGAAGCCGATCCATCCTGGGATTACCTTGTCCTCTGTCAGCCAGTCAAAAGGGTGCCTCGTCATACAGTCATAGGCATGAGCTGAAGGACAGAACAATTGGCACAGGGGAGCTTGATGTGGGGTATTCCAGGCCACCTGCTCATGCTGCTGATTTCTGCCTCTAGCCCCTCTTATGCTTTATCCTCCCTATTACGCTGACATCTTATGATGGATTGTTGCTGAGCCCACCCGGTCTTATCACCTTTTGGTTGGACAAAACCCAGCTCATGATGTATAGCTCTGACCACACGGCCATGTGATCCCTCAGGAACAGCCTCTCAATCCCAGCCAAGACTCAGTATAAGCTGGGACCTATTTTTTGAATGATGTGTAGTACTTCCTTACAGATGACATGTTTCTTCTCAAGAAACCTGGGTCTTAAAGTTGAGGACCTCTTATTGGGGCTTGCTATAAACACTACACTGTAATTTTCATAGTTCCTCCAGGACCATGAGGTTTGCCAGATTACATGGCCCAAGCAACAAGATGGCTTGCACTTTGGCATAGACTTGTTCAAGGGCTCTTTCCTGTTCTGGACCCAATTCAAATTTGGCTGCCCTCCAAGTCACCAGGTAAAAGGGTAAAATGAGTATTTCCAGCTGTCAATTATACTGCTGTCAAAACCCAAAAAAGCCTACCAAGCCTTGTGCTTACTTCCTAGTGACTGTGTAAGATATAGTCTTTTGTCCTTCACTTTAGAGAGTAGGTCCGGGCGTAACCCACTCCATGGAATTCCTGCAGCTTTAATCTTACCCCATGGAATGCGTGTGCCACACCAAGGTCTCCAATATATTCTCTGCTTCTTGGTTATCCAGTCTAATTAATCTGATACCACTGATACAGTGGACTAGGCATAGAGTTAAATTAGGCCTGAAGAAAAGCTGAAATGCATACTGCTGCCTGCCATATAAATATGAACTGCTTTTTATCCTCCTTTCTCACAGTGATGAAAACAAATGCATATGCCAGATCAGTGGTCACACATCTTGTAGCGCAGTCAATTGGCTCTAGCGAACACGTTATAGTCAGTGCAGCAGCTCCAGTTGGGGCTACAACTTGGTTATGTTTGCAGTAGTTGACTTTCCTCTCCTAGTTTTCGCTTGTTCGTGTAAAACAGAATTTTAAGTTATATAGTGATGTGATTGGAACTACCAGGCCTGCATCCTTTAAGTCATTAGAAGTGGTTTTAATCTCGGCCATTCTACCCAAGATTCGATATTGCTCATGTTTTACTATATTGATTAAAGTTGGGTGGCAGTTTCAGAGGCTTTCACTGTGCCTTGCCCACTATGATAGCTCTTATCTTATAGGTCAGGAAGCAATATGGAGGTTTTCCTAACTATCCGGTGTGTACATTCCAATTGTACATTTGGACCATAGTAGGAAGTATTGAGTAGGTTTATGGACACAGTAGACCCATTGTGAGCTGAGCATGGGTTTATTGCCTGAACGTTGTATGCCTCTACAAAACATAGAAACTATGGAATGCTTCGGGTCCCTATGTATTATTGTCAACTTAGACCCTGTGTCCAATAGTGCTTGAAATGTCTGATTTAGATAATGTACTTGGGATTAGGTGGCAATCTCTTCTTGATTTGGTGGCCAAAGAGCAGTCCAAGTGGATGAAAGTGACTGTTCCCTCCTCTCCAGCCTCCTGCCCACCCACTGGTCAAGGTGTTAACTAGCAGGGACATGACATATGATGGGAGCTGCGTGCCAGGTGCTTGAGGTATGTTCTTTATCCCTCAGCCCTCCAGAGTCCAGTTGGCCTCTTGTGTGTTCCTGCTGTCCCCGTTTTTCCTCTTCTCCACCACAGTGAGGCAGGGGTCTAAGGTGGGTCCTGGCCCTCCTCTTATGAACAGGCATGCTGAGGAGGTGAGGCTGTGGAGGGGGAGCTCCTATACACACCCCTGCCCTCCCACCTGCCTGACCCCTCTACCCCAGGGCAGCAGAGGAAGCACATTTGTTGGTTTCAAATGCACTGTTCTGTTTGCAATGTTTTGTCTGTGTATTTCCTTCATCCTGGTCTTGGTTTTATTGAACATCATGCTTTTAGCATGTTTTTGGCATGTTAAACTGATAACATCTCAAAAGCAGCAAATAAAGAAAAAAGAGTTATTACTATACAGACTTGCTATGGGATAGCAAGATCTTCCTCACGTGGCACCTGACCTCTTCTTTAGTCAGTCAGTTAGCTTGTGAGCTTCTGACCTTACATGATATATCCACTTTAGCATTCACACTTCTCTGAATTTTTTGATTTCCAACCCCCACCACCTTGTTCTGCTGTGGTAGTCAGCATTTGTGTTTCATTGTGTATGGGCCATTGATTTTTCCAAGTGTCTAAAAAACATCCAAGTAACATATTAGTATTATCTCTCTGAGTCCTTGCCAGGATGTTAAATGCTATATCATGGAAGAGTGCTCTTATATGGATAAACTCTCCCTTATCCAACTTTGTATTTCTTCCCGTTTAATCCAGCATCCTCAATATCCAGACTCACACATACTCTCTAGGCTGTTGTCAATATATGTTGGCTAAGACCCACAGCTGCAGCTGTCAGCATTTCTCAGCATTTCCCTGGACAGTATATTATTTGTGGTCTGTTGTTCAGGAGAAAAGGTGGTGGTAGATGCTAAAAAAAAAAAAAAAAAGAGGATACATTATAATGCAAAGAACAGGTCTCTACATTGTCTTCATCAAGAGAGTAGGGCTAGCTTTTAATAGGGAGAGTGAGCTACTTCTGCAGATTTAGAATGTACAAGAAGAGCAAAGGTTTCAAAATACTTGAGCGCATTAACCCAGATGTAACAATCCCAAATCTCAGAATCCCACTCCTTTAAACCACTACTTGAATTGTGGTGTAGCAGACGTTCTGTGGTTGAAAATTTCACCTTCTCTGGAGATCTGCTACCTATATTAGTAAGTGTTGGGCCTGATGCTTGGCTTGTTCTATCATCTGGCTATCAGGAATAACTCTATTTTTATATGATGCCAAAGTGTTTTGACATTCACATTTTGTTTTACATTGTCAATAATCATTCTCAGACTATTTGTTGACTTACAGTAGAAGGAAACCATGGGAAAATAATATAATTTATTTAAAAATGCTTATGTGCAATTTGCATGTGTATTTAAATAGACTTCTTAATCTTAGCACTAAAGACACATTTATTCCTTGTTGTGGGGCTGCCTGAATTTTCTGGGATGTTTAGCAGTATTCCTTGCACCTATTCAATAGATGCCAGTGGCGCTCCCCTCCTCCTTGTAAGAACCAAAAATGTCCCTAGATATGTCTCTGGTTGAGTATCACTGATTTAAAGTCATGTTCAGGTGTGGGTTTAGTTAAGATGATTATACATAGAAATTATTTCTAAAGTAGGCCAATCTTGTGTGCATGACATTTGAGGATGTAATTTATTTTATTTAATTGAAAATTAAATACTGAAAGAATGAGGAGTTAAGAGAGATCACATTAAAAAGAGAAAGCCTAGATGATTTCTCTAATGGGGAAAATTAATCATAGTATTAAGTATGTGTTATTGTAGGTAACATAAAATCATATTTTTTTCTTGTTTCCTGTACCTTGTCCATGAGAGAAGAAAAAATAGAAAATTGTATGATGAATAAAAAATTAGAATCAAAAATTTTAATCTTAGGAAAGAAGATTAAGACTTCTGAGGAAAAAAGCCCTGAAATCTTTGAGAATTACAGAAACTTGATTCTCTCAAAACTTGGAATACTTTTCTGAGTATAACTGCACGACTGGGTCTTTGCTGTTGGATAATCTCTAGTAACATGTGTTTGAAAATTTATTACAGGCAGGCACAGTGTTGAGCAAACATCAGGGTAAATAAGCCATGCCCCCTACCCTCAATAATAGTACAGTCCACAGCAGTGATTCTCAACTTGGCCATCCATTAGAATAAAGTGGAAAGTTTCCCAAAGTACTGTTGCTCAGATGGTACCTCAGACTAATTAAATAATAATCTCAGCTTAAACCAGAGTGTAGGCATCAGTAGTTTAAAAGCTTCTCAGGTGGTTTTAATCTGTAGCCAAGATTGAAAGAGAAATTTATAAACACACAAGTAAGATAAAACATGATAACTATTATAAAATAGAAGTAAATATCTGATGATATTGAGGCACTGAGAAATCAATACCAAGAAGCAAATTTATAGAAGTTTCATAAATTTGAATATTATCCCTATTGCAAAAGATATAGAAATAGAAGATATAATTTTTATTAAGGTATACAAAAAATGCTGGATGAGTAAATTTTAAGACTGTGTTGAAGTACCACCCTTGACAGATGAGAAAAAGTGAATAAAATAGTCTTTGGTACGAATCTGCTGTGAGTCCATAGAGCCATTTATATGATCCAAGAAGATTTTATCTTTATATTGAAAATTCCAGATGAGTTGTTCTAAATGAGAAAGGAGAAAATAAAAGTTCAACAGAATGATGTTTGATTATACTTACTATATACTGTAGGTCATTCAAATTATTAGCCTGGGAGTACATATTCATTAAATCCTTATAAAACCATGCAAATACCAGGTATTCCAATGTGCAGTAGTGATTAATTTTATGGCCAAAGTGGGTAATCATACCTGCTCTCGATTTTTCCTGGTCAAAATAATCTAGTATGTGCTTTGTGGTGTGGAAATCTAGCTTCCCAAATAATAATTTATTCATAAAATTCAGCAGATCCAGTTTGGGAAATATTTGGGTCAGTTTTGAATGAATTTTGCAATTTACTCCCATACATTATGCAAAAAAATTCCCACTCTTTTGAATAAAATATAATTATGTCTACTGAATTGTCATGTACAGAGTAAATACTATGACTATCACACACAGTATGCAGAGAGTTGGGATATTGTTAGTCCACAACACAACATTTGTCTTCAGACATTTACTATAGCTCAGTCTTGAACGACAGCAATGCTCCTGTTGAAAGAATAGCTTACAGAATCTATATTTAAAGCAGGATGACCGAGACACTCACTATTTATTTCACTTTTAATTTCTAAGCTGTATAAAAAACCATTTTAGAAGCAGAAATCCATATGCCTGGACATATTAGCCTACTTCCCAAGAATAAAACATTCAAATAAAATGGTCACATAGAATACATCCTTGTCTATTCCGAAAAAACACCATCAAAGGAATTTTCCATTGTTGTTCAATGTTGCTCACTTAAAGATCATTCATAAGTAACTTTCAGAATTAAGTTTTTGAAAAATAAAATTTCTATTGTCACAGACAACTGTATATTTTACTATCAGACAAGGACAAGATTATAAATGCTAAATTACTCATCTCCTTTCATTCCAATACTGTAACCATTTATAACATTCTATGTTTGTGACATTTTGGGCTTCCTTTTACATTTTTTAAAAATATTTTTATTTCTAGAAAATGTTAAGCTAAATTTATGGCTCAATTACAATAACTACATAATGCTAAGTTCTTGAGACATTTAATTTTTCCAACATCTTGTGGTTTTAAATTTTCTTTTTCTATTTGTACACTGATATTTTATGTATATTTTAAGTTGCATCAAATAATTTGTCAAAGTGGGCAAGATAGAGACCCTGTTAAAAGAAAGCATTTTTAAGAATTAGGTATTAATGAGAAACTAAATATATATATAGTTATATATATAGTTATATATAGTTATATATATAGTTATATATATAGTTATAGTTATATACAGTTATATATGTAGTTATATATATATAATTTGGATTTACTCTTGTTATACTTTGTTTTGTCTTTTAAAATATAATATTTAAAAATAATTCCAATTTCAGGCTGGGCATCGTGGCTCATGCCTGTGATCCCAGCACTTTGGGAGGCCAAGGTGGGCAGATTGCGAGGTCACGAGATCAAGACCATCCTTGCCAATATTGTGAAATCCCGTCTCTACTAAAAATACAAAAATTAGCTGGGCATGGTGGCACGCACCTGTAGTCCCAGCTACTCAGGAGACTGAGGCAGGAGAATTGCTTGAATCTGGGAAGCAGAGGTTGCAGTGAGCCAAGATCATACCACTATACTCCAGCCTGGACACAGGAACTCCATCTCAAAATAATAATAATAATCATCATCATCATCCCACTTTCATTCAACAGTACATTGTTAAGTGGTAAAGTATGCCATTTGTTTTGTTTAAATTATATACATTCATGAGGAGTATGTCTGTTTGGGACAAAAATTAAAATCTAGAATCTTAGAGGTTGTCTATCCTATCAAAAGACAAAACACCTAGAACTATATACCCAGATGCAATATAAGATAAATTAGAAATGCCCATTAATCTATGTCCCAATTCAGAATATATATTCTATAACATATATCTAACACAGAATCTCTAGAACTGTACTGTTCAATATGCTAATCACTAGCACCCTACAGTTATTTAAATTAAGTTAAAATTAAATAAAATTGAAGTATTCAGTTCCTCAGTTGCACTAGCCATATTTCAAGTGCTCAATAGCCTCTATGGCTGGTGGCTGCTCTATTTGACCATAAAGAATATTTCCTTCACAGTATACATTTTTGCATTGTAGGTTGATAACTTAGAACTCCTTGTCACCAATTCCATTCCAATTAAACAACACTATTCTACATAGCTAATGGAAACTTTGCACAAATGAAGACGATTTTCATAGCCCTGCTGAAATGTACTTTTTCTAGTATCACAAAAAATTGTGTTTAACATAACATAAAACTTTGTCATTAAGAAATAGGACAAATCTCATACTTGGATTTTAAAAATTATTCAAACACGGTAGTATAAAATTAAGAAATCTCCTGGAAGATACTTTTGGAAATTGATAGATTGCAACTTGATGACCCCTTTAAATCAAACTATAATTGTGGCTATTTACAAATTGAGGAAAATACTATGCTATTGGAAAACTTCAAGCAGAAGAGGATGCGGTCGCTATTTTTAGAAGTCAGTTCTGATTAGAGTGTTAAAGAAAAAATTACTCATGAAGCTTGTTAAAGAGGGTGAGGCAAATTTTATTCAAAAGGCAATGCATTGTAACAGGTATAGGGAACACTGGAATGGGGTCTTGCAGTGGGAGACCAAGATTGGACTCAACTCTGACTCTAACAAGGATACACAGGGGTTAATAGCCAAGCAGTAGGGTCGGGGAGAGTGGATGGAGAATTACTGAGAGCAAACTCAGGTGTAAGCGAGAGTCTTGCCAGACTGACTCCACAAAATCCTTGCTAAAGGGAAACCAGGCTGGTAAGGTAGAGGTGTCAGATACCAAGGGTAGAGGATTTTTGCTAAACTGACCTAGCAGGATTTTTGCTTAAAGTGGGTTCTACAAGGACAGAGAGGAAAGGCTAAACTCTAGCCTAGTCAAACATAGGACTAAGAAGAGCCTGCTTAAAGTTTTGGTCAAAGGACTGTCTTTGTCAGTAGAAAATGAATGTATAGAGATTAAGACTGTAGAGCAGGCCGGGCGCAGTGGCTCATGCCTGTAATCCCAGCACTTTGGGAGGCCGAGGAGGGCGGATCACGAGGTCAGGAGGTCGAGACTATCCTGGTTAACACGGTGAAACCCTTTCTCTACTAAAAAAAATACAAAAAATTAGCCGGGCTTGGTGGCGGGGGCCTGTAGTCCCAGCTACTCGGGAGGCTGAGGCAGGAGAATGGCGTGAACCCGGGAGGCAGAGCTTGTAGTGAGCCAAGATCGTGCCACTGCACTCCAGCCTGGACGACAGAGCGAGACTCCGCCTCAAAAAAAAAAAAAAAAAAAAAAAAAAAAAGACTGTAGAACAGAAGAAGAATTAGGCAGCTGTTCAGTTCCGTAAACTAAACTAAAAATGTTGATGTCTGAATTAGGGTAGTTGAAAGTGGGAAAGAGGACAGGAGATATTAGAGAAGTTGAAGAGGCTGTACTGATTAAAAAAAAAAAAACCCACAGATATTTATTTAGCACCTAAAATGTAGTAATGTGGTAGGCACTGCTCTGGGTATTTGAGATGCATTGATGAATGAAACTGCCAGTCATCTCTCCTTAGCAAGAGGAAGAAACACTAACAAACACTAACATCAATCAACAAATAAGCAAAATATGCAGTGTTTTAGAGTTATAGATCTTAAGTGAAAAATAAGAGAAGAGTCTGGGGTCATAGAGGTGAAAGTGGTGAGAAGAGGGCAAAAACAGTAGGATTGTTCGGAGATATATATATATATATGTCTCCAAGCAGTTTGGGGTATCTACTGAATATCCAAAAAGACAGAGATGTATGTATTTGGAGTTTAGAAAGATACCTGGGTTACAGGCATAAATGTCATGGTAGTCATCATAAAGACAATCTCTAAAGCTATGTATGGATGAGATAACCAAATAAGTGGATATAGTAAAGGTAAGAAGAGGGCTGAGGAGTGAACCGTGGTTAACTCCAGCATTAGGCATTCAAGAGAAGCAGAGGAAACAACATGGGAGATTGAGAAGAAGTGCTTAGTAAATGGACAGAAAAAGAGAGTGTAATGTTCTAAAAGGTATTGAGGCTTTGGGAGGTCAAAGCAGGTGGATCACCTGAGGTCAGGAGTTCGAGAGAAGCCTGACCAACATGGAGAAACCCCATCTGTACTAAAAATATAAAATTAGCTGGGCATGGTAGTGCATGCCTGTAATCCCAGCTACTCAGGAGACTGAGGCAGGAGAATCACTTGAACCCGGGAGGCGGAGGCTGTGGTGAGCCAAGATCGTGCCATTGCACTCCACCCCCCCCAAAAAAAAAGTTATTGAGGAAGGATATTTATACTTTAGATATGCTCAATTGTGTCAAATGCTTCTGACCATTTGAGTAATATGGAAACTAAGAAAATTTAGATATTGATAGACAAGATATACAAGAGAGAAGAGTCAAAGAAATGCCTGGATTTCAGGTTTGGGCAACTGAATACATGATGTTTCAGCTCAATTAGATAAATAGTTGAGGAGAAAAGGACTGTGGGAGAAGCTAATGTTTTAAGCAATTGACTTGGATCCTGGGGTGCAAGTGGATGCCCAGGGCAGTCCATGACTGCCCCAAGGTGTTGGCCAGATGGAGACCATGATCCAAACTGGCAGTGGCAAGAGTGTGAACAGCAGCCACCGTAATTACAGAAGTCTGGCAGGGGCTGCCCTTCCTTGAAAGAGGGGGGCTTGGATTGAGGAGTGCCACCACCTGGAGTCTGGATCGGAAGCATCTGCGAAAATACTCTCCACCCTGAGCAGCAGTACAGGAGCTGTTAATGTTCACGCACTATACCTTGCCAGTGAATTCATACAAAATAAAAGTGTACATGTAGACATTAAAATAAAGAATATCACAGAAATATTGAAATTCTTCAAAGAGTTTATAATATCTGGTTTTAAAAACTGCCACAATTTCAAAGCACATATCCACAGACTTAATAGAAGTTAAATTTAAGATAGTCACAATCTACAGGAAAGGACACTATTTTCATATGAAGCTTTGAGTGAATTAATTATTAATGACAAAGGCAATTTTAAAATTATTTTTCCTGTAATAGAAGCTACAGCTATAAAAAACATGCATGGGTGTTTTGAATTTTTGAATTATATACAACTCTTAAATCCACATTTGGTTTCCTGTACAATCTCCACAAGTTATAAGAAAAATTAAAATGCTGTTGTATAAATTTCATTTAAATGCATATATTTATATATTAATTACATTACATTTATATATTAAAGTTGTAACAGACTTACACAGAACAGATTTGTATAAAGTTAAATAACTCTAGAAAAACTATTCCTTAAGAATCACTAGCTATAGATGGTACTAAAATTTATATTTCAAAATAATTTATCAGAAGTTCATTACAATGTCATCACAGCCTATAAAATACACTGAACTGTTCTAGTAACAGTTGTATCAGCAGAAATATCCTTCTCAAAATTAAAAGTTATCAAAAAATTTTGCAATCTTTATTTGCCAAGAATGAATGACATCATTTTCAGTTTTGTCAATTTAAAATGAGTTGTTAAACATATAAACATATAAACTTTGATGACTTAAAATATGAATTTTCAGAAAAGCAAGCCAGGAAAATCTTATGATCAATCAAGATATCACATTAATAAAATATTATTTATTGCATGTTATAAAGTTATACTAAAATATTACTTTTTGCAATTTGTAAGTTTGTTTTTACTCATGTATCCTATTACCTTTAATGTGATACATATGATTGAACCACTATATTCCATCCTGGGCTTGTCTCTTAAATATATATGTATATATATCATATAATAGGTCATATATGTCATGATATATGAGATATGTGATATATGAGATATATAACACATCTCATATTTATCTCATATATCATATATCTCATATTTACCACCATATATGATATATATGATATGAGATATATATATATCACCATATATATATATATATTTATTTATTTAAGAGACAAGCCCAGGATGGAGTACAGTGGTGCAATCATAGCTCAAGTTTGCTGTAACCTCAAACCCCTGGGTTCAAGTGATCCTCCAGTTTCAGCTTCCTGAGTAGCTAGGACTACAGGCACATGCCACTGCACTGCCTAATTTTTTTTTTTTTAATTTTTGTTGAGATGCAGGTCTCCTTATGTTGCCCAGGCTGATCTTGAACTCCTGGCTTCAAGCAATTCTCCTGCATTGGCTTCCCCAAGTGCTGGGATTACAGGTATGAGTTGTCATACCTGGTCTCCCCACTGTGTTTTATAGGTAATAAAATATTTTAAAAGAAAAAGGCTTTATATTTTAGTGCCTTTAGCTTTACATTTTTTCCTGCTTTCTAAGCTAGTGCCCTCATTTTTGTTTGACATAGGCCTTCCTTCCCCAGATTATGTAGCCAGCTCTGCTGAGAAGTTGATTTGCTCTGGTGTGGTATTTTAGAGGCTAGGAAGGTTTTGAAAAAAGAAACGGAGAACAAACTACCAAAGGAGAGAAATCACAAGGAATATAAGGAAGAAGTTAGATGAGCAGGTATGGGAGTATGCATCTTAGGCAGTGACCAGAAATGCTCAGGATGTGGGTAAGGTTGGAGTTGACTAGTTGAAAAGTAGCCAACAGTGTGAATGCAACAGATCCCTAGTTGATGAAGTGAGGCGAAGAGAGAGAAAGGGGGAATGGGAAGTCAGACCTCTCTCATTTCTGTTTTCTGAATAATAAATGACAGTTAAATACTGGCTAGTTGCCCTCTTGCCCTATGTTTCTCAACTAGCTGACATTTGAGTTTTTCAGAGGAATCATTATTTTTTACATTAATAAAAATTTACTCCTTCTGTAGTATCAACGTAATGTTTTCCATGTAAGAAGCAGCTCTACAGTAGATGAGCAGCTTCATTCCTTGTGACTGTTGTTTTGGGGCTCATATTTGAAATCAATCTTTCAGTTGTCTTTCCTGGTTTACTAGTAAATAAGGCATATCTGTTCTTTGCCTGCACTTCAGACTCTTTGAAAGGGCAATGGTCCAAACTTTTTTTTTTCTTTTGGTGTCTTTAAGAACCCTCAAGGTGCTTATAAAGCATATCATATCCTAAATGTTAAATTATGCCATCTCATTACGTGAAGAACAAAATCCTAATTCTTCATATTTGTGAAAAGATATTCAGTTCTTTCAGTGTGATACTGACTGTATTAGTTTGCTACAGCTGACAAAACAAAATACTACAGACGGGCTTAAACTATACAAATTTTATTTTCTCACAGTTCTGGAGTCCGGAAGTCCAAGATCAAGGTGTCAGTGGGTTTGGTTGCACTGAGGCCACATTCCTTGGCTTCCAGATGACTGCCCATTTGCTGCCTCTTCACGTGGTCGTCCCTCTGAACACCCACCCTTGGTATCTCTCTTTGTATCCAAAATTCCCTTCAGAGGAACATCCGTCAGGTCGAATTAGAACCCTCCCTACAACCTCATTTACCTTAATCATCTGTTTAAAGGCCCATCTTCAAATGCAGTCACATTCTGAAGTACTGGGATTTAAGGCTTCAACATTTGAATTTCGGGGGGACACAATTCCAGCTATAGGACCGCCAAACAAGTAATTGGCTTATATAGAACAGGATGACAAACTGAAATGCTTCTAGAAGTCAGAAAGAAACACTCATGAGTAAAGAAGGCGAGGTGCACAAAACCGCAAAGCACAAGCCCTAGCTGAAGGTTGTAGTTGCCACAGGAGGCAGGAAACTTTTCTCAAAGAACTGTGGGCCTTCTGACTACGATCAAGAGAAAACAAAATTTTGGGAGGTTCTGTTACATCTCTCGGTTTATAAATTTCGATAGATAAATATGTGTAGTATTTATATGTTCAGAATACACACACACACAGACACACACACACACACACACACACTCACTTCAGCCCAAATAGCCCAGGGTGCAAGCTCTGATATGGAGAGTGAGTAGAGAGTTCTGGGCTTACGCATTTCTAAAAAGTGGCAAGACATTCAGCAACTGGTAATGAAGCAACATTTTCTTTCCATAAACAACCCAGAAATTTATATTATTTTCAGGTAGAAACTATGCCAATGTCAACAATTTCTAAGGACATTTAGAGAAGACGGGTTGAAGAAAGAAGATGCATGCTGGAGACCAATTAACAGGTAAAACAAACAAAAATTAAAGAAGTATTTAGTAGAACTAACATGACTATCAAATATATATCTGTACTTTCTTCTTTTCTCTGTAAAGATGTCCTTAATATGGTAATGCATGTCAAAGGGTGGGGAGACGGCAATCACATTCAATATAAGATAAGAGGATTCCATCTTTTCTGCATATAAAGCTTTAGACCTGCATTTTATTTCAAGTTTGGTGAACAGCAATCAGTTCCCATTTGTGATTAGTCTCTGTCTTCTCACTAAAGAGGGGGTTGAGACAGTTTTAAAGGTTATTTTATACCAGACAAAAGGAGTACATGAAAAATAGAAAGCTTTTCAAATGATCTAAAGTGCACTTGAATCTGCCGCTTTGATATCATTAGCAAATTGTGATTGATTAAGTATCACAGTTAAATCTCTTATAAACTTTTTTGTAGAAAACGGGTATAGAAAGTGGATATTCCCAGTATGTGGCATTATTTTCTAAATGTGGAAGTGATTTTTTTTAAGATTGAATAATCCTATCTTTTACTCTTGAAATTATAAAGTTAGACAGAATCCTGAGAGCAGTTGTTTTTCAATCAGTGTTTAAGCAGGTGATTGTCTTGGCATTTCCAACTGGGGATTCATAATAACAGGCTTAGAATGATGCTTAAGTTTCACTCCATAGACAATGCAGCGTATGATTCAAACATGGTTTCTTTTATTGTTTTTATAAATTATACTTTTAATTAAAAGTCTTTATTTGTCATAAGTTTGATTCATCTCAATTAAACAGGTTGAGCAAACTGCTTTCTTTCTAGGGGCAGGAAGACACTGTTTTTCTTTTTTTCTTTCTTTTTTCTTTTTTTTTTTCTTCCTTCCTTCCTTCTTTCTTTCCTTCCTTCCTCCCTTCCTTCCTTCCTTCCAGATAGGGCCCCTCACTCTGTTGCTCAGGCTACAGTGTCTTGGCGTGATCATAGCTCACTGCAGCTTCTAACTCCTGGCCTCAAGTGATCCTTCCTCCTCGGCCTCATGCGTTGCTGGGACTATAGGTGTGTGTCACCACGCCTGGCTAATTTTTTATTTTTTGTAGAGAGGGGGTCTCATTATATTGTTGTCTAGGCTGGTCTCAATCTCCTGGCCTCAAGTGATCATCCTGCCTTGGCCTTCCAAAGTGCTGGAATTACAGGCATGAGCCACCATGCCCAGCCCTTTTTTCTTTAATATTGAGAAAAATATATACCCCAAAGGTCACTAGAGGTCACCAAAATTCTCTTAAATACAGTGATAACAATATACCTATAAAACCAAGATAGCTTGTTGTACAAGATACCCTTTAATATATCTCTTTATTTTGACAACTTTCTCGAAGAGGAGAGAATTAAAAGAGACAAAGCAAAGGTCAGCATGTTACAGATTGCCACAGAAATATGAATGTACAGATCCTTTTATAAAGTCTGTGAAAGAGGAGGAAGTAGGTTATACTACTTAAAAATGATATATACTACAAAAGGAAGATTCAGACATTGAAACTCAGTTGTAGCTCTGCCAGTTGCTAGTTGTTCACATTGGTATCTCATTCCACTTCTCAGTGACTAAGTTTTCTTCCTTGCCCTATCTTCTTAGTGCCATTTTATTAAATAAAAGGCTCAGAATAAGAATTTTCACTATCTTACTTGGTGTTACCCATTCAAAGTTATCTTTAGGGCCATTCAAATATTCTAGTTGTTTCTTTATGCAGGCATTTAGTAGAATCTCACTTATCCTTGCCTTTTGAGATTGGGCATGAGTACACGATTTGTTCTAGCCCATGAAATTCAGGTGGCAGTGGCATTGGTTATTTCTAGGGAAAGCTTTGAGAACCAGTGCATGACGACCATCCCTGCCATCATGATCATGAAAGATCTGTCAAGATAGAGCTTTTGTAGTACGGGTACCTGAGTACGTAGGATGAATTTGCATTCTCTACTGATAATGGAAATGTAACATAAATCAATGAATATACTTTTAATATATAGGTCACTGAGATTTGGGGACTATTTGTAAATGTAATATAACATAACCTATCCTAATTTATATAACATGTTTTATCCCCAAAATAATTTGTTTCAAAAAATAATACACCCATGTTTCTAGCTTATGATATCATAACTAGAACTTTTAGGGGATATTCAAAAAGTAAAAATTTAATTAAAATTATTAACAAAAAAGAATATTTAATCTTCATATAGTAATTGGTATATGAAACTAGATAATCATTCCCTGGCTAATTTTTTACATCTATGTTGCTAAATTTCTGGGTTTATGAGTTTCTTTTACCTCCTTTGTCCTGATTACAGATGAGGCAATTCCTTCCACTTGAGTTCAATATGATTGTGATGCACCTTCCGAATAGTTATTCAAAAATCTCTGTAACTCCAACTCTCCACAGGCCATTCTTTATTCTTGGAAACCTCCATTAATCCCTTCTTTATGAAATTCTACTCAGCTTGCTTTCAAAAACATTCACACCAACTCTGTGCAGTTCAATAAGGGAAGAGAATCTTGTTTTGCTTTTCTCATCATCACTACTTTTTCCGTCTTTCCCCCACCCACCCCTTCCTTGGATGCCTTCCTTTGTTACTTCGGAGCATAACTTGGATTGCCTAGCAAGGTTGTTTCCCATCCAAGAATTCACTGATATACCCTCTCCCACCTTTCCAATGATTTCTCTGACATTATTACTTCACTCTGTTGACTTCTCAGTTTTTTTTTTCTTCACATTTACAACTCCATCCTGCTGAAAGCCCACTATAACTATCTGTGGAGTAAAGAGTTACAGAATTTCAAAGAGGGTGATATGCTTTGGCTGTGTCCCCACCCAAATCTCACCTTAAATTGTAATAAACCCCAAATATCAAGGGCAGGGCCAGGTGGAGATAATTGAATCATGGGGGCAGTTTCCCCCACACTGTTCTCATAGTAGTGAGCAAGTCTCACAAGATCTGACGGTTTTGTAAGTGGGAGTTCCACTGCATAAGTTCTCTCTTGCTTGCCACCGTGTAAGACAGGACTTTCTTCTCGTTTGCCTTCCACCATGATTGTGAGGCCTCCCCAGCTGTGTGGAACTGTGGGTCACTTAAAACTCTTTCCTTTATAAATTACCCAGTTTTGGGTATGTCTTTATTAACAGCATGAAAACAGACTAATACAGACTTAATTGGTACCAAGGTAGTGGGGTGCTGCAGTAAAGATACCCAAAAATGTGGCAGTATCTTTGGAATTGGGAAACAGGCAGAGGTTGAAACAGTTTAGAGGGCTCAGAAGAAGACAGGAAAATGTTGGAAAGTTTGGAACTTCCTAGAGACTTGTAGGGCTCAGAAGACAGGAATATGTGGGAAAGTTTGAAACTTCCTAGACTTGTTGAAAGGCTTTGACCAAAATGCTGATAGTAGTATGAATAATAAAGTCCAGGCCAAGGTGGTCTCAGATGGAGATGAGGAATTTTTAGGAAACTGGAGCATAGTTTACTCTTGCTATATGAAGAGACTGGTGGCATGTTGCCCCTGCCCTAGAGATCTGTGGAACTTTGACCTTGAGAGAGATTATTTAGTGTATCTGGCAGAAGACATTTCTAAGCAGCAAAAGCATTCAAGAGGAAGCAGAGCAGAAAACTTTGGAAAATTTGCAGCCTGATAATGCAGTAATACCCATTTTCTGACAAGAAATTCAAGCCTGCTCCAGAAATTTGTCTAAGTAACAAGGAGCTGAATGTTAATCACCAAGACAATGGGAAAATGTCTCCAGGCCATGTCAGACACCTTTGTGGCAGACCCTCCCATCACAGGACCAGATGCCTAGGAGGAAAAAATGGTTTCGTGGGCTGGACCCAGGGCCCCTCTGCTGTGTGCAGCCAAGGGACTTGGTGCCGTAAGTCCCAGCCACTCTAGCCATGGCTAAAATGGTCCAAGATACAGCTCAGCTGTGGTTTCAGAGGGTGCAAGCCCAAAATCTTGGCAGCTTCCATGTGGTGTTGGGCTTCTGGGTGCACAGAAGTCAATAATCAAGGGTGGGAAACCTCCACCTAGATTTCAGAGGATGTATGGAAATGTCTGGATGTCCAGGCAGAAGTTTGCTGCAGGGGCAGGGCCCTCATGGAGAACCTCTGTTAGGGCAGTGCAGAAGGGAAATGTGGGGTTGAAACCCCCACACAAAGTCCCCCTGGGGCAGTACCTAGTGGAACTGAGAGAAGAAGGCCACTGTCCTCCAGACCCCAAAATGATAGATCCAATGACAGCTTGCACTGTGCACCTAGAAAAGCCACAGACACTCAATGCCAGCCCATGAAAGCAGCTAGGAGAGGGGCTGTACCCTGCAAAGCCACAGGGGTGGAGCTGCCCAAGACCATGGAAACCCACCTCTTGCATCAGTGCGCCCTGGAAGTGAGATATGGAGTCAAAGGAGATCATTTTGGAATTTTAAGATTTGACTGCCCCACTGGATTTTTGACTTGCATGGAGACTGTAGCTCCTTTGTTTTGGCCAATTTCTTCCATTTTGAATGAGTGTATTTATGGAATGTCTGTACCTGCATTGTATTTAGGAAGTAACTAACTTGTTTTTGATTTTATTATATCAATTTTGATGAGACATGAGAGTGGTCTTAATTAGGTAATGACAGGATAGAGAAAAAAAGTAGATGATGTAAAAGATTAGGAGGTAAGATGAAAATGATTTGTGGTGGTTCGAAGAGAGATAATGAAACTGCCTTTCAAAAATTACAGTAGTAAAATAAATTTGACATAACTGACTCCATCTTGCACCTACCAGGCTAAATTGCTTTTGCTCATTATTATGTGGAGGCCATCATAGTCCTTTTCTTGAGCTGATTTCCTCCTTGTTGAAAGATAAAAGCTATATTTGTAAAAAGTAGTAAAAGGCCACAAGTTTAGAATCATTGTAGGGGCCTGAACTTTGCTAAGGAATAGGTATGGTTAAATGATAGCCATCCATTGCCTGCTTAGCTTGTTTAGTGTCCCAGAGTCATGTAACTGAGGTTACATGACTGCTCCCAACTGCTCCTATAGATAACATCACTATTATGAGACCTAAAGGATTAATCTTTGAGATATTTTTCAGATGTAGCATTTTGATAGACTGATAGATGCCACTTGAACCTGTGTTCCATACTAAGGACTGACTCAACTGGTCCTGCACCCTCAGCTGGGTACGGACTCACCAGCAGCTTTGTCACCCTTGTGATTTCATTCCCAGCCAACCCATTGTTTCAGTTCCCCAGCCCCCTCCCCACCAAAGTACACTTTAAAACCCTAGCTTCTGAATTCTCAGAGAGGCAGATTAGAGAAATATCTCCTGTCTCCTTGCTTGGCTGGCCCTATGACCATTAAACTCTTTTTTTCTGATTCACCTCCTGCTGTTCTCAATGTATTGACTTTTCTGAACAGCAAGTGAGAAGAACCTGTAGGGCTGCAGTGGTAAAGGACGAGGGAAGAGATAAGAATGATATAGAGGTTAGAAGGTAGAACGTCTGGGGATACAGACATTCACTGGAATACGTATAAGAGGAACCAGAAGCAGGCAGCCCAAATTGTGTACAAAGAGATCAGTTTTAGATAAAATGGGTTTAGCAGGACTATGGAGTCAGCCTTTAAGTGGAAATGCCGTATACTCAATTGTATAAACTGAATTGAAATCTCTCAAAAGACTGGTCAATTATACCTTCTCTATTTTGCTTTCTAAGTAACTTCTTCAACATAACTGAAATTCTTCTTACTGTTTTATTTATTCCCAAGCACATCATGATATTGTTTCAATAACATTAATTAGCTACCTTAAATTGTATTTGTTTTAAATGTTGTAACACTTTCCATGTCAACTTCAAATACTACCACTGATATGATTTCGATTGAAGCTGGTAGTTTAATTTACATTTTACAGATGAGAAAATTGATGCCAAATTGTTAAGTGATGCACTACATTTTATAGTCAGTATATAGAAGATTCTTGACACATTTCTAATTGCCTGATTTCTAATCACCTATATTTTTCTCAGTTGTGTATTTTTGATAAAGGGTATGGATAACATAATACTTTAAAAATATTACTGGCTCTTTTCTCTACACATTTTCTTAGTCATTAGCGAGTAGTTGTGATATAGATTTTGAGTAAAAGTAGGTCCATTTTTACTACCAATATTTTAATTGGCCATTGTATAAATACCACTAAAATACATAAATCTTAAGTGTCTAGCTTAATAAATCTTACACAGTGAAGTATTCAGAAGCCTCCATCATGTTCATTCTCAGAAACTAAATACCCAAACTTAAACTAGTATTCTGAATTTTGTTATAGAAACTGTTGTATATTTTGCTTTTTTCAAACAAATGGAATTATACGAACTTTACTTTTTATGGTCTGACTTCTTTTGCTCAACATTTTGTCTAACATGTTGTATGCGACAGTAATTCTTTTTGAAAAAAATAGCTCTATGGTATTTCTGTATGTAAATATACTACAGGTTGTTTACTTATGTTTCTGTTGATGGGCATTTTGGTTGTTTCCTGTTTTTGTCTGAGATGAACAAAACTGCTATGAATTCTGCTGCATGTATTTCGGTGCATGTATGTGCATATGTTAACTGGCATGGAATTGCTGGGTTTACAGAATTGTGTGCATGTTCACTTTTAATAGGTAGTACCAAACATTTTTACAAAATGACTGAATTAACTTATACTACCAGGTATAGTATATAAAAATTCCAGTTGCAACACACTTCTGCCATCATTTGATATTTCCAACTTTTCTTTTTTTTCATTTTGGTCATTCTGGTGGGTGTGTAGTAATCTCATTTTGATTTTAATTTTAATTTCCTTGATGAATAATGAAGTTGGGGAACTTTTCATATGCTTATTGACCATTCTGACAATCTCTTTTGTAAAGTGTTGTTCAAGTCTTTTGACAATTTTTCAATTGGATTGTCTGTCTTTTTTATCTCAATTTGTAAGAGTCCTTTATACATTCTAGATAAGAGTCCATTGTTAAATATATGCATTGCAAATTTCTTCTCCCACTCTGTGGATTGCCTTTTCACTCTTAATATTGTCTTATGATGAACAGAAGTTTTAAATTTTAATTTAGTAGAAATTACAAATCTTTGTCTTAATACTTTTTTTGTTCTGCTTGAGAAATTTTTACCTGTCTCAAGTTCATGAAAACCTTTTACTGTTACCTGTGGTGTATTAACTTTCAGATTTAGATTATGAGCCATCTGGAATTGGTCTTTGACTATGCTGTGAAGTACTGGTCAAAGTTCCTTTTCTTTATATTTGAATATAAAATTGATTCAACATTATTTAAGATTCTTTTTCATTAAATTGCAGTGCCACATTTATTATATAACAGCTGACTGTATATTTGTGACTTCTCTTTTGTTTTGTTAATTTTCTAACCTATTTGTTTCAGTTTCTCTGGATTTATTAAGTCTTCATGTATACTTAATATACATTCTCCAATTTTATTCATTTCCTCATAGTTGTCTATGCTATTCTTCATCTATTGAACAGTTGAATCAGTTCAGAAATAAAACTTTCGAAATTGTGACAAAAAGTAACAATTAGAGGACAACAATTGCTTTTATTATATTGGCAGCTAATTCACATTAGCTTATTCTGACCATGCTTTGAAAGATTTAAGGAAATTACCGAAACTAACACAAACAGAACATTACTGCTATCTTGACACTTGTCAAAATATCCAGTTTCTGATTCCTCTTTTTCCTTTATGTAAATAATGTATGGGCTGTTTCCTATTTATGGTATAAAACTGCTTGTGACTGAAATACTGTTTTCAATTAAAGTTTTGCATACTCAACAGCATCAGATCTATTCTTATCTCACCAACCTCTTATTCCCCATATTCCTTTATTTCTACCATTCCCACAGCAAACTGTTATAATATGGTTTTTATCAACTTCTGAAAAAAATAGTCTTTTATATGCTAAAATACATTTTGTGGTACATCCCATCTGGATAAGATGATGTGGACTTATATCACCCTCCTCCTCTCCACTAAGTACAATGACAAACTGGAAATAATGCAGTAGGAGATCAAATGGGGAATGGTGAAAGGTGGAAAGAAGGAAAACTGGTTAGAGACTCTGGGATTGCAGGAAAAAAAAAGGGACAGGGTGTCTTGTGACCTACACCCAACAGAAGACGATGACTCAGTCCTGCATTTCCTGACTATCAACCTAACCACAGAAGGTGGCCTAGGTGGGTGCATTCCTTCTCTGGATTGACCTCAACAACCTCAGGAAAGTAGGTCAGCACAGCAAGGCCAATTACTCAGGAGCCAGGCTGACAGCAAGAGTGTTCCCTTTTCCTTCTCCTGCTAGGCCTGAGATTTCCCTTCTCCACTCAGAAACATATATGGGTACATACAATAGGCTGTCCTTCTCATTAGTTTTATAAGCCGTATTTTAAGATTGATTAAAATATAACACTATCTGATATGCAAGATGATATTTAAAAGTAGGAAAGGAAAAAGGACATAAATGAAGTTAAGGTTTCTGCAATTCACTGAAAGTGGTAAAATGTTGATATCATTAGACTGTGATAAGCCACATATGTATATTACAATAACTAGAGCAACCGCTGTGAAAACTAAACAAAGAGATATGCTCAAAATAAATCAAGATGTAAACCTAAAAAATAAAAAAATCCAAGTAATCTATAGGAAGTCAAGAACAACAAAACAGAGACCCAAGAAATAGAGACAACAAACAGAAAATGGATAATAAAAAGACAGATTTAAGGTCTAATGTATCAATAATTACAACAAATGTAAATAATCTAAACACACCAATTAAAAGGTAGAGATCAATATAGTTGATAAGAAAATATGACCCAATTATATGGCATTTAAAAGAAAAGTATTTCTAATTTAACAATATACGTAGGTTAAAAAAAAAGGATCGAGAAAGACATACCTGTGTAAATGCTACCAAAACAAAAAGCAGGAGTGGTTGTATTATTATCAGATAAAGCAGACCTCAGAGCAAAGACAATTACTAGAGATAAAAAGGGGAATTACGAAATAATAAAAGATCAATCTACCAGGAAAACATAATAATGATTCGAAATGTATATGCACCAAAGAAGATACTCTGGATATAGATGAAACAAAATCTGATAAAACTTAAAGGAGAAATACAGAAATCATCAATTATAATTAACAATTTAACACTCCCCCCACCCCCCCCCCCAGCAAATGAAAGAATGACTACACAGAAAATCAGCAAGGATATAGATCTAAACAATGCAATTAGCCAACAGGATCTCATTGGCATATATACAATAAGCCAACCCATAGCAGTAGAATATACTTTCTTTTTTTAAGCACCCCTGTCCTGGGCCATAAAGCAAGCCTTAACACATTTAAAAGAATTAACTCATACAGAATATGCTCTCTGAACATAATGGATTCAAACAAGAAATCAAAGATAGAGAGACAACAGGAACATCTTTAGATACTTGGCATAATATCCAAAAACTAGAAACAAAACAAAACCCCGATGTCCTTCAGTAGATGAATGATTAAACAAATGGTGATACATTGATACCATGGAATATACTTCGCAATAAAAAGAAATAAACTATGGATATCACACAAGTAGAGACAAATCTCCAGTGAATTCTGTCGAGTGAAAAGAAGCCAATATCAAGTTTATGTACTGTATGATTCCATTAATATAACATTTTTGAAATGACAAAATTGTAGAAAGTGGGGACAGGTTAGTGACTGTCAGGGTGAGGATGGGGGGAGAGTGGAAGAGGAGGTGGGTGTTATTATAAAAGAGCCACATGAGAGATAAGAGAAGTGAGGGAACAGTTCAGTATCCTTCCCATGGTAGTGGGTATATAAGCTTACGTATATAACCAAATTTTATGAAACTAAACACACACACACATATACACAGACACACACACGAGTACAAGTGAAACTGGGAAAAATTGAGTATGATCAGTGCATTGTATCAGTGTAAACATCCTGCTTGGTGATTTTGTATTGTGGTTATGCAAGTTATTACTACTAGGGAAAAGTGGGTAAATGGTACTCTGGAATTTTTATTTCTCACAACTGCATGCAAATCTACAATTATCTCAATATAAAAAGCTTACTTAAATAATACACAATGTACTTTAATGTATTATTTATCCCTTGATATAAACACCATTAATAATATTAGCCGCTTTTGAACATAGTTCAATTTATACATAAAATATTTTAAGGTATAATTTTTCACTGAATTAAACACAAAGGCTTTAAAAGAATTCACTAATGAGGAAGTCGAAAAACAGCAAATGCTTATGGTCCTTTCGTTTTTCCATACTCAATGATTTTCTCCGATACCCCTTCCTCCACAATACGTGTTCCTTTTTTAACATTGCGAAAATAAACTTACTTCTCTGAAAAAGCTGTTACTTGCTTTACTGTAATGTAACTTTTAAATGTAATTTCTGTAAGAAATGTTGTCTTCTTTCTTATTCAAGCCCCACGGACAAGATGGCAAATAATAAGAAGAACCTATTGTAATGAGAGTAATAATAATAGCCTCTAATTATGTTTTAAGGTTCTGGTTTGAAATTTATATTTAATTTTAAGGTATTGGTTTGAAATTTATACTTTATTTCAACATTAAAATATCATTTGATTATAGCTTGGTAATCAGGCAACTCACCATAAATTTTGTAACTTTGGTATATATAAATTTAACAGATACACACACACACATGCACACACACGCATTTAGTTAGGTACATTAAAAGTTAGCTTTCTCTCCATTCTAAAATTTATAAGCAGGAGGCAGAATGGGTCTTTCAGTTTTTGAGAACCAGCAAAAGAGTGTTGTTGTATTGTAGCAATATTGAAATTTTGTTTTAAATTTCTTTGCTAGTAGAATGAAGGTGTAAGAATTGGCAGCTTCAATTCTTGCAGTATGTTATCACCATACTGTTAGAAGAGCTCATTTATGCCAATTCTGATTAAACTGGGTGTGTTATAAATTAGGCATGAGCCAGGGGTTTCTTATGTCAACAATGCATTTCAACTCTTACCTTATTACCACATTTTTTGGACTCTACAGGATAATATCTTTTAAGCTTTTTATTGCTTGCGTGTGAAATCTCAAATAATGTTGCCAAATGCAGCAAAAGTTCAGGGCTGTTTCTTGACATTGGTTTACTGAATGCTGATTTGTGAAAGTTTGAATGCCTAAATCCTTATCTATCAATGAGGTTGATTAAACCTCACCCATTGCCTTGATGAAACCTTTTTTCATTGTGTAGATTGTGCTAAAAGATTCACTAAAGTATGTGATGTCGCACAAAAATTGCTTTTTCTCAAATATCCTCTGTAAATTCTGAGTACATGTGAACTATTCGGCATGGAATGTGTAATCATTATGCAGTAGAAAAGAAACATTATATCTGAATTTTGCAAGTTATGTTGCCTTTAAAGAAAGCCATCTAAACAGAAGCTAAATTTAGAGTTAATTTATTAGGAAAAATGATAAAGTATATTGACAACACAAGTTTCCACAAGATCCTGGTCTAAATAGAAAACCACATTGAAAATTTCTGGGGGTAGTAGAAAGGTGAATCATTTTATAAGAATGAGACAGTGTATGACAAGAGAAACATACATCAAAACATGCTTTATTTACCTTCCATTAGAATGTCTTCCTATGAGAAGGTTAAATACTTCAGGAGAGGGATAGGATTTTTCTCATGTTAACTAATCCAGACAAAAGTGAATAGAGATTTGCTTTCTTCAGCATTTATTGATATTAATTGCTTTATTGAACTAGCTGTGGGAACAGGGATTTCCCAATGCCAGCATAAAGGATCATTATTTATAAGCTAACTGATCCCACAAATTCTACACTTAGCTCAACATTTCCGTTGGAAATACTGAAAGAATCTTTTTAAAAATGTTATATTTCAGCCTTCATACTGTATGCTAAATTACATAAGCTAAATGATAAAACATTTTCCAGGAAAGGGGAATTTTAAAGTCTCACATACTAGGCTTCAAATCAAGCTCTGAAATGCAGCTTATTATTACGTTTTTCTTCCATTTATTTTTAATTCTTCCCCTTTGGCTCTGTCTTACAGGTGTCCCTAGTTACAACCATCAGTAAAAACAAAACACATGTGTAGGCTATAAATCTGTATTTGTGCTAATTCATAGGAGAAAAATATCTTCAGTTCCTCCTTCCAATTTCCTTTCCTTTTACCACTTAGAAGCTCTCTATAGTGCTCTGCGCTTACGATTACAGAAACCAAACTCTGTCTCATGTGATGGGTTAACAGGAAAGTTTTTGCATGTCATGTCTCGTTGGAACTAAAGAAGTCAAGGTGAAAATCCCCAGGTTAATTTAGATTTTGAAAGGACTTAGAAAGGGAATCAGTCTTTAGTAAAAGGGGGAACTGCCAATTGAGCTTTTTTGTAGGAACTAGTCAAGACCCAAACAAGCTAATATCAGGTATTAGCAGTAACTTTTCACATTGGGAAGTCATTGCCTTGAATGTCCAGTAGTTAATAAGTTTCCCAGGCACTCAAAGGGAGGCTCTTATAATTTTGTTCAGATATTCATATTATAAAGGTGCCAGAGGCAATGCTAAAGCCAAGATAGAATTGGTTATTTGCTTGTAAAGTCTAATTTGAGTGTTTTAGATCAATCTAATTTCAGTGTTTAGATCAGCTGTTTTATTGTTTATTTATTTATTTTGAGATGGAGTCTCACTCTGTAGCCAGGCTGGAGTGCAGTGGCACGATCACGGCTCACTGCAACCTCCACCTCCCGGGTTCAAGTGATTCTCCTGCCTCAGCCTCCTGAGTGGCTGGGATTACAGGCATGCGCCACCACATCCAGATAATTTTTTTTTTTGTACTTTTTAGTAGAGATGGGGTTTCACCATGTTGGCCAGGAGGGTCTCGATCTCCTGACCTTGTGATCCACCCACCTCGGCCTCCCAAAGTGCTGGGGCATGAGCCACCGCGCTTGGCCTAGATCAGCTGTTAGTATGATATACAAATTGTCAGTTCAGAGTGTTTTCTTCTTCTTCCTTTCCTTTTATTTTTATAAAATAATAATTGAGCTTCTAACACTGTTCCTTAGTCTTGACATAACACCAACAGCTAGATGAGGCATCAGGGATGTTGTATACTGTATCTTGACAAATTCTGCTTATTTTTGTATTTTATTTTTCAAATCATTTTTCCCGTGACAGATGAAGACATTATTTTGCAGGGGAAAAGTATTTTTTACAAATGTAAGAACAGTCATTTTTGTATAAGTATTTTACAAATAGCAGAATCATATCTGAATAGTCATCCAAAAATTGGAGACATGAATTTAAATAGTGCTCACAGGGTGTCTTAGATTTGATTATGAAGTTATTCCATGAGTAGGTCATGCCAAGACTATCACAGAATCAGTGGACCGGACTTACTAAGTCATCATCCCTTACTAACAGTATAGAGTTATCAAAAGCTTTATTAGGTGCAATTGCAAGTGGCTCAGATAAGAGGCTTCAATCATTTCTTTTTAGAGATGATTCCACAGCTTCAGAAATTTCATTGGCAAGAAATGATTCCTGATGCCCAGTCGGATGTGTCATTTTTCTCTTAGAACACTTGTAATCAATCCTGCCCTGCACCTCCCACTAACCACACAGTATTTGCTCTTTTGTTCTTTTCTCTTTTTTTTAGTTTCCACACTCTTTTCAGTCAGTAAATTTTGCCCACATGATCAAATACATAAGAAAAAGAATAGAAATTGAACAGGTTTGTATGAAGAAGGATTAGAATGAGTTGAAGTAAACCGTGGAAAGAGAATATTTAGTTTGGCTTAAATCACTGCTATAATCACTTAAACATGAACAATAAACTATTTGGAAAATCTCAGGAACTGTTTTATTTCACAGACATATCATTAGGCCACCGTAATATTCCAGGAACCTGCCCCTTTCAACCCAGGCCCAACCCCAAAGAGACTATTTCTATATTAGCATTCACAATAGATATTTCCAAGATTATTTTATGCTCTAACAAAGACAGGGTATTGTCCTGAGCCTCTTCTCTTTCTGGGATCAAGGCTTTGAGAAACTGTTGCAAGTCAATAGGGAGGCTCTGTCACAGTCCATAGGGAAAGCTCCTTATGAGCAAGAAGCCCCACAATGAGACTTTCTTTCAGCCCATAAACAATAGGGTTATGAGTTTCATAAGGTAAGCATCAGGCTGGAAAATTGTTATAATGTGAGTTCTGATTCCAAATCTATAATTTCCTGGCTTGTTGAGTGACAATGGGCATATAACTTCACTGACGTGCCTTTTCTAAAGTTTAGTTTTGAAATCTGTATTAGTTACACATTTGATCATAGTAAAACAGATCATTCTAAAGAATAAAATTCTAAAAGAAAAACCTAGTTTAAAACCAAAAGGCTAAGTAGAGCCTCTGAAAACAAAAAAACACACACTATAATTATGAGTTCAAATAAGCCACTCATAACACCTTTAAACAAAAAGAGCTGGTAGAATCTTGAGCTATAAAATATTAAAATGTATTGCTCAATGTAAATATTTTAAAGTGTGGACTTCTGTAAAATCAATAAACAGATCAAGATATCAGATTTGTGTCAGAAAAAAATCAGTGTACAAAAATAGACAATATGATTCAATGGTTTCCAGAATGAATATACTGAAACATTAAATATTTCTAGATCTCAAATATCTATCTTTATCCAATGCTAAAATTATTTCCCAATTGGTTAAAATGTTAAACTGAAACGTCAAATAAAAGCATTTCAGTTAAATATGAAATATATGACTGTATAGTCTTTCTAAATTTATAAACAATGAAAGAATTCACAAAGAAAAAACCAATAGATTTTATAACATAAAATTGACTTCCTAAATGTCAAGGAAATATATTAAAGTTCAAAGGCAAACAAAACTAATGACAATTTTACAACTAATATAATAGATATATAGTGTCATTCTTAATTTATAAAACTCTTGTTAGGCCCAATAAAATGACCACTATGTAATAACAAATTGAAAAAAAGATGAATAAACAATTCACAAAATCAGAAATATGACTACCCGATACATTCTCATTAGCAATCCAATCAATAAGTTTAAATAGTATAAATATATTTAAATATTTAAATAAATTTAAATCAAATATATTTAATTCAAAAATATATTTTTCTAGAATGGACCTCTTCTAGACTACCGGTAGGTAATATTAGTCTTCATAAGCTTTATAAAAAGGTAGAAATTATTGAAAATATTATTAAGAATTTTAAAATTGTTATCCCAAAATTTTATATCTTTTGTTGCATTAATTCTACTTCCAGAATTTATCTTAAAGACACTTTCCGACTCAGGCTAAGATTCATATATGAATATGTTTATTGCAACACTTAGAATAATAAACCAGTGGAATAACAAAATGCCCATTTATTGAGTTGAATTCAGGCCCGAGTACAGTGTTCTATAATGGAATAGCATGAACTCAACCAAAATCATGTAAAAAAAATTTGCTAAAAGGAAAAAATATGTAAAACGCAGTTTAATTAGAAAATAACCTCATAAAATTTTACATTTACCAAAATTTGCTTTGGGCTTCAACAGTTATATAGGTATAAAGAAAATAACACTTGAAAGAAATATATCAAAATATTAAGTGATTTTGTCAAGAATGAGATTATGTGGTATTCTTTTTCTTTCTTAATTTTCAAATGCCTATAATTTGAATCCAAAACTTTTATGATTAGAGGACAAGAACATATTTTTGATAGGTTATAAGGAGTCCTGAAACTTACAGTCACATAATATCAAAGTAAACTGAAAATTACATAAAAACACATAGAATGCTCTTCAATGGTTGTAATTAACAAAATGTCTTTTCTTCACATAAGTGAATGTTTATTTTTAATTTTTTAGCATCATAATTACTGGCTAAAGCAAATATAGCTCTGTTTAGCAAGAAAGCAGGAAATTTTAAAGGGCTAGGGATGTGCAATCACTAATTCTCATAGGCTTGGATTCATAGATAATTCCGATAATTCTGATGAAAAATTCTAAAATATCTGAGAATAATACAATTGATGGATACCTCCCCAAAGCTAGAGGATGATTAGTTAAGGTTCTTTCTATTAATGTATCTATAATCTAACAATTATTTTCTTAGTCTGTAATGGCCTTCCATGCAACACTCTTTACAATCACTACCTTTCTCTCTCAGAAGGAAAAAGATGGAGAAATAAAATGTAATTAGTCCAATCCAAAGGGACAAAGGATGAGAACGGAGTAAGAAAGCCAACACTGGCAGACGCGGAGGAAGGACAATTATTTTGTTCAACCTCAGTTTGTTATTTTTCAACCTAAGGAAGAGAGTATAAGCTAAACCACGTGTACAAAGGCAACTCATACCCGAAAGCAGCAACAACTGCTTCACTTCGGATGATTTAACTGGTCTTTGCAAACGTGTTCAATCTGATTCCTGACCAAGAGAAAAAGAGATTCTTTTTCTCCTACTCCCACACGACATGCTGCACAAACACCCAGTTCTATGACTTTATTGTTTCCTGCACAGTGACTTTTAAGGCCTGCCTACCTTATTCACAATCTCGTGATTCCACCCCCATCCTCCTCCCCTTCCTTTGTAGATTCCAATTCCTGATCCATGGGTTCAGGGCCAGTCTTTACTCACTCTGCCAAGGGAAGACACCCCTAGGAATGTCCTTGTGGGGCTGGTTGTACATCCTCAATATAAGTAAGATGGAAGAACAGAAAAATGATACCATCACTGCAAGTTAGAAGTTTAAAGTGAGTCCTATAATAATTTAATTAGGTTTTTCATAGAGAACTTCTACATAGAGTTTTGTATGCTCATAGCCCTGCACTCAGGCAATCCTATGGGAGAAGTCCTGTTTGACTTAGTGGATATTGACCCTCCTCTCCTATCAACTCTGTTTCTTCCCTGTGGCATTATCTAGTGCCCTTATATCATAGAGTCTATCTATCCTGTAGATAGGTAATCCCGAGAATATGTTAGCTGATGGATTTAAAATTGAAAATAATAAAGTTAAAATGTTGGAAGATAAGCAGTACTTCTGAAAAAACTCAAACTCACTCTTCGTACTTTTGCTCAACCAATCATCAAATGTTTATTTAGGACCTAATATGCTCTTCTTCCTGCCCTGGTTCCCAACAGTAAATTGTCACATATGACTTTCCTGGCTTTGGTAATGTAGGTTTTCTGCCCACCTCAACACGGGAGAAGTCAGTGTACCGCTGTAGAACATCTCAATGAATGTGTGAGATGAAAGAATAAATATATATATGTGTTTGTATATATGCAGGTATATTGTGTATAAATATATGTGTGTGTATATATATATATATATATATATACACACACACACATATTTAAATGAGCACAGACCACATGCAAATCATTGATTAGTTTTTCTCTCACAATTACTTTGTTGAAGACATCGTTACATAGTATGTATAAATTATATTAAAATAAAAACAAGTGGTCTGAGGCCAGGCATGGTGGCTCACACCTGTAAACCTAACACTTTGGGAGGTCAAGGCGGGAGGATCACATAAGGTCACGAGTTCAAGACCACCCTGGCCAACATGGTGAAACCCCTCTCTCTACTAAAATTACAAAAATAAGCTGGACATGGTGGCATGCACCTGTAATACCAGCTACTCGGGAGGCTGAGGCAGGAGAATGGCTTGAACCCAGGAAGAAGAGGTTGCAGTGAGCTAAGATCACACCACTGCACTACAGCCTTGGCAACACAGTGAGACTCCATCTCAAAAACAAACAAACAAACAAAAAACTCTAGCGGTTTGAATAACATTTCATCAATGATATCATGTGTGCATTTGTGAAAAGTAGCCTGATCTTAATTCTTTTCCCTTATAGCTCTAGCATCTCTTTAAGAAGCACAAAAAGGTGCAGAGACATAAAAAAGTCACTGACACTGAGTGTGTTTCATGAAATAAATTTGAGTCAGATTCAGGGTGACAATATTAAAGGAAATGGTGGTTTCTAATTTCTGGTGACCAATGTAGTGTGCCTGATCCGGGCTCGGACCATTGAATGCCTTTTAGAAGAAATGACCATAGGGCAAGGAATAGCCCCCAGTATACATTCTGATCCTCTTTGAATGCATTGAGGGGAGAAGATGCTCTGGGAATAATTCTCTCTACATCTAATCTCCCACTTCAAGATAGAGAAAAAGCAGTTTCTGGGAGTTGCAAATCGTAGGATTTCTATTCAGGCCTGCTACTAACAAGCCACTTAATAAACATCTCAATTCCTGTGGCTTAAGCCTTTTCTTTAGTTATAAACTGTGTTTACATCCCCTGAATCTGCCAGGGTCCCCAAATGAAACACATGGCACACACAGAATTTGATATTTCTGAAAAGGTTTCTTTATAGACAGGCTGTTCACAAAAGTTCAAGAAACAGGAGGGAGTCCACAGGATCACTGTGGTACTACCCCGGGTTGGTAGTAACTAAAACACTCCTAAGAAAGAGTGTCCTGTAGTGTCAGCAACCAGCCCTAACGACTTTTTTTTTTTTTTTTAACTTTACTTTAAATTCTGAGATATATGCTGAATGTGCAGGTTTGTTACATAGGTATACATGTGCCATGGAAGTTTGCTGCACCTATCAACCCATCATCTAGGTTTTAAGCCCCACATGTGTTAGGTATTTGTCTTAATTCCCTCCCTCCCCTTTTCCCCTAACCCCCAACAGGCCCCGGTGTGTGATGTTCCCCTCCCTGTGTCCATGTGTTCTCACTGCTCAACTCCCACTTATAAGTGAGAACATTCAGTATTAGGTTTTCTGTTCCTGTGTTAGTTTGCTGAGGATGATGGTTTCTAGCTTCATCCATTCCCTACAAAGGACATGAATTCATACTTTTTTATGGCTGCATAGTATTCCATCGTGTATATGTGCCACATTCTCTTTCAGCCTATCATTGATGGGCCTAACAACTTTTGAATCCCAAGAATTTTCCACTTCAGTAAACTTTCCACATAGTAAAATGACCAATGAAAGCATTCCTGATGTCTCATATGTATTTTAGAAGTTAGCTTTCTAACCATTCGGGGTAGATGAATGGAAACTCAGAATTGGATGGCACTGCAAACATTCTGGTCAAAATGAAGATCCCAGGTAACTATCTGCCTTTCTTCTCTACCTGAACTATCTCACACTGGGTCCTAGAATATATTGTATAATACACTTTGTTCCTATTTGTTCTTGCAATTTATTTGATACCCTAGGCAAAATAGCGTCAGATTAAAGTTTATTGTTAATGAATAAGTATAAGTTAATGAACAATATAAACTTCGAAAATTGCGGTAACACCTATTTGGTGTAAATGCAGGGGTCATTCTTTTGTAGAATGTCAAAATTAGAGTGCAATCATTATTGAGTTTCTTTTGCTCAAGAGGCTTAAAAGTGGGAACAGATACAAGAACACTATGAGTTATTTTCATTTTTTTAAAAAGATGGACATTTCTAATAGTAATAATTGACTAAAATTGTTTTAAAATGCTTCTAATATATTTCAAACACTGCCAGACTCATTTTAACAGGAAACCTTACAGAACAGCTGAAAATTCACTGGAGCTCACATGCTTAATTTGCTTCCATTCTGCTGCTGATAACTACATTTCCAAAATTTCGATGCTTAATTTTATCTGAGATTTTTTGCTTTCAGTTTCAAAAAAGCTGCAACACCAATTTTTATGTGCAAAGCTTTTCAGAATACTTTGTTCACCAAGTCCTGATGGAAGCATAATATGTAAGGACATCACCATGGGCTGCCTAGATAGGGGAACCGAGCAGCTAAATGATCTTTAAGATTTGGTCATCCCTAAAATTGCAGCACCCTCCTGACTTTTTTTCTTCTGCTTGGCCATCTGTCCAGTGTTTTCAAATTCTTTATGACAGTATAAACAGAATCCCCAAGTAGAGTTAAGATAGGAAAATCAGGACCTTGAGTGACTACATTCATTCTGTTGAGATTATGTGTGATGTATGTAAAACACCACTCACTGGTGGCTTTCCCAGCTCTAAGAAAATAAGTAGGTTCCTGTATCTCAGAATCATCTAAATCAGTGCTTCTCAAACTTTTACAAGATTGTAAGTCTCCAGGAGGTCTCATGAAACTGCATGATCTGATTCAGTAGGTGTGAGGAGGGCGAGGTCTGAGATTCTGCATTTCTGACCACCTCCCAGGTGATGCTGAAACTGCCAGCCCAAGGACCAGACTTTGGGCATAATATATTAACTCTTCTACTCCTACCTTTAGATTAAAATTTAAAGAGATCATGGCTTTTCAAACTTGAAGCATTCTCTGTACTTTCTTCCAGCTCCTGATTTCTAAAAATAATATTGGACTGAGCTGGTAGGGGTATATTGGATTCCCAAAAGTTGGATTAAATTAAGGTCAGGAAAACACTTTAAAAATGCAGTTCAGAAAGTCCTAAATCCCAGATCACTTTCCAAACCATCCCATCTGACGTTGAAGTAAGCTCTTGTCTGGGACAGTCTGTAATATTCACCTCGCTTATCTCAATTACTAAATATACCTCCTTTCTATTATCTGCCAAAATGCTGCATTCCCTCATCTCTCAGTCTCTTCCTCTAGTTATGGATATTCCACAGAGGTGCCCTTTCACATATGCAGACACAATGGGATAATTGTACATTAAGTAGGAAAAAAGTCTTTATCATTCACAGTAACAGGAAATCCCAGACCCAGGGCAATATGTATGTAATATCTGAATACACAATCAGACTCTTTGATAGTATTACATTGTAGGAGCAACAAACACAGCAAAGAGTCCACAAAAGCTGTCTTTTTCAGAGTATTCACAATGCAAATGAGCCATGATGAAGGAAAAAATCTGGTTAAAATAACCCACTGACTGGGTATACATATCTCACCTTTTATCTTCAATTCCAATTTTCCAATTTAATGTCTAGCATCTGTTAGAAAATAAAAATATAATGGTCAATGCTGTGGAATTAAATACACAGCTCCCCAAATTTATTAGAGGTTCCCCCCGACCATACTCCCAAAAATCTGGTACATAGATTAAAATGCTTAGTGCCTAGTTTTGCTTTTAAACCGAGTCTAGAAACACAACTTGGGAAAGATTACTTCTGAAGTCTCTATATTCCTCTAAGAATTATTGAAGTTCTGAAAGTGATCTCTATTTTTTGGGTTATTTACTAATGAAAATAGCATTGTAGTGCTTGTAGAAAATACTACCACCACCTACTGGCATATACTGCACATAAAATTGAAAATGTTTCTAAATCATTTTGAACAGTGCCAAATAAGGGCATAGGGAAAAACATAATTAGAGGCACTTTGTTATAACTTTAATTTTAAATTTAGTCAAATAATTTCATTTGCTTTTTGACAATATAACATTAACTTTTGCCACCTGAATGTGTAAACAGAAGCAAGAGCAAAAATAAGGCATAAGATATTTAGAAAGTAGTAAGGTAGAGTTATATGCTTGAAATGACAAATGCCCTTGCTTTTCACTTGTTGCTGTGTTCATTTTTGCTTTTATTGGAAATTTATTTTTGTAAACTCAGAAGGAAAAGGGAGGTCTAGATCAATGTGGTAATTGAAAAAGTCATTTATATACCTTGTCATGCAAAATTATATTCAATCAACAAAAATATTTAAAGCAGAATATAAAGATATGTACAAATTCTCTACTATTTCAACAGCTATTTTGATGAAGGAAAACAGTCAGAACAATACATGTATACCAGGTTTTTTGAAATTTTTATTTCACAGTTAATTCTCATTAGCTTATAGGTTAGTATTAGATTATTTTCTCTTTACAATTTTCCTTGGGAAAGAATTAAATCCTCATGTTATTTCCTCCATGGTTATTTTGAATTTTATCCTCAGACAATCTAGTCTTTGGTCCCATAAATTTCGTGCCTCTGAAGGAATTACCTCTTGCATAGAATCTATTTTCTTGTTCAATAGTTTAATATTTTGCATCAATGAGCTAGGTTCGTGAAAAGGATATGGGATTAAAGGCATGGATTTTCTTCCCAAAACGCCACTGTGACACCCCTATTTGTTAGAATTCCAACATGGATAATTTATCACTTTAATGATAATTATAATGACATCTGTATATATAGAGAAAGAAAGATAAATTTAGTGGAACCTAATGATCATAGGTGTATACATTGTAATTATACTCAAGAAACTTTTCTGGAGGGTGAACATGTTAAATTTTAAAGAAAGAAAAAAAGTCCTCTAATATTTAATTGCAGTTATATATTGAAAGTACATTCAATGCATTATTCAGTGTATTCAAAGTATATTAAATGTATATTACTTTTATTTTATTTTATGGGTATGAAAATATTTGTAGAAGATAATGGTAACTTATTCCTCATTATCTTTTTTAAATTACAATCAATTCTCTACTAGCTTAGTGATTGTTCAGTGCCCTTTAGAAAAAAAAGTTATTGTTCCCCAAGATATTGTTTTGCATTACATTGATAATTAGGATTTATTGTGAAATACTAAACTGCTGGCTTTGTTGAATTGTTTGACAGCCCAATTTCTTGCTTCTGTGCCTATTCTCACCTTTTGATATCTGACACTATTTCTCCTGCATTTATTTTATGAAGACATAGTCATTGAATCCCTACAATGTGCCCAGCATCAGATTAGCACAACTGATTCGGTAGTGGATGTACAAGGCAGACGAGTTCCTTGACTTGTTGGAAATTAAAACAGAGTGATAGAGAAATGCAGTAAACAAGTAAAGTGCAACAAATGAAAGAGCACATTGGAATAAGTGAGGTAAAGTGTAAGGGAGCAAGTAGGTAAGTATTGTAGCTGTGGCCAGGAAAGACCTCATCAGCAACATGATTATTGAGCTAAAAGAAAGATAGGAGTCCAATAATGCAATGTTTAATTGTATATCATTGACAACAGTTATCTGTTTAACTCAGTCCAATAGATTAGCTATTGAAAAATATTAAAAATATTCCTTTTTTCTATTGTATGCAGCAGACTTATGATGAATATAATATATTTTGAAAATTTATTTTAATAAGAGCTGAGTGAGTATTATCACCTAAAATTGAAAGACATGTTGTGGGCTGAATTGTGACCCTCCACAATTCAGATGCTAAAGCTTTAACCCCCAGCATTGTATTTGGAGACAGTGTCTTTAAATAGATAATTAAGGTAAATGAGATCATATGGGTAGGCCTTAGTCCAATATAATTGGTGTCCTTATATGAGGAGATTAGGACACACACACAGAGGGAAGGCCATGTACAGACACTGGAGGCAATGGCCATCTACAAGGTGGAGAGAGGCATTAGAAGAAAGCAACCCTGAGCACACCGTTGATCTTGAACATCTAGCTCCCATTTGTAAGAACGTAAATTTCTGCGGTTTGAGCCACCCAGTCTGTGGTCCTTTGTTACCATCTAGCAAACGAATGCAGGTAAAATTTGCAAAGCACCGATGATACAATAAAAGTCAAAAGGGCATCATGGTCTGTGTGATAAGAATGAAGTAAAGAAATTCAAAGAGAAACAAATAGGCAATATGGCAAACAAATTAAGAACAGTGAGTTTTGGTGGAAGTGCAAAGTGAATGGAAAATAACAGGGACATTGAATTTTACTAACCAGATTGGTATTATGTGAGAGAAGATCTTGATTGTCAAGCAAAGAAAATGCTTTTAAACATTATTCTGAAAGTAAGGAAACCTATTATTTCTCTGCCAAATAAACCAAACACAGGTATCTAAATAGAAAATAGATAAAAGCAGAGTTATTATGTAAGGAAGGACACAGAACCTTGCTCCTCTAAATTTATCTTGCCTTGCCACAGCATCTCCAAGGAGCCTCGTGGATCTGCATCATATTTTGAACACCACTGGAATAAAGAGTTGAACTTTATTAGTGTTCATGGTGAGGCATTATAGTAATTTGTGGTAGGATCATAATATGATCCCCAATTTCTTGTTCCCATCTTATCCTGGAAAGGGAATATACACTTTCATTCACAATTAGATAATTTGCTATACCCTGTTAGTATAAGAAGTATAATCCAAACACAGCATTGTTAGTTCTGGCCACATGATATAGTTTGGCCAATGTAACCTGAGCAGAGGTAATATGCACCACATCCGAGCACAATCTTTAAGAGAGAGATAGCATCCAGTTCTGCCAGCTCTCCTGTCCTTTTTTGTCTTCCATAATAATATTATGTCACAAATGGTGGCCAGTCCTTTATCATGTGTCTGACTTTAGAACACACATAGCACACCAAACAACCATCACAGGTGAAGTGAGCAAGTAATACATGTCAATGAAAAGTCAGATATTGGTTAAAATCTACTGTAATTTTTGGACTGTTTATTACCGCATCAAAGCTGACTAATACAGTGTTTATTAGGAAAAGTAAATAAATCAAACAAGTCAAAAAAGGGAATATCTTTGCTCCAAACTGTATTTAGTAGGTTGTAGGTTGGCCTACAATGAGAAAAATATGAAGTTGATTAATAATGAACATTTAGATATAGAAATACATTACACTTATGATAGAGTTGTCTATCACTTTCTACTCTCTCCATTTTTTTTCAAGTAACCTTATTTCCACTAACAAAATCTGCTGAGTTGGGTCTGCTCAACCATGGCACCATCGCTTCAAAAAAGATGGATGGACTTTGAATATGCGACTTTTAGGGGGTAGATTTAGGCTGGCCAGAAACTTGTGATGTGTGACCCTAGTTCAATTAAATTTATCTTTTTGGGCATTTTAACTAAGATACCTAGAGAGATCTTTGTATAATGATTAGCTAAAAAGTCATACTCACTCAATTTTAGAGCAAAGCATTTTGAAGTCTTATGAATGATATTATGGTAATAGAGAGTGGACACCAGTTAAGAGAGAACAAGAAATAGAAAACCTGAAAGAAACAATGACTTATCCTTGCCATTGCCTCAGGTCCTGCCCCAAGTGAGGCCTAATTTTCCTTCCCGCCACATTTTCTACTTGAGCTAATTTGAGAAGGCTTCCTTTCCTTTTGTCCAAAGCAAAAAAAATGTTATTTTTTCAGAACATCCAAACAAATGTAGTGATTGCCCAACAGAGGTGTCCAATCTTTTGGCTTCCCTGGGTCACATTAGAAGAAGAAGAATTGTCTTGGGCCATGCATAAAATACACGAACACTAACAATAGCTGAAGAGCTAAGATTAAAAAAAAAATCACAAAAAACTTATAATGTTTTGAGAAAGTTTATGAATTTGTGTTTGGCTGCACTCAAAGCCCTCCCAGGCCACATGCGGCCTGTGGGGTGTGAGTTGGACAAACTTAACCCTAGTGGCTATACTGAAAAATAAAAAATAAAAAAAAAAACAGATGGCTTTGGACACTTAGAATCAATGTGTGAAACTGGTTGGTATATGCAGTAATGACAGGTAAACATTAAATATTTCTTTGAGATTCCATATTTAGGTGGCAATAATACAGGAGAACAATTGGGAAAGAGATGCAGAAGATAATAAGGTAAATTTCTGGACACCCTTAATGTGAGAGGCTGCGATATTTGGTTGGAGAGGTCTACCAAGCAGTTATAAAGAAAGGATGTCTATGCCAAAAGAATGAATAAGCAATTGAGCACTCATTTGCCACAGTATGTGAAGTACTACATTAAATACTTACGGGATCACAAAATTTACTTTTTTGAATGTTTCACATTTGTAGCTTGCATTGTTTGTGCAAAAACTCTAATTCCTTTGCCAGAATTATGGCTCATTTTTGTGATTTTGTGAGTTTCTGAGAAGGGCTAATGAATGAAAAGCACTTTGAACTATATTTAAAATCTAGCCTTTTGAAAGATTTTCATTGATTTCTTGTTTAATCCATAGTCTCCAAAATTTGGCATGGCAAAAGGAAAACTTTATGAATTAATTTTCACAGTTCTACAGTGTTCAAAACAGAATAACTAGAAGCTGTCAAAGCTGCAATACAATCAGACGAATGAATACCTCTAAAACCAGGTGAAGGAATTAAAGCAAATTTAAGTGAAAGAGTTGGGGAACAGGAAACTCATGAAACCTCATTCATTTCCTGGAAGTAGACCACAGATATGGCTCTAATGATTTTGGTAGCCAATGCAAAAAAAGAAATGCAATCAGTATTTATTAGGTAAAATACAACTTTGTCCCCCAGGCAGAGAAATGTTTTCTCCTGACTCTTAAATAGAGATGACTGTATGATATGAAGTTGATAGCAAAAACAGCTCCAAGTTTTATAGCAACATTTTAAAGATCCCCTCGAGATAAGTGAATAGTATATCTACAAAAGTAAAATTAGTAGGAAACCAATTTAATATTTTGAAGCACATAGCTTTCCAAAGAACAAGCTTAACACCAAAATAAATTTCATAACATCAAAAAGTATCCTTATATTCAAGATCGTTCTTGACAAGTTCAAGGGTGATGCATGCTAGATGTTAATAATTACAGTACAGAGGCCTATTCTTCTTCTTCTTCTTTTTATTTATTTATTTATTTATTTTTTTGAGACAGGGTCTCCTTTTGTTGCCCTGTCTGGAGCGGTGGCATAAACATGGCTCACTGCAGCCTCTGCCTCCTGGGTTCAAACTATCCTCCTGCCTCAGCTGCCCAATTAGCTGGGACAACAGGTCTGCACTACCACACCCCACTAATTTTTCTGTATTTTTTGTAGAGATGGGGTTTTACCACATTGCCCAGGCTGGTCTCAAACTCCTGAGCTCATTTGATCCACCCACCTTGGCCTCCCAAAGTGCTGGGATTACAGGCATGAGCCACTGTACCTGGCAGCATATTCTTTCAGAACAAACCTGGTAGGATTAGAGAATCTCATGCTCCTAAAGCCATTCCACTGTGTGGGATACAAGATAGACATTCTAGGAATTTTTTCTTCTTAAAAAGTAAATTTGAAAGAATGGATGATAAATGTTTTGAATGTCTAGATTAAAAAGCAATCATGATAGCATGGAAAATGGTTAAAGCATCCATGGTTAACATGACCATCAAGTCTAAATAAAGTCATCAGAGAACATCTAACTTGGAGGAGTACAACTTTCTACTATATTCTCAAGTAGTTGTAAATGAGAACCTACAATATTAAATGAGTGAGATGCCTTTCAGGTTTATTAACTGAATGTTGGGGAATGTCAACCAAAAATAATGGCTTAGGCTTTGGAATAGTTCATTTGTAGATCTTTTTGCCAGCCATAATTAGATGGCAGGGTTGGTTGATACAGCAATTTAAGAAATACATTCATTTGTTAAAATGGTTGCAAGCTAAAGTCGTTTCAGATTGTCCTCTTTAAGCATTCTACACAGGAACCTATCACAGCTTTGTCTTCATAATAATCATTAAATTCAGTTCAAATACTAGTCATGGGAATTGTTATTTGACATTTATTTATTTTGCAATTCATCTCAAACTGATTTTACTAGGGGAAAAACGCGCTAAGGAAGTCAATCTGCTGTCTCAGCACTTATTTGTTTACAGAAAATTTCAGTGTAGGTGACCCTGTTCTGGTCGGAAACTTTACGATTAGAGCTCTTTCTGCCTCAGTGAAGAGCACATGTACTTTTCGTTTTTCTTTTCAGCTATTACCAGACTTTTAAAGGAAACAAGGCAACAGGCATGTATTAAAGGGCCAGATAAGGGACATACTTGGATTTTTAAATATCTAATAATTTTAAGGTAGAAACTGATTTCTAACAGATAATTTGTCACTTTATATGCTAGCATGGCAGGTTTCTTCAAAATAAAATAATCAAAGTTTGGGAAATTATAGGTAGAGCTGAACTATATACAAAATAATAGCCATCCTTACATTCATAATAAATACAAAATGCATTAATTTTTGTCTATATATTCAAAATAATGTTAATGCTCTTGGATATGTTTTTATATTTCTTTTTTATTTTTCTTTCTTTTTTTAAATATGTAAAATATAATCCTACATATCGAATACATGCATATGTATTATCTTAGAAGAAAACAAGATTTTCTCACTATTTTGACATCTCCAAAATTGTATTGTTCTCTATTTGTAACTGCTTTCCTTCAATCACATTTATTGTACCTTAATTCTTATGCAATTAAAATAGGGTATTGGAAAGAGGTATTAGCAAAGATTACCTTCTTTTTGAGGTAAAACTCTACTGATAATTCAGTTTATTTTGCTTAATTTCCAGGGTCTCTATAAAATAGCTTTTCACAAGTATATATATTATTTTGCTACATGGTTTTACTAAGAATTAATAATTTTAATTCTTCTATGATGATTTCTGATGATTTTGGCCCACTTCAAAAGCCAAAATGAAACTAAAATCATAAAATAAATAGAAAAGTACTGACGGCCTATGAGGTCATTAGAGTGTGAACACATAAATTACAGATATGTACATTCTAGAGACTCTGAAGAATTAAGAGAAAGTTAAAATTAGCCAATTCATTTGAAACATAGAAATAGCTTAACTAACCCCCAAAAATCTAATTTGATTTTCTTCTTTTTACCTTTCAAGTGTTTTTGTCTATTTTAAGAAGGCATTGAAACTGCTAGTCTAAACATACAAGATTAGAGATAGGGCTCACACTAAGGTAGATTGGTCAGAACTGGTTTAGAGAAGTTTTTGTTTGATTTCCACATGTTTTCTTATTTTAAATTTGAACATGATGCCAACAATTAAAAATTAAGGTACTTCATATTGAAAAGAAAATCTGTATTTTGGATGTTTCTTGAGAAGTCAGGACTAGCTCTTAACGTGGACCACGGCAGCTATCTGCTAGGGCTGTGCACTGGTGGCTTATTTTACCTGGCCACTTCTCCCCAGGTTGCCCAAGTTCCATTTCCAGTATTTATCATATAATACCTATCTCCTATAAGATTTTAGCTTCTGTCTCCTAGGCTAGCCTGAGACCCAAATGATTCTTATTTCTTCTAGCAAAATATAGAATCACAGCATTTTCTTATTTTCTTTCTGGCAACTTCCCCACCCACTCCCTAATGATAGTAATATAATGTGGAAAGTAAAACAAGCAGAAATGTTAAATAATCCATTGTGAGACAAACTGGCCACAATCTCTCCCACTCACTTGGAGCACTTCTCTGTAGAGCCCATCTCTATGCGTGAGAACTCAGCTTGAAATGAAATCAATGAAAAGACCAACTATTTTTATGTCTTTCTTAACCCGGGTTTACGTGATCTTTAAAAGATATACTTTTCTGAATGGCAACAGCATTGCAGTTTGTGCAAACCTTCAGGCTACACTACAGATGGTGCCATTTAGCAATGGCCAAATTGCCAGTTACAACCCTCTAAAAAATGCAGAGTTTATCATAGAAACTCTGACAGTCGCCGGAATATCATGTCTCTTTTGGGCATTGTTTTAACAAATGCATTTGAAAGAAAAATGTTCTCAGTTAACTACAGTTCCCAGAATACCTTGTAGAACATTCTGTCTCTATTGATCATAAACTGGCATAGCCACTGTGCTTCCTCTGGCAGAACTCAGGGGAAAGCAAGCAACTGCATTATATCATGTGACAAACTTTATGGAAAATACTAGTGTGCAGTTTTATCAGTATTTGCATTCTCTCAGTACAAGATAGATCTGAAATCTATTTTTATCCAACAGTTCTTATTAAACCAAGAAGATTGCCTGTTACTATATGTAGTTGTTTCAAGCAGTAGTGCCTGATGATACTTTTTGTAAACAATTGAGAATAAATCCAAACAAGCTAAAAAATGTTTATTGCAAAATACTGTAGTTCAAGAAAAATTACATCTGCATGGGCTGCATATTTTACATGAAATTTATGGTGCAGTTTCTCTTCATTAACCACATCTCAGAGAATTTTCAAAGCATCAGCTTGCATATTATTAACATGTACTTAAAATAACAATATCGAAAGCTTCAAGATTAAAATAAAAGGTGAAATGTAAAATGTAAGGTGCCTTCAGTGTGTTTGTATACATGCAATTTGCTTTTTAATTAAAGTGAACTAGACCTTACCTAGCCCAGAGAGATTAATAAGTATCTCATTCTAGTACAACTATTCTCCTTAATAAAAGCAGATGGAATTCATTTTCAAAAGAAAAAAATTGGTATTAACTATCATTGCTTCTTTTATGTGGTTAAACACATATAATTATTCTACCACATTTTTCATGGAAAGGAACAGTGACAAAAAGGCAATTACAGCATGTGAATTCAATCGAATTTTTTTCTATTACTCTGTGTTATGGATATGTGTTTTGTGGGGTGTTTGATTGGTTTTGTTTACTTTTTGCCACTTGTATGCGTTCCCTATTATTTTACAGCTTGAAATTCTTGAAAAAAAATCTGTGTCATCAACTGTATTTACAATGCATGTAGTATTTTAACACATTTGAAAAGCTAAATATGGGCCACGGTGGCTCACACCTGTAATCCCAGTAATTTGGGAGGCCGAGGCAGGAAGATTGCTTGAGGCCAGGAGTTTGAGACCAAGCTGACCAACACAGCAAGATTAAAAATTAAAAACAAAATTATTTGGATGTGGCAGCACATGCCTGTGGTCCCAGATACTTAGGAGACTGAGGTGGGAGGATCTCTTGAGCCAGGGAGGTTGAGGCTGCAGCAAGCTATGATTGAACCACTACACTCTCGCCTGGGTGATAGAGCAAGACACTGTATCCCCAAAAAATGTGAAATAGGAAAACTATTAATAAAGGAATCTCTGCAAATTCCGGTATTTTATTATCCAAGTGTTCTTTCTTGTCGGTTATACCTAGATCCTTGAGGGCACTCCTTCAAAGTCAGTAGGAGACGGATTCTGATGTGTTATTTCCTCTGCGCACAATTTCCATGTGTTATCATGGAATGACCATGATTCACGGAATTGACAGAACTGAATTTTAATCCAGCTATTATCTCCTAAACTGTGTGATGCTGGGCAAGTCAGTTAATCTGTCTGAGCTTCAGTTGTTTCATTTGAAAAAACAGCTAAGATTATCTGCTTCATAGAATTGAGAGGGTGATATGGTTTGGATCTGTGTCCCCACCAAATCTCATGTCAAACTGTAACCCTCAGTGTTGGAAGTGGGGCCTGGTGGGAGGTGATGGTATCATGAGGGTGGATTTCTCATAAGTGGTTTAGCAGCATCTACTTGGTGCTGTTCTCGTGACAGTGAGTGAGTTCTCACGAGATCTGGTCATTTAAAAGTTTGTGACATCTACCCAGCACACCTCTCTCTTCTCCTGCCATGTAAGACATACCTGCTTTCTCTTCACCTTCCACCATGATTGTAAGTTTCCTGAGGCCTCCCTAGAAGCAGAAGCCACTATGCATCCTGTACAGCCTGCAGAACCATGAGCCAATTAAACCTCTTTTCTTTATGTATTACCGAGTCTCAGGTATTTCTTTATAGCAGTACAAGAATGGACTGATAGAGAGAGTTAAAGAGATAATCAGATAAGTGCCAATTACAGTTCCCAGCACAAGTAAGCCCTTTAAAAAGGCAAAACGAATTACCATTATTTACTCTTCAAATGTAAAGTAATACCTGAAGGTGGTCCAAATCATCCTGAGTTTGTATAAAATGCTGTTTGTTTGTTTTTAATAATAGAGTCAAAATCCTTCACTTTTTAACTGCTAACCACCATTATTTACAAACTTCCCATGCTGGCATACCCCAAAACTTTCCTTCTAACTAAGCCTCCCATCAGTGGTGTACCTAACCCTGCCCTGCATGTTCTCCAGGCTCCCCTAGTTTGCACTTGGTTCTCAATTTTGTCACTTTAATGAATTCCCAGTCGTCTTTCAATGATATCTCTTCAGATGCAACAAGATAGAAATAATCACCCACAGCTTCTCTATTAGAGCAGCATCAAAATCTTCTCCATGCATCTGTTGATATTGCTTCTTGGACTATAAGCTGTTTGAGCTATACCTTAGCGTTTCTCCAGCACTGATGCAATATCTGCAGGATGCCAGAAGGGAAGGAGTAACATTATTTGAAAAATACACCCTATGGAAAAGAAAGGAGAGTTCTAATACCTAAATGGGAGGTAATAAAACATTGTCAAAAGTTAGTAGAAATCCACCTTTTAAGAAGGAAGAGTTGCAGTTTGTGCTAATGTTCCTCAATCCTTTGTTTTCAGGTTAGAACTCTCAAATTTGTTTTGCTGGTTCACTCTGCCCGTGTTCTACAAAAGCCCCAGTTGCAGTCTGAGCTGTGGCTCAGCTTCCTCTCCTCATCATAGAATGTTGGCTCTGTGTAATCCTCCCCTAACCTGCCCAGTCTCAGGTAATTTAGGCAGTGAAAAAAATGCAATTCCAGTGATCTAGACATTTGAAAGTAATTCTTAGAACAGTAAAATGTCATTGCAGATAAGAAAACATCATTTGATAGTCAATATTTTTCCTCTTAATTATTGTTGCTCTAAAACATGTATTTTATTTGTTTCAACAGTTCTGAAATGTTTGCTAATGTTGCTTGCCATTTCTTTGCCAAAACCTACTCATTCAATTCCATTTGACCTGGACAATTCGACGGACACAAAGGCTGAAAACACTGCAGAAAAATCAGTCTCCATGTGCTCATCAGAGATTTTGGTGACTGAATCTTATTTTGGGTGGTGGAAGATGAAGTTATAAATCAGGATGTTTTTAAAATAGCTAAACTCTACGTAATGCTTCTATGATTTCCAAGTGAAAAATAAACTCAAAGGAAATTTGAAATGTAAAAGTCTGTAAATCTTTGTGAATGTTATGAATTTTGTACCATATTCATGTATTCCTATGGAAAAAAATTGAATTATTTAAAATAAATTAAACAGAAGAGTCTTGTAATAATAGATTTGAACTCAGATGAATGCAGTCTTTAATTCTTTACTTTTCTGTCTTCTCATCTATGATTTATTCACAGACAAACTAGAGAAATCTCATTGATCTTCTCTTTAAATAAGATAATCTTATATATTTCTCGATGTATTTTTATTTGAGTAGTTCACATCTAAAAGGAACCCAAGTGCTCTTAACCCTTTTACTCTCCTACTGCACAGAGCTCTTATGCTTCAGATCAGCATTGTTCTCCCTCAGCGGAATTATAGAGAACCATACAATTTGCTTTTTGGTTTTATAATATGTGCCATAAGAACTCAGAAAACAAAAATTCCCAGTTGTTTCATTTGCTAGCTAGAGCTCAAATCTTTACTACCCCCAAAATTCCAGCATTGAATTTCCAGGCCACCCCCTGGAAATACCACAGCAACTTCATTTTAAAAATATGTTTGATTTTATTTTCCTAATCTTCTTGCAGCCTTTCTTTCTTTCCCTTTTCTCTCTATTCCACTGCTGCGTGCTTTAATTTTGCTTTCAGTCGGTAGTTTAAAAACTTTAGCTTCTAATAACTGGAAAAAATGGTTATTTAAAGATAACTGCAACTTGCTTAACATGCCAGGCTATCATATGCTCAGTGCTTTGAAGCTGCAAATTAATGATGAGCAGGAACAGTGACTATCTTTCAGAAGAAACTGACCTCTTTCTAATGGCACATCGCTAATGTCATCTGTCTACTGCATCTCATTATGTGAATTTCACGGAGTTAAAAAAAAAAAGTATCTTAAGGCTGTGCACAAATAAAAAGGACCTTCTAGTATTAAGCACTTTGAAAATTTTTGATCTCTCAAAACACCTTCCTTAGATACTGCTTCCCCCTTTTGTGCATGCCATGCTGCTTATGTCATCTATTCTCTGTGACTAATTATGTTAATTTTGTGCCATAAAAGTAACTGAAGGCTGTTAAGGAATAAAAGCTTTTGAGTGGCCTTATTTCATAAACACCCCTTTTGAACAAGGCACATTTAGTCATATTTGCAGTAACAGAAAGAGTCTTGTGCTAAAAATACAACAAAGGCTCTTGAATATGGCCATTTATTCCCACTTTATTAGGTAATTTATGAAAAAGTATGAAGGGAAGCCTTTTTGTTACTATAATTTGCATAAAGCTGGTGCCCCATTAATGAGATAACTTCCTGCCTTTTGTGTATCACCAGCTGGAAATAGAAATGGAGGAACTTTTCTGTAGCCCAATTACTTAACCTGCTGAGTTCAGAGTTGGAAAATAAACAGGATTCCTATTTGCCAAAGAACTTTATTTTGGTTCCTCTACCCTGATTTTTTAAAATAAAAATAATTAGAAGAAAGATGAAAGCAAAATTTTCAAACTAACAAAATTTCAGCAAGCCTTAATGTTAGAATACGTATCTACTTCTGGAGAGTATTACTTATTTAATAATCATATTTTCATCATTAGAGGAAAATTCTGATCTACTTCTGCTTTCATTGATTGGATCAAATAACATTTGATTATCCATTTGAGTATATGGAACTATAAGTATGACAAAAGAAAAAAAATTGTGAATAAATTCTAGACAACTTTTTGTGGGAGAAAGGGAGCAAATATTATGATCTGCAGTCCTTCAATAAAAGATATTTAAAAATTTCATAATCATCATAATTGTATACTACTGAAAAATACCTTGGTAATACAATACATAACATGATAGCTATTTATTAAGGCCCCAAATATGCCCAAAATAGTACATAATTTTGCCATGTACGGTAGATATTCAATATATACAGTAAACACATAGAAGAATAAAATAGGGGCAAAAGAAAAGGGATGATTCTGAAGTTATAACTTGTTTTTACACATGCTCACATACACACACACACGCACACACACACACAATATTAGTAAGGCTTTGCTTACTCCCACAGAGTCTATGAAAAGGAAAATTTTGCTTATTGATATATAACTATATTATTTACTTACTCATTTGAAAACTATAGTTCAATCAAATTATGCCATTATACTTTTTCTTCCCACATTCCCTAACCCCATCACTGTAAATGTGCTTTCAGATGACACGTTATAAAGGCTGCTCAGTGGAAAATAAGAGTAAGGACAGAGGGGCAAAGCCATTGTCTTTGACTAGAGTTAACAAATAAGTTAGAGAAGTGGATGGTCAGTCCCGTGGTTTCATCCTTAAAAAGAAGGCATTGAACAATTTGAGACTGTATTAAGAAATTATCTTACCATTGGGCAGAAATGCTGGTTTTCTGTACACCCCTTATAACATCTTGGGTATATTATTGTTTTCTGAAATAATAGAAATAGTTGCAAAGCCTTGGGCTTTGAAAACCATCACCATTCAAGAATGTAGTTGCATTTTGTCAGCCACTGAGCTCACAGGGGCTAATTTTTAGAGTTAAGCATGATCACATTTACATTCTACTTATATATTTCTTCTGTAGGTCATCTATAGTTTGATGCAAAGCCTGGCTTCCACTGTGTTGCATTTCCTTCATTCTTTAGGAGCCTGCTTGTATCTCACCCTTGAATGGAAATTTATTAGGCATACTGTACTCATTCCTTCACTTACTCAGGTCAGCATTTCCTAAACATAATAATCCACAAGACGGTTTTTCCATGATATGTCTACCTTCCATATCTTCTTAAATTCCAAAGAATTCAATGTGACAAATGCTGTTCTAGGAAAGTAACTTTCATGTCTGAAGTGATCTATTGGGGAATTCTTTCTTTTCAGTTGGTTTTATGTTCTACATTGTTTGATTTAAGAGAATTAATAAGCATAGGAAATAAGTTCTATTCTTAAATCAATGGAGCTTACTTTTTTTTTCAACATAGACTTAGGGTAAAGAGCATAAATAGTGCTCTGGCTGTGGAAAGCACCTCAAAATCCCAAGCAGTAGTACCCAAGAAGTTACCAAGGAATCAGTTGGTCCGAGTAGGCACTTCCTATTCTGCTTTCTTCTATTACCTGCAGTGACATACATTCCACTTGCAGAAAGAAATGCACTCCACAAATTAGTCATAGTTTCCAATTTTTTTTTCAACTGGACTTTTGACAAAATCTATAATTTAAATTTTCATGATGGTTAGTCATTTGAACCCCCGGAACATAAATGAAAAAAAAAAAGTGAATGAGTAATCATCTAATGAAAAAAAAAAAAAAACCTACACCAAACTTAATTAAACTCAGTGGAGAAAGTAGCCAGAATGACAAAGCAAACATATATTATTTTTATTTCATTTTTTTGGATCCCCAATATTTTATATTTTAGTTACCCTATTAAAAAATTCTATGTTCCGACTCTACCGTTCTATATTGTGACTCAAACTTTTCCAACATAGACCTGAAAATTAGTTGATCTTACAATCTGTGACAGTTGGAATGAAGAATTTAAGTAAGCTCTATATTAGTTAAGTAATATTTAACATTGAGTGTTAGAATATTAATTAAGCATAATTTAAGGACATGTTATATGGGCATATGTTATCATCTTACAGGGTGAAGACGTTATAAATATATAGTTCTCTCTCCCCTTGCCACTTCTTTAAAATTTATACAAACTCTCTCAAAATAGCTCATAAAAGGAAAACCTCACTCAGCATAAAGTTACTATACTGTTAAAACTATGTAAAAGTATTGGGAAGCTATAGGGGAAAGTTTGAATCAACAAATATTTTTGACATTCCTACTGGTAACTCCAAGGCCTTTTTTTTTTCTCTGTTCTTTTTCCCCCTCCTTGTCTGTTACAAGTTATGATGTGTGGATGAAGGCTTTTTCCCATGCAGTAATGACTGTATACTGAGATTTCAAGGGGCTGTTCATGACAATCCCATTTTCTGTGTAATTTCATGGTTGTCTTCTTGAATGAAGATATTGGCTGCTCTGAAGCAGGGGTCAGCCGCTCCTGCTCCCTTTCAGTATTGTTCCGGAGTATGTTTCCTTTCAGCTGATGAAAAGTAATTCATCATTTACACCCCTGAATTCTGCCAGCATTTTTTGAACAACTTTTCTTTCCCTGTGGTACCTTAGGCCCATGAAAGAGATAAATAGGTTCAATACAACACCAGACCCCAGATCCTGGGAGCAGGTTAGGCCTCTGAGGCCCCGAGCTGCCCCTTTCTCATGATAGAGTTTGTCACCTTTCTACCTCCAGAAGTCAAATCCTGTCGACTCAGCCATCTTTCAGGCTCTCTGAAGTGGCTTTGGCACCCACTGGGGCATGTGAGTTTAAAATTGATTTTTTTTAAGATCTGTCAAGTTCCCTTAAGGGACGGAGTTGACAGCCAGCAGGCCTCAACTATCACAAAGCATTCAATGTGTAAAAGACACCTAAGGAACTTCCTTTGAGGGGCCAAAGGGCTTCAGACTTTGTGACACATTGAGAGGGTGCTGTTGCTAAGAAACTGGCTTTTGGCAAAAGGATTTTTTTCTGCAACTCTGCCACTTTGGGAAGTACTTTAAGCTACCTCTCTTCTTATGGCAAAAGACAACATTGCCTATTATGAAAACAAGATGCCCCCCAAAAAGACGTTAAATGGACTCATTACATGGTTCTTCACACTCCAAACGTCTATTACTCAGGCGTTTTAGAAATCAGTTAACTCTAGTATTTGTACCCGCTTTCAGAAGAAGAAAACATTAGGCAATCTGACTTAATCAAAATAAAATCTGATATTTGTTTCTAAAAGCAAGGATATTAAGTGTTTAGGAGTTGGGATGTTGTAGAAAATCATGCAGAGATAGATTGTTCTTTCTCAACTTAGAGTAAACAGTGACTGGCTTAACACCCCAGCAGTAGTATTGCCCAGGCTACAGCTTACATTTGGTTTGTTGCAAAATAATGCTGGTGCAGGTATGGCCATTTGTTCCTGCCCAGGGTCTACTGGATCAAGAAACTGTTTAATTCAGCCTTTTATTTAGCCATCACCTTTAATTTTATATGTTCTCTTGGAAGTCAAAATGATAGGAGCAGGGTCCTCCTATATTGTTTTAAAGGATAATGAAATATTCTATTCTTTGTGTTATTGATTTTAAACAGCTTCAATATAGCAAATAATTCTTTTTGCTGTTGCTATAAATGAAGGAAACAACTTAGCCTCTTTTAGCGACCACAGCATAACCACGTTCTCCAGCAAAACTATTTGTGCAGAGCAAGCACAACATCCTTCAGAAGATTAGCAATTCCCCAAAAGAAGTCAGAAGACAGATTTTCACATTCAATTCCAACCTGTGTGGTTTGAAGGCCGTGAAACTTTCAACAACAATATAAATACTGCATGTGTCTCTCTCTCCTGAGGCTGGATTTTACCGACTGGTATGTGAAAGGCCAATTGTATAAGCAGGTGTAGGTCTGAGTTGAAAGGATTTGATGGCATTAATCTCCCTTTAAGAGGTCTTGTTTTCATGGGCTGTTGTCAAACATAACTGAGTCATTCTGTGACTATAACTGCAGTTATCTGTCCCTTGTTATAGAGAGTTGCCCCAGCTTTTGAGAGAATTTCTGCATGACTTTTCCAAAGAATGTTTCGGTGTTCTCTAAAGAGAGAGGTAGTATGGCAATGAGAGACAAATATAGGCTCTGCAGGCAGACATACCCGGGGTTTAAATGTTGGTTTGCAGGATCTGTGTTGCTTCAGTAAATTCATGAAAATTCTCTGAGACACAGCTTCCCGTATACAAAATGAGGACAATAATAGCTGGGGTTTAAGTGAGGTTATGCATGAAAAATACCCAGCATGGTCATTGGCATAGAAGTTCAATAAATGATAAATATTATTCCTCCGATTGACCAAATATATGGCACGATTTCATGGTCCTTGCCACTGAAGCTCAGACATCATGAATATTAGCTATGGATATTAAGCAGTTATCCTCCTAATTCCAAAATACTAAACACGTTAATTTCCAGACTAGAGAGATGATTACCTAGGGCTAAGTCAAGAATTAACCCTGATAGTTGTGAAGTCATAACCTGGTCAAAATATAAAAGGAAATGCTGAGACATTGTCTGCACGATTTATTACTAATACACCTAAGGTTACTAATAAAAACAAAAAGTGGCCAGGCACAGTGGTTCACACCTGTAATCCCAGCACTTTCGGAGGCTAAGGTGGGGGGATCACCTGAGGTTGCGAGTTGGAGACCAGCCTGACCAACATGGAGAAACCCCGTCTCTACTAAAAATACAAAATTAGCCAGGCATGGTGGCGCATGCCTGTAATCTCAGTTATTCAGGAGGCTGAGGCAGGATAATCACTTGAACCTGGGAGGAGAAGGTTGTGATGAGCCAAGATTGCGCCATTGCACTCCAGCCTGGGAAACAAGAGTGAAACTCCATCTCAAAAGCAAACAAACAAACAAAGGACTAACCAAAAGGAGCTGGTGAGAATAGATGTTAATACTATCATACTTCTTTTGTTACATAGGCTTAATTTGCATTGCCGTTATTGACTGGCTGGGCCCTTCATCCTGTAAAATGAATGTGTTGCTTTCATGGGATGAGTGAATGTGGTCCTTCTGCTTGTTGGTTCATTGATATTTGGTCAGCTCTCCTAGTTTCCTGGTATATTTAGTGTAGGTGGAGCATAATTATTTTGTGAAAATTTTCCCAGGTGATTCTAAAGTCTAGCCTGTACTGAACATCACTACCTTAAGTAAATAAAATTTAATAACTTGGTTATAATTTTTTCATGAGCTACATGTCAGTAGCCATAACCAATTTTCTGGGAGAAATAGTACACAAGCAGGTAGTTGCTGAGTTGCCAGAGACAAAATAAAGCAGCTGAAGTTAAAGAGAAGCAGAAAGAGAGTCTTCAATGTGTGAAATAATAAATTATATTGTTATCTCACTGTATCCTCTTAAGAATTAGTAACACACAGCAATCTCACTCAACAAATTGATGGTATAACGGTACACCACGTGTTTAAAGTTTCTTTTAACTCCTCTTCCATGTAAACACATTGAAGAGATAGAAATGGGACTCACTTTGGCCTCCATCACTTTCCACTGCAGCTTTAAGTTATCTAGTTCCTTTTTCTAGGAAGTGTCCCCCGACCTCAACAGTAAATTAGATGTGCCCCTCCTGTGTTTGTCTCGTGCCCTCCAATTTCCATGTTACAGCATGGGAGTGATTGAATGAAGGCGCTGAGCACAATGGATGTACTGCCTCATTAGATTGTAGGCATTAGGATTAAGTACCCACGTGCAGAGGAATCATCCCTGTTTCTCCCATGCTTATTTCAGCGTTTGTCAATTGCAGTAACTTATGGATACACTAATAAGTGTATGAATAAATAAATGAGCTTCCCACAAAGACTTTCCCACAAACAACAGCCTCCCAAAAGGCTTAATATGTCGAGTCTTTGCTCAAGAATATAACAATTGCTCTAATACCAAATATTGCCATATTCTTTTAAGAAAGGATGACAAAAAGATCCATGATTCACTAGAATAAAAAAGATGGACTTTCTATCTTGAAGTGAGAAAACTGTGGAATTCATTCAAGAAAGTAGAAATGAGGTGGAACAGGCTCATCCTCTTTCCGTATTGGGATATAAGTTCACCAGGAGGGTGGGAAGAAATAAGCATCTTGCCTATCTTGGACATTTTTACAGCTATCTCTGATAAAGAAAAACTGCAAAAGTTTCAGTGCTACACTTCAATGCATCTGTGTGTTACAGGGTCATCATATTATGGTCATTATGGTAGGAGGCTCACTTCCCTCCCTGGTCTATTATAACTGACCGTAATGTACCATAGAGGTTCACGATATTCTCTTCTTGACTAAGCCTGGAGAGTATCTATTTCACAGTGTATTTCTCTTAAAGGGCGAGTCTAAAAATGGCAATAGACAAGGCACTTATCTGTACATAAGTATCAGAGACAGAATGGGAGGAAATGATGCACTTCATGGAGTTGCATTACTTATTCAGTACAATTTGTTGCACTAAAAAAAAGAAAGAAGGAAAGAAACGTAATTTGGTAAATGGATTCTAGTGGTCTGAAAGAGTTAATGTGCCTCTTTGTACTAGAAACAGTGAGCCATTTATATATAGGCAATCCCTTCTCTTCTCCTGAGTCACATCACTGCTTCAAGAGACATTTTAAAATGGATCTTCACAGACTCTAGGGATGGAGCAAGAGGATTGTTTTCACTGTCAGTAGTAACTACAAAATGGGTTTGTACTTTCTTTTCTTGTTTATCCATTTTTTCCCCCTGTAGTGTCACCCAGAAATGAAGGTTTGAAAGACATCCTTTCTGACATTTGGACTGAGTGTCACGGGGAGGTTGCCTATTGGTGTTCTTATTTCACCCATGCTATAACTTGAGGGATTAGCAAATACTCTCTATTATAAGAAGTGCCAACTTGTCCTGCAAAATTTTGATAGATTTCTATTAGTCAGCTTCTTTCTTTTTACTAACTATTATCAGTTCAATTATATTTATGTAATATCTGTTTCAGGATATTTCAAGCATAATTTTGCTTAGGCTCATTTTTAAAGTATATCAGCTTTTTCCTTAATCATAATTTAAATGGCCACTAAATGCATCACCCCTTTTTTAAATTATAATTTTTCCCACAAATTCATTATGATTATAAGAAAAATTTTCTTTGTTGTTTTTGCATTCTTTCAAAAATATCCTTTCCCAGAACAACCTCCCTTGAAATCTTCTATTTTCATAATAAATACTTATCTAGGTGTTTCAATAGTAAATATTAAAAAAATTAACTTTTATTCACTTATTTTTCAAATTCTAGAGCACGATTTTGCAAATCATCATCTTTAACTGTGCATACATGTGGATTACTTTTTTTGCCTTAACAAGTTTCAACCCTGCTAAGGGTATTTTATTAAGAAACAAAACAAAATAAAACAAAACATTTCCTGTCTATTTTCTCTTCCTGCCCTGGAGGTGTATTTCAACATTCACAAAATACCTGACTACCCTTATTTTCCTTAATGTCTGTCCAAATAGCATCTGCTGTGTCAGCTAAACACCCACAGCATTTCTTTTTACTGGCTATCATATGTGTGCAATATTGAGCCCTCCCTCCTCCTTCTTATTTGGTTTCTACTTTCAGTAAACCTTATCCTAGCATTTTAATTCCTCAGTCATTTCTCTGACTCAACCATAGCATTTCCATTTCAATAATATCATGCTTATCCTTGATACTCATACTCATACTTATCATCGATAAGGCTTTGATGTAATAAATCCTTGATATAATATCATACTTATCCATGCTATGAGATATAATCAAAAATGAAAGCAGAAACTTAAGATACAGAGTAAAATATATTACTTGCCAATTTTCCACAGTAACTTTTCATCATTACTCCAAAATTACTTTTTAATGCAAAGAGTAGTTTCAATCACATTGAGGCCCACATGATTCAGATACTATCATAATCACAATTAGATTACATTACTGCAATCAGGAATGGAGATCATTAAGAGAAAGAATATAAATTGCTTTAGTTTTACAAGTACTGAGCTAGCAAAATTATAATTAATCTCCATTTATAATCTTTTCTTTCATAGAACTGCAAAGCATGCTACTTTTTTTAGGCCATCAATACAAATTAGAACTAAGTAATAAAGCCCTAACTACTACTACTGTGCTGTTCACAATCGAAGAAACTTTCACATTATGTATAGAAGGCTTTTGATACAAACAGTGCCCATAGAGTAGATAGTTTCAATGCAAGAAGTGCAAGTATCACAAGGTGCTATACAGCAAACAATGCTGCAGAAACTATCCTTCTTCTCAGCGTAATCAGCTTTTGCATTCCATTTCTTAAATGGGATGGTGCTACTCATGGAGATGAAGAAGCAATTACTTACAAATCACAGTGAGTGCCTCACTCTGTATGTCCCAAGTTTTAAATATAGTCTTTTAAAAGTGCATGAAATAAAACCATTTTAAAAATTCAGGATATTGATACCTTCAAAATGCGATCTATTATAATTACTGTAATTGTTTCATATTTTTAAAGTGAATTAAGTTCTGTTATACCTTGATACACCAAGTCCTTATATAGTACTATATATACCTTTTATTTATTAGTCCTTAAAAGCTATCATACATTAAAACAGAATATATTATTAAACTCAGATTTTAGTGAATACATATGGAAAATAGCTAATATTATACAATTTCAGATTTTTTCCCCACATTGCTGAAGTTAAAACAGTGCTAAAAATTTAACAATTTATTCGAACTCATTTGGTGGCAAGTTGACCTCACATGAATTCATTTAGGAGGAAGCTAACTTGACACGAACTAATTTAGCAGAAAAACTTGGCCTGAACTTGCAGAAAGTTGCTTATATTCCTCATCAGTGATTTTGTTTGACAAATAAAAATAGTATATATTTAAGGTTTACAACCCAATGATTTTATGTACATATACAATGTGAAAGTATTATCACCATCAAGCTAATTAATATCTCTATCGCCTCACATAGTTAACCTTTTTGTGTGTGTGATGATGACATTTAAGATTTGTTACACGTATTGTTAACTATAGTCACCATGCTGTACACTGGATCTCCAGAATGTATCCATCTTGTAACTCAATGCTTATACCCCTTGGTCAGCATATCCCCATTTGTCCCCTCTTCTAGACACTGACAGCCATCATTCCACTCTGTTTCTATTGGCCCAACTTTTTAAGATTCCACATATAAGTGAGATCATGCAGTATTTGTCTATGTCCAGCTTATTTCACTTAGCATAATGTCCTACAAGTTCATCCACATTGTCAAAAATGGCAGAACTTAGTTCATTTTTAAGGCTGAATAATATTCTTCTGTGTGTGTCTATGTATCAGATTTTCTTCATTCATTCATCTGTCAATATACACTTTTGTTTCATAGCTTGATTATTGTGAATAATGCTGCAATGAACGTGGAAGTATGGGAGTACAGATAGCTCTTCAAAACAGTGAATTTACACACACATACATAAGTGAATTTATACACATTCACACACATATATACGCATATGCATGTGTGTGTCTATATATATATATATTCCAGTTGTTCTTGCACAACATTGTTTTAACTATTCAGGGTCAGTTTAGATTTGTACAAATTTTAGGATTTTTTTTTCTACTTCTGAGAAAAATGTCATTAGAATTATAAGTATGGCATCAAATATGTAAATAATATGTGTGTATATATATATATATATATATATATATATGCCCTGAAGTCCTGAAGTGGTGAAGTGGGATTACTAGATCATATGATAAAGTTTTAGCTTTTTGAGGAACCTCAATGGTGGCAGAAATGTAAATTGATAGAATCATTTTGTTATTGATTCTATCAATTTACATTTCCACCAACACTGTCGAAGGGTTCTTTAGTATTCACATTTTTACCATCACTTGCTTTCTTTTGACTTTTTGATAATTGCTATCCTAATGGGTATGATGAGGTGATATCTTTTTGTGGTTTCAATTTGAATTTCAATGGTTATTGGTGATATTATGCACTTTTTCATATACCTGTTGGCCATTTGTATCTCTTCTTTGGGAAAAAAAAAAAAGGAAGTCTATTCAGATTCTTTGCCCATTCTTTAATCAGGCTACATGCTTTTATGCTGTTGACTTGGATGAATTCCTTATACATTTTGGGTATTAACCTGTTCTTGGATACATGATTTGCAAATATTTTGTCCTATCTATAAGTTGCCTTTTTTTGTTGTTTGTTTTTTTTTTTGAGATGGAGTCTCACTCTGTCACCCAGGCTGGAGTGCAGTGGCACAATCTCGGCTTACTGCAACCTCCGCCTCCCGGGTTCAAGCAATTCTCTGCCTCAGCCTCCCGAGTAGCTGGGATTACAGGTACCTCCCACCATGCCCTGCTAATTTTTGTATTTTTTAGTAGAGATGGGGTTTCACCATCTTGACCAGGCTGGTCTTGAACTCTTGACCTCATGATCCACCCACCTCAGCCTCCCAAAGTGCTGGGGTTACAGGCGTGAGCCACCATGCTCGCCAGCCATAAGTTGCCTTTTAACTGTGTTGATTGTTTCTTTTGGTGAAAAGAAACTATTTAATTCGATGTGGCATAATTTGTAATATTTTTGCTTTTTGCTTTTTTGTCTGTGCTTTTGAGGTCATATCCAAAAAATCATTGCCCAAACAATGTCAAGGAACATTTTCCTATTTTTCATCTAGTAGTTTTACAGTCTCACGTCTTAAATCTATTTCTTTAATCCATTTTGAGTTGATTTTAGTGTATAATATAAGGTATGAGTCCAGTTTCTTTCTTTTGCATATTGATATTCAACGTATTCCCAGTGTTATTTATTGAAGACATTATCCTTTACTCATTGTGTATTCTTGGAAGTTTTGTGGAAGACTATATATATGTATATGTGTGTGTGTGTATACATTATATATATGTAATGTATACACACATATCACTTTATTTGTGAGCTTTCTATTCTATTTTATTACTATATGTGTTTGTTTTTATGGTATTGCCATAATGTTTTGATTGCTACAGAGTTATAATTTAATTTGAAATCAGGAAGTCTAGTGCTTCCAGCTGCACAACAGTGTTTTAGCTATTCAGGGTCATTTTAGATTTGCACAAATTTTAGGTTTTTTTTTTCTACTTCTGAGAAACATGTCATTGGAATTATGATAAGTGTGGCGTCAAATATGTAAATCACTTTAGTATAGAAATTTTAATAAAATTAATTCTTCCTATTTAGGAACATGGAATATCTTTTTATTGATTTGTGTCTTTAATTTCTTTTATCCATGCTTTATAGCTTTCAGTGTATAGATCTTTCACCTCCTTGGTTAAATTTATTCCTAAGTATTTTGCTATTTTGATGCAATTGTAAAAGGAATTATTTTCTTAATTTCTTTTTCAGACAGTTTGCTGTTGGTGGATAGAGGTGCAACAGAATTACAAATGTTTATTTTGTACCTTGAAAGTTTATCAAATTTGTTCATTAGTTGTAACAGTTATTTGCTGGAGTCTTGAGGATTTTTCTCTACATAAAATCATGTCATCTGCAAACAAAGACATTTTACATCATCCTTTTCTATTTAGATGATTTTACTTCTTTTTCTTGCCTAATTTATCTGGCTAGGATTTCTAGTACTATGTTGAATAGAAGTGGTGAGAGTGGAGATTCTTGTTGTATTACTGTTGTAAGAGGAAAAACTTTCAGTTTTTTACCGTTGAGTATGATCTTGGCTGTGAGACTGTTACATATGTCCTTTACTATGTTGAAGTATATTCTTTTATACTTATTTTGGTATAAAGGAATCCGTCAGTGATGTTGGCCTGTAATTTACTTTGCTTCTCTGTTTGCAGTATCAGGGTAATGCTAGCCTTGAAGAATAAGTTTAAAAGTATTCAATCCTCTTCAGTTTTGAGGGAGAGTTTGAGAAAGCTTGATGTTAATTATTCTTTAAATGTTTGGTGTAATACACCAGTGAAGCAATCTGGTCCTGGGCTTTTCTTTGTTGGGAGATTTTCAAATACTGATTTAATCTCCATACTCATTACCAGCCTGTTTATATTTTCCAATTCATCATAATTCAGCATCAGAAGGTTGCTGGGAATTTATTCATTTCTTTTAGGTATACAATTTATTCACATATAATTGTTCCTAGTAGTTTTTTTTATCATCCTTTGTAGCCCTGTGTTATAATTTATAAACTCTCCTATTTCATATCTGATTCTATTTATTTAAATCATTTCTTTTTTTCCACCTGGTTAACTGAAAGTTTGCCAGTTTCATTTATCTTTTCAAAAAACCAACTCTGAATTTTAGTAATATTTTCTGTTTTGCCTCCATTTTATTCCAGTCTTTATTATTTTTTTCCTTCTGCTAAATTTAGGCTTACTCCGTTCTTTTTTTTTTTTTTTTTCTAGTTCCTTATGATGTAAAGTGAGATCATTTATTGGAGAGCTTCCTTTCTTCTTTATGTAAGCAATCATTACTATAAACATCTCTCTTCGAACTGCTTTTCCTGCATCCCATAAGTTTTAGTATGCTTTGTTTCCATTTTTACTTGTTTTAAGCTATTTTTTATTTAACTTTTGATTTTTTTCTTGCCTGTTTTTGATACCTAGTTTCATTTCATTGTTGTCAGAAGAGATACTTGATATGACTTCAGTCTTCTTGAGTGTTTAAAGACTTGTCTTCTGACCTAATATATGATTTATCCTGAAGAATGTTCTGAGTACACTTGAAAAAAAATGTGTATTATGCTTGCGTTGGATGAAATATTCTGTACATTTCTGTTAAGTTCCTTTAGTCTAAAGTGTAGTTCAAGCCAAATGTTTTCTATCTGATTTTCTTTCTGGATGATGTATCCATTGTTGAAAGCCAGGTATTGAAGACCTCTATCATTACTGTATTGTTATCTGTATCTCCTTTCTGTGTTGAATATATGCTTTATGCATTAGATGTGCTGGTGTTAGCTATATATATTATTACAGTTGTTATACCCTCTTGAGAAATTGATACCTTTATCATTATACAATAACCTTCTTTGTTTGTTGGGACACTTCATGTCTATTTTGCATTTTGTCTGATGTAAGTATGCCTACCCTACGCTCTTTGGTTTCCCGTTTGCACATAGTATCTTATTCAATCTCTTCACTTTAAGCCTATATACATCCTTAAAGAAAAAAATTAGTCCCTTGTAGGCAGCTTATAATTGGTCTTGTCTTCTTTTTCTTTTCTTTTTTTTTTTTTTTTTTTTTTGAGACGGAGTCTCGCTTTGTCCCCCAGGCTGGAGTGCAGTGGCGCAATCTCTGCTCACGGCAAGTTCCGCCTCCCCGGTTCATGCCATTCTCCTGCCTCAGCCTCCCGAGTAGCTGGGACTACAGGCGCCTGCCACCATGCCTGGACAATTTTTTGTATTTTTTTAGTAGAGACGGGGTTTCACCGTGTTAGCCAGGATGGTCTCAATCTCCTGACCTTGTGATCCACCCGCCTCAGCCTCCCAAAGTGCTGGGATTACAGGCTTTTTTTTTTTATTATTATACTTTAAGTTCTAGGATACATGTGCACAATGTGCAGGTTTTTTACATAAGTATATATGCGCCATGTTGCTTTGCTGCACCCATTAACTCGTCATTTACATTAGGTATTTCTCCTAATGCTATCCCTACCCTCTACCCCCACCCCATGACAGTCCCCACTGTGTGATGTTCCCCATCCTGTGTCCAAGTGTTCTCGTTGTTCAATTCCCACCTATGAGTAAGAACATGCGGTGTTTGGTTTTCTGTCCTTGCAATACTTTGTTGAGAATGATGGTTTCAAGCTTCATCCATGTCGCTGCAAAGGACATGAACTCATCCTTTTTATGGCTACATAGTATTCCATGGTGTGTATGTGCCACATTTTCTTAATCCAGTCTATCATTGATGGACATTTGGGTTGGTTCCAAGTCTTTCCTATTGTGAATAGTGCCACAATAAACATATGTGTGCATGTGTCTTTATAGCAGCATGATTTATAATCCTTTGGGTATACACCCGGTAATGGGATGGCTGGGTCAAATGGTATTTCTAGTTCTAGATCCTTGAGGAATCACCACATTGTCTTCCACAATGGTTGAACTAATTACATTCCCACTAGCAGTGTAAAAGTGTTCCTATTTCTCCACATCCTCCCCAGCACCTGTTATTTCCTGACTTTTTAATGATCACCATTCTAACTGGTGTGAGATTGTATCTCATTGTGGTTTTGACTTGCATTTCTCTGATGGCCAGTGATGATGAGCATTTTTTCATGTGTCTGTTGGCTGCATAAATGTCTTCTTTTGAGAAGCATCTGTTCATATCCTTTGCCCAATTTTTGATGGAAGTGTTTGACTTTTTCTTGTAAATTTGCTTGAGTTCTTTGTAGATTCTGGATATTAGCCCTTTGTCAGATGGGAAGATTGTAAAAATTTTCTCCCATTCTGTAGGTTGCCTGTTCACTCTGATGGTAGTTTCTTTTGCTGTGCAGAAGCTCTTTAATTAGATTCCATTTGTCTATTTTGGCTTTTGTTGCCATTGCTTTTGGTGTTTTAGTCATGAAGTCCTTTCCCATGCCTATGTCCTGAATGCTATTGCCTAGGTTTTCTTCTAGGGTTTTTATGGTTTTAGGTCTAACATGTAAGTCTTTAATCGATCTTGAATTAATTTTTGTATAAGGTGTAAGGAAGGGATCCAGTTTCAGCTTTCTTCATATGGCTAGCCAGTTTTCCCAGCACCATTTATTAAATAGGGAATTCTTTCCCCATTTCTTGTTTTTGTCAGGTTTGTCAAAGATCAGATGGTTGTAGATGTGTTGTATTATTTCTGAGGCCTCTGTTCTGTTACATTGGTCGATATCTCTATTTTGGTACCAGTACCATGCTGTTTTGGTTACTATAGCCTTGTAGAATAATTTGAAGTCATGTAGCGTGATGCCTCCAGCTTTGTTCTTTTTGCTTAGGATTGTCTTGTCAATGCAAGCTCTTTTTTGGTTCCATATAAAATTTAAAGTAGTTTTTTCCAGTTCTGTGAAGAAAGTCATTGGTAGCTTGATGGGGATGGCATTGAATCTATAAATCACCTTGGACAGTATGGCCATTTTCATGATATTGATTCTTCCTATCCATGAGCATGGAATGCTCTTCCCTTTGTGTCCTCTTTCATTTCATTGAGCAGTGGTTTGTAGTTCTACTTGAAGAGGTCCTTCACATCCCTTGTAAGTTGGATTCCTAGGTATTTTATTCTCTTTGAAGCAATTGTGAATGGGAGTTCACTCATGATTTGGCTCTCTGTCTGTTATTGGTGTATAGGAATGCTTATGATTTTTGCATATTGATTTTCTGTCCTGAGAATATGCTGCAATTGCTTATCAGCTTAAGGAGATTTTGGGATGAGACGATGGGGTTTTCTAAATATACAGTCATGTCATCTGCAAACAGGGGCAATTTGACTTCCTCTTTTCCTAGTTGAATACGCTTTATTTCTTTCTCTTGCCTGATTGCCCTGGCCAGAACTTCCAACACTATGCTAAATAAGAGTGGTGAGACAGGGCATCCTTGTCTTGTGTCAGTTTTCAAAGGGAATGCTTCCAGTTTTTGCCCATTCAGTATGATATTGGCTGTGGGTTTGTCATAAACAGATCTTATTATTTTGAGATACATCCCATCAACACATAGTTTATGAAGAGTTTTTAGCATGAAGGGCTCTTGAATTTTGATGAAAGCCTTTTCTGCATTTTGGAGATAATCATGTGGTTTTTGTCTTTGGTTCTGTGTATATGATGGATTACGTTTATTGATTTGCATATGTTGAACCAGCCTTGTATCCCAGGGATGAAGCCAACTTGATCGTGATGGATAAGCTTTTTGATGTGCTGCTGGATTCAGTTTGCCAGTATCTTATTGAGGATTTTTGCACCTATGTTCAACAGGGATATTGGTCTAAAATTCTCTTTTTTTTTGTTGTTGTGTCTCTGCCAGGCTTTGGTATCAGAATGATGCTTCCCTCGTAAAATGAGTTAGGGAGAATTCCCTCTTTTTCTACTGCTTGGAATAGTTTCAGAAGGAATTGTACCAGCTCCTCTTTGTACCTCTGGTAGAATTTGGCTGTGAATCAGTTTGGTCCTGGACTTTTTTTGGTTGGTAGGCTATTAATTATTGCCTCAATTTCAGAGCCTGTTATTGGTCTATTCAGGGATTCAACTTCTTCCTCATTTAGTCTTGGGAGTGTGTATGTGTCCAGGAGTTTATCCATTTATTCTAGATTTTCTAGTTTATTTGCGTAGAGGTGTTTATAATATTCTCTGATGGTAGTTTGTATTTCTGTGGGATCAGTGGTGATATCCCCTTTATCATTTTTTATTGCATCTATTTGATTCTTCTCTCTTTTCTTCTTTATTAGTCTTGCTAGCAGTCTATCAATTGTGTTGATCTTTTCAAAAAACCAGCTCCTGGATTCAATGATTTTTTGAAGGGTTTTTTGTGTTTCCATCTCCTTCAGTTCTGCTCTGATCTTAGTTATTTCTTGCCTTCTGCTAGCTTTTGAATGTGTTTCATCTGGCTTCTCTAGTTCTTTTAAGTGTGGTGTTAGGGTGTCGATTTTAGATCTTTCCTGCTTTCTCTTGTGGGCATTTAGTGCTATAAATTTCCCTCTACACACTGCTTTAAATGCGTCCCAGAGATTCTGGTATGTTGTGTCTTTGTTCTCATTGGTTTCAAAGAACATCTTTACTTCTTCCTTCATTTTGTTATGTACCCAGTAGTCATTCAGGAGCAGGTTGTTCAGTTTCCATGTAGTTGAGTGGTTGTCAGTGAGTTTCTTACTTCTGAGTTCTAATTTTATTGCACTGTGGTCTGGAAGACAGTTTGCTATAATTTCTGTTCTTTTACATTTGCTGAGGAGTGCTTTACTTCCAACTATGTGGTCAATTTTGGAATAGGTGTGGTGTGGTGCTGAGAAGAATGTATATTCTGTTGATCTGGGGTGGAGAATTCTGTAGATGCCTATTAGCTACACTTGGTGCAGAGCTGAGTTCAACTCCTGGATATCCTTGTTAACTTTCTGTCTCGCTGATCTGTCTAGTGTTGACAGTGGGGTGTTAAAGTCTCCCATTATTATCGTGCGGGAGTCTAAGTCTCTTTGTAGGTCTCTACAGACTTGCTTTATGAATCTCGGTGCTCCTGTATTGGGTGTATATATATTTAGGATAGTTAACTTTTCTTGTTGCATTGATCCCTTTACCATTATCTAATGGCCTTCTTTGTCTCTTTTGATCTTTGTTGGTTTAAAGTCTGTTTTATCAGAGACTAGAATTGCAATCCCTGCTTTTTTTGTTTTCCATTTGCTTGGTAAATCTTCCTCCATCCCTTTATTTTGAGCCTATGTGTATCTCTGCAGATGAGATGGGTCTCCTGAATACAGCACACTGATGGGTCTTGACTCCATCCAATTTGCCAGTCTATGTCTTTTAACTGGGGCATTTAGCCTATTCACATTTAAGGTTAATATTGTTATGTGTGAATTTGCTCCTGTCATTGTGATGTTAGCTGGTTATTTTGCTCATTAGTTGATGCAGTTTCTTCCTAGCATCAATGGTCTTTACAATTTGGCATGTTTTTGCAGTGGCTGGTACCAGTTGTTCCTTTCCATGTTTAGTACTTCTTTCAGGAGCTCTTGTAGGACAGGCCTGGTGGTGACAAAATCTTTCAGCATTTGCTTGTCTGTAAAGGATTTTATTTCTCCTTCACTTATGAAGCTTAGTTTGGCTGGATATGAAATTCTGGGTTGAAAATACTTTTCTTTAAGAATGTTGAATATTGGCCCCCACTCTTCTGTCTTGTAGAGATTCTGCTGAGCAATCCACTGTTATTCTGATGGGCTTCCCTTTGTGGGTAACCCGACCTTTCTCTCTGGCTGCCCTTAACAATTTTTCCTTCATTTCAGCCTTGGTGAATCTGACAATTATGTGTCTTGGGGTTGCTCTTCTTGAGGAGTATCCTGTGACGTTCTCTGTATTTCCTGAATTTGAATGTTGGCCTGCCTTGTTGGGTTGGGGAAGTTCTCCTGGATAATATCCTGAAGAGTGTTTTCCAACTTGGTTCCATTCTCCCCATCACTTTCAGGTACGCCAGTCAAATGTAGATTTGGTCTGTTCACATAGTCCCATATTTCTTGGAGGCTTTGTTCATTTCTTTTTACTCTTTTTTTCTCTAAACTTCTCTTTTCACTTCATTTCATTCATTTGATCTTCAATCACTTATATCCTTTCTTCCACTTGATCGAATCGGCTACTGAAGCTTGTGCATGCATCACCTAGTTCTCGTGCCATGGTTTTCGCTGCATCACGTCATTTAAGGTCTCCTCTACTCTGTTTATTCTAGTTAGCCATTCGTTGAATCTTTTTTCAAGGTTCTTAGCTTCTTTGTGAAGGGTTCAAACATCCTGCTTTAGCTTGGAGAAGTTTGTTATTACTGATCTTCTGAAGCCTACTTCTGTCAACTCGTCAAAGTCATTCTCCATCCTGCTTTTTTCTGTTGCTGGCAAGAAGCTGTGATCCTTTGGGGGAAGAGAAGCACTCTGATTTTTAGAATTTTCAGCTTTTCTGCTCTGCTTTCTCCCCATCTTTGTTGTTTTATCTACCTTTGATCTTTGATGATGGTGACCTGCAGATGCGGTTTTGGTGTGGATGTCCTTTTTGTTGATGTTGATGCTATTCCTTTCTGTTTGTTAGTTTTCCTTCTAACAGTCAGGACCCTCAGCTGCAGGTCTGTTGGAGTTTGCTGGAGGTCCACTCCAGACCGTGTTTGCCTGGATATCACCAGCAGAGGTTGCAGAACAGCAAATATTGCAGAACAGCAAATGTTGCTGCCTGATCCTTCATCTGGAAGCTTTGTCTCAAAGGGGCACCTGGCTGCAAGAGGTGTCTGTCGGTCCCTACTGGGAGGTGTCTCCCAGTTAGGCTACTCAGTGGTCAGGGACCCACCTAAGGAGGCAGTCTGTCCATTCTCAGATCTCAAACTCTGTGGTGGGAGAACCACTACTCTCTTCAAAGCTGTCAGACAGGGACGTTTAAGTCTGCAGAAGTTTCTGCTGCCTTTTGTTCAGCTGTGCCCTGCTCCCAGAGGTGGAGTCTACAGAGGCAGGCAGGTCTCATTGAGCTGCGGTGGGCTCCACCCAGTTCGAGATTCCTGCCACTTTTTTTTACTTAGTCAAGCCTCAGCAATGGTGGACGCCCCTCCCCCAGCCTCACTGCCCCCTAGCAGTTTGATCTTGGACTTCTGTACTAGCAGTGAGCAAGGCTCCATGGGCATGGGACTCATGGAGCCAGGTGCAGGATGTAATCTCCTGGTGTGCCGTTTGCTAAGACCATTGGAAAAGCCCAGTATTAGGGTGGGAGTGTCCCGATTTTCCAGTTACCATCTGTCATAGCTTCCCTTGGCTAGGAAAGGGAATTCCCTGATCCCTTGTGCTTCCCCAGTGAAGTGATGCCCCACCCTGCTTCAGCTCACACTCCATGCACTGCACCCACTGTCCAACAAGTCCCAGTGAGATGAACCTGGTATCTCAGTTGGAAATACAGAAATCACCCATCTTCTGCTTCGCTCACACTGGGAGCTGTAGACTGGAACTGTTCCTATTTGGCCATCTTGGACAGAGGATTTTTTTTTTTTTTTTTTTTTTTTTTTGGAGACAAAATCTCACTCTGTCACCCAGGCTGGAGTGCAATGGCACAATCTCGGCTCACTGCAACCTCCGGCTCCCGGGTTCAAGTGATGGGATCCTGCCCCAGCCTCCTGAGTAGCTGTGATTACAGTTGTGCGCCACCTTGCCTAGCTAATTTTTGTATTTTTAGTAGAGATGGGGTTTCACCATGTTGGTCAGGTTGGTCTCAAACTCCTGACCTCATGATCCACCTGCCTCAGCCTCCCAAAGTGCGGGGATCACAGGCAAGAGCTACCATGCCTGGCCCCTCTTTTTCTTAATTCATTTAACGGCCTATATCTTTTGATTGGGAAATTTAATTCATTTACATTTAATATAATTATTAATAGCTAACAATACTTATAATTATCCTTTTGTTAGTTGTTTTCTGACTATTTAATGGTTTCTTTGTTCCTTTTGTCCTCTCTTCCTGTCTTCGTTTCTGATTTGATGAGTTTTGTGTGGTGGTATGCTTTTGTTTCTGCCTCTTTCTCTTGTATATAAGTGGGTTTTTGGTGGTTATTATGGGGCTTACATGAAATATCTTATAGCAGTAGCTATCTAGTTAATCCCATAGAAACTTACATTTGTTCTTATACCCAAATTGAACATTTATTCACACACCCCCAAACATTTTATGTTTTTGATGTCAAAATGTGTGTGTGTGTGTGCTTTTTATATGCATATCTATTAGCAACTTGTGGTAGTCATAGTTATGTTACATACATTTGTTTGTTAATCTTTATACTAGAATGAACAGTGATTTATTTACCACAATTCCAGTATTAGAGTACTCTGAATTTTACTACATACTTACCTTTTCCATTAAATTTTATAATTTCATTTTTTTGTTACTAATTAGAATTCTTTTGATTCAGCTTGAAGAGTCTCCTTTAGCATTTGCTGTGAGGTAGGTCTAGTGTTAATGAACTTTGTCAGTTTTTCTTTTCTGGGAAAGTCTTTATGTCTCCTTCCTTTCTGAATGACAGCTATGCCAGGTAAAGTATTCTTGGTTTATAGTCTCTTTTCTTTTAAAACTTTCAATGCATCATCCCATCTCCTCAGCTTAAAGTTTTTTTAATCAATAAATTTGCTGATAGGCTAATAAAAGTTTTCTTGTATGTGACAAGTCTCTTCTCTTGCTACTTTCAAAATTCTCTTTGATTTTTGACTATTTGGTTATTATATGTTTCAGTGAAGTTTTATTTTTATTGAACCTGCTTGGGGACCTTTTATTCTCATGTACCCTTTTTTATTTTGATAGGATTTTGGGGAACAGGTGGTGTTTGGTTACATGGATACGTTCTTTAGTGGTGAGATCTGATATTTTGGTGCACACATCACCTAAGCAGTGTACACTTCACCCGGTTTGTAGTCTTTTATTCCTCACCCGCTCCCATCCTTTCCCTTGAGTCCCCAATGTCAGTTTTATCATTCTTATGCCTTCACATCTTCATAGCTTTGCTCCTATTTATAACTGAGAATATATGTTAGTTTTTCCATTACTGCGTTACTTAGAGTAATAGTCTGCAACTCCTTCCTAATTGCTTTGAATGCCATTATTTCATTCCTTTATATGGCTGAGTGGTATTTCACAGAAATATATATACCACATTTCCTTTATCTACTCACTGATTAGTGGGCATTTGGGCTGGTTCCATATTTTTGCAATTGCAAATTGTGCGCTATAAACATGTGTGTGCAAGTGTCTTTTTCCTATGACTCCTTTTTTTTTTTTTTTTTTTTTTTGAGACAGGGTCTCAGTCTGTCACCCAAGCTGGAGTGCAATGATACAATCTTGGCTCACTGCAACCTCCTGCTGCCAGGTTCCAGTGATTCTCCTGCCTCAGCCTCCCAAGTACCTGGGACTACAGGTGTGCACCACCATGCCTGGTTAATTTTGTATTTTTAGTAGAGACAGGATTTCACCATTGGCCAGGCTGGTCTTGAATTCCTGACCTCAGGTGATCTGCCAACCTTGGATCACAGCAACCAGGCATAAGCCACCACGTTTGGCCCAGTGACTTCTTTTTTTCTGGGTAGATACTCAGTAGTGAGATCACTGGATCAAATGGTAGATCTACTTTCAGATCTTTGAGGAATTTCCATACTGTTTTCCACAGTGGTTGTACTGGTTTACATTTCTACCAGCAGTGTAAAATTGTTCCCTTTTTAACACATCCACACAAATATCTCTTATTTTTTGATTTTTAAATTATGGCCATTCTTGTAGGAGTAAGGTGGCATCACACTGTGGCTTTGATTTGTATTTCCCTGATCATAACTGATGTTGAGCATTTTTCACGTTTGTTGTCCATTTGTATATCTTCTTTTGCGAATTGTCTATTCATGTCCTTAGCCCACTCTTTGATGAGATTATTTGTTTTATTCTTGCTGATTTGAGTTCCTTGTAGATTCTGGATATTAGTCCTTTTTCAAATGCATAGTTTGTGAAGATTTTCTCCTACTCTGTGGGTTGTCTGTTTACTCTGTGGATTATTTCTTTTGTTATGCAGAAGCCTTTTAGTTTAATTAATTCCCATTTATTTATCTTTGTTTTTGTTGCATTTGCTTTTGTGTTCTTAGTCATGAAGTCTCTGACTAAGCCAGCGTCTAGAAGGTTTTCTCCAATGTTATCTTCTAGAATTTTTATGGTTTTAGGTCTTAGATTTAAGTCTTTGATCCATCTTGAGTTGATTTTTATATACGGTGAGAGATGAGGATCCAGTTTCATTCTCTACATGTGGCTTGCCAGTTATCCCAGCACCATTTATTGAATAGGGTGTCATTTCCCCACTTCATATTATTGTTTGCTATGTAAAGATCAGTTAGCTGTAAGTACTTAGCTTTATTTTTGGGTTCTCTACTCTGTTCCGTTAGTCTCTGTGTTTATTTTTATACCAGTATCATGCTGTTCTGGTGACTACAGCCATACAGTAGAGTTTGAAGTTTGGTAATGTGATGCCTACAGATTTATTCTTTTTGTTTAGCCTTGCTTTGGCTATGAGGGCTCTTTCTTGGTTTCATATGAATTTTAGGATTTTTCTTTCTAGTTCTGTGAAGAATGATCGTGTTATTTTGATGGAAATTACATTGAATTTGTAGATTGCTTTTGGCAGTATGGTCATTTTCACAATTTAATTCTACCCATCCATGAATATTGGATGTGTTTCTATTTGTTTGTGTCTTCTATGATTTCTTTCAGTAGTGTTTTCTAGTTTTCCTTGTAGAAGTCTTTCATGTCCTTGGTTAGGTATATTCCTAAATTTTTCATTTGTTTGTTTTTTATTTTTGATGCTATTGTAAAAGGAGTTAAGTTCTTGATTTGATTCTCAGCTTGGTCACTGTTGACATATAGCAGTGCTACTGATTTGTGTACATTGATTTCATATCCTGAAATTTTACTGAAATTACTGATCAAATCTAGGATCTTTTTGGATGAATCTTTAGGGTTTTTTAGGTATACAAAGATATCACTGGTGAACAGCAACAGTTTACCAATTTGGATGCCCTTCATTCTTTTCTCTTGTGTGATTGCTCTGGCTAGGACTTCCAGTACTATGTTGAATAGAAGCGGTGAAAGTGGGCATCTTGTCTTGTCCCAGTTCTCGGGGGGGAATGCTTTCAACTTTTCCCTGTTCAGTATAATGTTGGTTGTGGGTTTGTCATAGGTGACTTCTGTTACCTTAAGGTTTGTCCTTTCTATGCCAATTTTGCTGAGGGTTTTAATCATAAATTGTTGCTGGATTTTGTCAAATGCTTTTTCTGTGTCTATGAGATGATCATGTGATTTTTGTCTTTAATTATCTTTAGGTGGTGTATCACATTTATTGACTTGAGTATGTTAAACCATCCCTGAATACCTGGTATGAACCCACCTGATCATGATTGATTTTTTTTGATAAGCTGTTGGATTTGGTAAGTTAGTATTTTCTTGAGAATATTTGCATCTATGTTTATCAGGGATATTGGTCTGCAGTTTTCTTTTTTTGTTATGTCCTTTCCTGGTTTTGATAATAGGGTGATACTGGCTTCATATAATTGTGAACCATGAAAATGTGAGACAGGGCACAGATAATTTAGAAAGTTTATTTTGCCAAGGTTGAGGACATGTGCCCATGACAGACTTAGGAGGTCCTGATGACGTGTGCCCAAGGTGGTCAGAACAGTTTGGTGTATACATTTTCAGAAGACATGAGAGATTGATCAATATATGTAAGATAAACGTTGGTTTGGTCTGGGAAGGAGGACAATTCGAAGCAGGGAGGGGGCCTCCAGGTCGTAGGTAGACAAGAGACAAATGGTTGCATTCTTTTGAGTTTCTGATTACCCTCTCCAAAGGAGGCAATCATATAACCATTTATTTCAGTAAGAAGAGGAGTGACTGAATAGAATGGGAGGCAAGTTTGCCCTAAGAAGTTTCCAGCTTGATTTTTCCCTTTAGCTTAGCGATTTTGGGGGCCCCAAGATATTTGTCTTTCCCATGACTTAGGAGGATTCTCTTTCTCTATTCTTTGAAATTGTTTCAATAGGATTGGTACCAGTTCTTCTTTGAATGTCTGTTGAAATTTTCCAGTGTATTTAGCATTTCTCTTAGTGTGTCTTCCATTTCCAGAGGTTTTGATTGCTTTTTTTTATGCTGTCTATTTCTCTGTAGATTTTTTGTTCCATATCCTGTATTTTTTTTAAGTTTCTTTAAGTTGGATTTTTACCCTTCTCTGGTGCCTCCTTGAGTAGCTTAATAATTGACCTTCTGTTCTTTTGTTTGTTTGTTTGTTTTTGGCAACTCAAAGTTTTATTCTTGGTTTGGACCCATTGCTGGTGAGCTAGTGTGATTTTTCAGGGAGATTAAAGAACATTTGTTTGTTGTATTGCCAGAATTGTTTCTCTGGTTCCTTGTCATTTGGGTAGAATATATCAGAGGGAAGATCTGTGGCTTGAGGGCTGTTTTTCAGATTCTTTTGTCCTACAGGGTGATCCCTTGACATGGTGCTCCCCCACTTTCCCTAGGGACAGGGCTTGCTAAGAGTCAGCCTGCACTGAATGTTATCACTCTTCTGGGTCTAGCCACCCAGTGGAGATACTGGGCTCTGGGCTGGTACTGGGGAGTGTCTGAAAAGAGTAATGTGATGTGATCTACTTTCAGGTCTCTCAGCCATAGATACCAGTACCTGCTCCAGTAAACATAGCAGGGGAGTGAAGTGGATTCTGGGTGGGTCCTTGGTAGTAGTTTTGTTAAGTGTGCTGGTTTCCTCAAATGCCGGTTGTGCTGTCAGTGAAACTGTCACATAGACAGACTCAGGACCTCTGGTTAGCCAGGATGTTACCAGAGGTGGAATTAGCTGTTGCTTTCTTCTTTTTTTAAACAGGGCTGTTCTTTTATGAGTTGTTATAATGGCTTGAGTTGGTTGGCCTCCAGACAGGAGGTGGCACTTTCAAAAGAGTATCAGCTGCAGTAGTATGGTGGGGATACAAGCTTGCCCTAAGGTTTCCTGGATAAGTATTTGGGTTTATCAGGTGTCAGGTGGGGCCATAGAGCTCCCAAAAGATTATGTCTTTTGTGTTTGGTTACCAAGGCAGATAGAGAAAGTCCATCAGGTAGTGGCAGGGTTAGGTGTAACTGAGAGCTCAGACACTCTTTGTGTGGGGCTTGCTGTGTCCACTGTGGAGGATAGGGGTGTGGTTCTCAGGGCAATGTGGTAATGTTCCCAGGGGGATTATGGTTGCCTCTGCAGAGTCATAAAGGTCACCAAGAAAGTAGGGGAAAGTCAAGTCAGCAGTGACAGGCCTCACATAGCTCCTATGCAGCCAGCAAGGCCAGTCTCACTTCCACAGTGCCCCAATAACAGCACAGAGCTTATATACAGGTAGCCAATGAGCAAGAGCTGAGATCTTGCTCCAGGCTACAAGCTTCCCTGCTGAGGAAGCAAATCAGGCTTACAGAGCTTTCAGGCTCCGCCCCTCCCCACAGCTAGGGCTTCTCTTCCTATCTGCACTTTCTGTTTGCCCTCCTCCCCAACCCCACCCACCTACACACCCCGGCCCCCAGATTCTGCTCAGGAAAATTCACACTCCATTGAAATTATTACAGAATTCAGCCGATGTTTCCTTCTCCCTGTAGACCTTCTCTAATTATACTGGCAGCCCTCCTCAAGGACCCCTCAGAGATAGAGTCAGAGGTGGCTTCCCTGGGAACTGGGAGTGCCTTCAGGGCTCTTCCTGCTTCTTCTTCTACTTTTATATTTCGCTTGGACCTCTAAATTCCTTTAAGTTCTAGGTAAATTTAAATGCTTCTTCCGTGATCTGGATTTTCAGGTTCCCCATTGTGGATTTGTATTTGGAGGTGAATTTTACCTTTATCATGCTTTGGGCACTCAGAGTTTTGGCTGTCTCAAGGAGTTCGCAGCCACAAGCCACTTCTTTCAAAGGTCATTGAATTCTTTGGTTTTCCTGGAATGTTCCCGTGGTAGTTCTTGGAACTAAAGTTCACGATTTGTCTTCACAACGCTGTTCTGTCCTTCCAAGTGAGAGGTGCCTCCTATCTGCCATCTGAGTCTCAAGTACCCTTGATGTCTATCTCTCAGGATTTGGGAAATTCCCAGTCATTATTTTCTTATATAAACCTTTTCTCCTTTTCTCTTTATCTTCTCTTTCTGAGACCTCCAGGATCTTTAGACTCTTCCTCTTCATGGTGGCCAGTACAAGTCCTGTAAGCTTTTTAAATTCTGTTTAATTTTTTTTCCATCCTCTAACTGAATAATTGTAAGTGCCTTGTCTTCAAGGTGCAGATTCTTTCTTCTGCTTAATCAAGTCTCTCATTGAAGCTCTCAATTGCGTTTTTTATTTTATTATTTCATCTATTGCATTCTTCAGCTCCAGAATTTCTGTTTTTCCTTTTTTAATGATTTTTATCTCTTTGTTGAACCTCATGTTTTGTTCATGTGTGTATGTGGTTTTTAAAATTTAATTTTGTTTTCTATCTATCTGCGTTCTTCTTGTTCACTTCCTTGTTAAGTAAATTCACTGAGCTTTCTTAAAACAATTATTTTGCATTTTTGTCAAATATTTTATAGATTTCCATTACTTTTAGGTCAATTACTGGATAATTATTGTTTTCCTTTAGTGATGTCATGCTTCCTTGGTTTTTAAAGTTCTTTGAAGTCTTGTATTGATTGCTATCTTCACATTTGAAGAAGCAGTCACTTCCTCCCGTCTTCACTGACTGGCTCCAGGCAAGAAATTACTTCCCCAGTCAGCAGCCTAGGGATTCTGAAGCTCTTTCAGACATTTTCTATGGATACAACCAGTTGACACCTTTTGTTTCCTCGTGGGGCTCGGGGAGAACTGATGAGATCATATGCTTTTGTGTCTGGAATTGGTGGGTTATTGGTCTCACTGACTTCAAGAATGAAGCCGCAGACTCTTGCAGTGAATGTTACAGTTCTTAAAGATGGTGTGTCCGGAGTTTGTTCCTTCTGATGTTTGGACGTGGTTGGAGTTTCTTCCTTCTGGTGGGTTCGTGGTCTCACTGGCTTCAGGAGTGAAGCTGCAGACCTTTGCAGTGAGTGTTACAGCTCATAAAGGCAGTGCGGACCCAAAGAGTGAGCAGCAACAAGATTTATTGCAAAGAGCGAAAGAACAAAGCCTCCACAGTATGGAAGGGCACCCAAGTGGGTTGCCATGCTGGCTCCGGCAGGCAGCCTGCTTTTATTCCCTTATCTGGCCCCACCCACATCCTGCTGATTGGCCAATTTTACAGAGAGCTGATTGGTCCATTTTACAGAGAGCTGATTGGTGTATTTACAATCCTCTAGCTAGACATGAAAGTTCTCCAAGTCCCCACTAGATTAGCTAGACACAGAGCACTGATTGGTGCATTTACAAACCTTGAGCTAGACACAGGGTGCTGATTGGTGTGTTTACAAACTTTGAGCTAGACACACAGTGCTGATTGGTGTATTTACAATCCTTTAGCTAGACATAAAAGTTCGCCAAGTCCCCACCAGTTTAGCTAGATACAGAGTGCTGATTGGTGCATCCACGAACCCGGAGCTAGACAAAGAGTGCTGATAGGTGCATTTACAATCTTCTGGCTAGACATAAAATTTCTCCAAGTCCCCACCCGACTCAGGAGCCCAGCTGGCTTCGCCTAGTGGATCCCACACCAGGGCCACAGGTGGAGCTGCAACTGCCAGTCCCACACCACGCGACCACACTCCTCAGCCCTTGGGCAGTTGATGGGACTGGGCACCGCAGAGCAGCAGGTGGCACCCGTCAGGGAGGCTCAGGCGACGCAGGAGCCCACCACTGAGGGGCACAGGCATGGTGGGCGGCAGGTCCCGAGCCCTGCCCCACAGGGAGGTGGCTGAGGCTCGGCAAGAATTCGAGCGTGGTGCGTGCAGGCCGACAGTGCTGGGGTACCCAGCACCCCCTCCACAGCTGCTGGCCTGGGTGCTAAGCCCCTCACTGCCTGGGGCCCACAGCACCAGCGGTGAGTGCTGTGAGCAGTCCCCGTTCCCTCCTGTGCCTCTCCCTCCACACCTCCCCGCAAGCAGAGGGAGCCTCAGCCAGCCCAGAGAGGGGCTTCCACAGTGCAGTGGTGGGTTGAAGTGCTCCTCAAGCATGGCCAGAGCAGACACCGAGTCTGAGGAGGTGCTGAGAGCGAGCGAGGGCTGCCAGCACGTTGTCACCTTTCACTTTCTCCTCTTCTCCAAAAGAAGGCTGGATGCCTAGAGTCTCCAGTTTATTTTCCCTAAGGTAGTGCCCTGAAATGATCAATTTTGCCTGCCTTCTATCAATTCTGGAGAGTCAATCTGGCTAATTGAACATACTCACAAGCCATCTTCAAAAGCTCATATTTGCCATCTAGGGGGCACACACAGGGAGTGTGCATTGGGGGAGGGAAGAGGTTCATGGAGCATTGGTGGTGCCTATGTGCCAATTGGTGTGAGTCAGCTGGTGAGAGGTCTCAAACAGTGGACAGGTCTCCTAATATAGTCTGAAAAGCAGTTTATAGGAATACAGCCCTTTGTTTAGTTTTAAGCACTGATTGCTATAAATCCCTACTTCACTTCTTTTCTCTCAGCCTCTCTTAGCTATTCAGCTGTACTGATACCCTCAGTATTCTAGGTGGGTTGAGAAGGCGGGCCTCTTGGGTAGCATCCTGCAGAGCTGGGGAAGCTGGACGCTCACTCATTACACACTTCTTTCCCCAGTGGGAGGAATCACATGCCAAGGAGTTCTCTTTTGGCATAGAACTGTGCTGGCTTGGGAGAAGGGTGATGGGGATATAGTGAAACTCTTCTTCTTATCCTCTTTAATGCACCTATTCTTAGATTTTTTTCTCAAGTGGTATGCTGAAATATCTCCGCTCTACTCCCAGATTCCCACAAATGTACTCTTGTCCATTGGTGGTTTTTAAATTCAATGCATTGTGAGAAGATGACAGTAGAAAACTCTTATTCCATCATTTTGCTAATGATATATACATCAGTGTACCTTTTTAAAATGGGAAAAATTGTTTTCCAAACAACATATTGCCACCAGTTGTTTGTGATAAACAAATTATGGACCCAGTAGCTGCATATAGGTGACTGGACACAGCTGAGTCAAAACTGTTAGTAAAAAAACAGTCTCCTTTGCCTTTTGCCTCTGTGTATTCTGTTTCTTCTTTTTAGTGCATTCTTGCTTTCATATTCCCATGAGTCAGAGCTTTTCACCACTGTGCTGTGAATGGGTTGTAATTGTGCCCAGATTCTGGTCCACTTGAACTTTGAGAGAACTGATAGAGATTTGGGTGTCTCGACCTCTGGGTAGACACCACCAGCTTTCAATCTACACGTCCAGTTACCCATAAACCAATGGTTCCAGTGAGCTGCTTAGATTTCATTGATGCCTATGTGTGCTATGACTTGGAAAATGTTAGGAAACATTGTCTTTGGTGTCCAAATTCTTCACACTCTCTCCCACTTTTCTTTTGTAACAGGTATAGGCTATTAGTAACAGTGCCTGCCATTTAATAGACAATCATTATTTTCTAAATGTTGAAGGCATAAAATCATGCCATTCTATTATAATTATTTTTGTATTTTTATAGGAACATAAAGCAGTAATTTCAGAAAAACAAAGTATCAGAGATCAAGCTATGAATATCTTAATTAAAATGTTATCATCCTGATGTAGACTGCCATATTTCTAAGACAAATCCCCAATATAAGACCTGTTTAAATAAAAGAGAAAAATAAATCTACTATGCTATTCATTTGTAACAGAATCCTCTGTTAATGGTGAAAAGCTATGGCAGCACAGATTTTTAAAGTCATAAATTAAAAAATGTCTTGGCCGTTAGTAAACATCTTACATATCAAGAATTTGTTATAATCCTTAACAAAAACAGGGATGAGGAAAAATGATTTTTTAAAAGTGTAGCCATCTCATTTTAACCATAAAAACAGAATAAAAAGGTTTTTTAACAGATAATTATTTTAGTTTAAATTATTAAAAGGATATATTAGATGGTTCTACATAGAATTAAATTTAATTAAAAGATGTGCACACTGCTGGCCAAATTGTACTTTTACTATATATGTGATATAGTCATAATTTAAAAGAACAAACTGATACCTCTACTTATAGGCAATAAAATTCGTTTTTACTGCTAATAAACTCAGGCTTTGTAGCTATAATATTCTATGGCTCTATGTTAGGAATTTTTAAGAAAATTTTTAAAAAGCTTTGCAGAAATTTTCCTTGCTGTGAAGGACAGCATGCAAGTTTGATACATAAAGAAAACCAAGAGGGCTAGAGAAAGATGAGTAACACATTTGAGCACAATTCATCATTAATTATTGGAGAACGTAATAAGTATTTTCTAAGATACACTGTAAATTAAAAGAATAAAGGAATAATAAAACATCAAACAAAACACATTATTTATAAAAAGCAAATGATCTGTATTTTCTAGTACAATTTTGAAAAACATTATGAGTTTAATATATCAGTATTATATTTTTCTATTTGTGTTAATTGATTAATTTATCAGAAGTAGATGTTGCTAGGATATTGATATGAGAAGACATAGTGTTTGACCTTACAGAGACACAAAATAGGCATTAAAACATATTTCAAAACAGTATAAATAAGTGAGAGAATCAAAGCTATCAGGTGACAGAGTTTGCTTCTGACTGCAGTCAATAGAGAATATTCTGTGTGTGTATGTTTTATGCTCTCTGAAGTCTGAATTTCTTAGCAAAACATTTGAGGTTTAAAATTTAGTCTCAGTTTGCTTTTATATTTGTATAGCATATGTTTCAACTAAATAAGATTTCGTGCCTTTGTTCTAAGTGAAAAGCATAAGACTATCTTGGTGTTAGACAATAAGTAGTATTTGTCTTAGAGGCCATTGTCTGAAGAAAATTTATTTGTTCATAGTACTTGGAATGAATTGGAAGGGGAATGAGTAAAGAGACAGAAGCAAAGTTTAAGAGTAGAGGTAAGAAAAATAAAGACCTGAAGTGGGAAAACAAAGGACAGGATGAAGGGTCAATATTTTGAAGCAAATACTCACACAACCCAGGGGATAAGGGAGATATGTAAGTTGAAAAAAGAGCAACAAAGCCCTTTAGTGTCTTGAGTCTGTGAACAGTCAGAAATATAGTTCCATTAAAGAATTAGGGGAGCGATCAGGGGAACTTTCCTTGAAGTATAGAATAATAAAAGTTTTATTCTCTTTTCTCCCTTTCTCTAAACTTTCCCCCTCCTTTTTTTTTTGCCTTGACATAAAAAACTGAAACAAAAAAAGAAAGTATAAAAACATCATCAAACCAAACCAAAAGATTGTTATGTTCCTGCCAGATACAATTAAATATGGATCAAAATGGTAGTGAATGTTGAAAATTGTGCATATCTTCTGAGACTTAATCAGAAAATTGAGGTCTCAAAACAGAAATGCTATCACATAGGTCTATCCTATTGACTTTTTCTTTAGCATCTCCAGAACCAGAGACTTGACTATCTGTAGAGATACAGGGTGACACCACACAACATCAGCATAGAAGTTTCTGGAGAAGAAATCATGCTAATGTGCCATTTCTATGGCTTAAGCAACACATCTAGGAAGAATAAGGGTACTAACAGACATGGAAGATGGTGGGGAGGAGTATGTGTGTGATAGTAGATCAATATGCGAATTACCAGTGACTTAAATAATATTTCTATGAATCCTACCCACATATTGAGGCCAAAAGTTGAAGGGAAATACACTTTTGATTGAAAGAAGTAGTAGAATTCATGAGTAAGTAACAAGAAATAAAAAACTTACATTAAAATTGGAGACTGTATAACCTAGCTGACCCCCACCCAAACATGATTTGTAGTAGTCATTAATGTTGCTCTCCAAATATTGCAGGCACAGGCTAGAACTGCACTTCTTAACTCCCTACAGTACTTGGGAGCCATGTGACGTGTTCTGGTCAATGAGTGATGAGCATAAGTTATGAGAGAGAATTTCACTGCCCCAGAGATTGTTTGTAGGGATTCCTTTTTCTCTGTCTCAGTGCCAGTTAATATTCCATATAGTAACTGTTACATATACTTTGATCCTAAAGTGAGGAGGGTAACAAGATAAATCTGAACTGTGTGTTATGTATAATAATTGTAATTTGGGCATTAATTATTACCATATCATTTAGCATTTCCTGGTAAGTACACCACCAACTACCCCTAATTCAAATATGAGTAATAATAAGGGAGAAATAGCAAAAAGGATAAGAAAGGAGAAAAAAAAGAGAGAGGGAACAAAAACAGCAAAGGCAAATAAGTGACAAATCTCATAAAGGAAAAACCCAAGGAAATAGAAGAAAAGTTATGATGATACCAATCCCACATTTAAAGGAAATAGAGATAATATGTTCTGTTTTTTTAATAAATGCTCAAACAAGAGATGGATTTAGACATATTATAAACCAACAGAAGAACATTAAAATAGAAGAAAATATGTCTAAAAAATTAGAAATAAAAATTATATCATATAAAAGAGTCTAGTGCATAAGAAATAGTCAAGAGCAGGAGTAGAAAGACTTACTGTAAAGGGCCAGATATTGTCAATCTTTTTTAATTTAGTTATTCTAGAGGGTACATAGTATTACCATATTATGGTAGTAATTTGTATTCTCCAATTCGATCAGTATATAGAGAAAGACTTTTACTGTAAAGGGCCAGATATTGTCAATCTTTTTTAATTTAGTTATTCCAGAGGGTACATAGTATTACCACATTATGATATTAATTTGTATTCTCCAATTTGATCAGTATATAGAGTTTATTAAATTTTCATGGACTTCTGTGAATTTTCTGTTAAAATACTTGTCTAATGTTTATAGAATTGTATGTTTTGTTTTTATAAATTATTTTATAATTATTCATTAACAAATTCTGTATGTGTGTGTATATATATATATATATATATATATATATATATATATATATATAACTTGTTTTCTTATAGATAGATGAGAAATGCTAGCAGGGAAACTACTCTGTATGATACCACAGTAGGTACCTGTCATTATACATTTGTTAAAAATTATTTATATTTTATAGCCTTTTTTTTTTTTTGAGACAGGTTATCACTCTGTTGCTCAGTTTGGAATGCAGTGGCATGATCACAGCTCACTGCAGCATTGACCTCCCAGGCTCAGGTGGTCCTCCCACCACAGCCTCGTAGGTAGCTGAGACCACAGGCATGCGCCCCCACACCTAGCTATTTTATTTTATTTTTTGTATTTTTTGTAGAGATGAGGTTTTATCATGTTGCTTAGGTTGGTCTTGAACTCCTGGGCTCAAGTGATGTGCCCACCTTAGCCTCCCAAAGTGCTAAGATTACAAGTGTGAGCCACCATGCCCAGCCTCATTTAAAAAATTAAATGGTACTTTGAAGAGTAATTTTTACATTAATGACATTTAATATATCTTATCTTTCTTTTACGAGTTGTGATTTGATTACATGTCCCATTTAAGAAATCTTGGCCTAGTACAACTTACTCATAGGCTTTCTTCTGTGTTTTCTCCTAGAATTTTTATAATTTGTAGCTTTTAAATTAGATCTATGATCTATTTTTATTTTATTTTATTCATTTTTTTCTTGATAGACTTTATTTTTAGAGCAGTTTTAGGATCATAGCAAACTTGAGCAGAATGTACAGAGCTTTCCCATGTATCCATTGTTCCCACATATACACAGACTCCCTCACTATCAAAGTGTTGCACCCTAGCAATACATCTGTTACATCGATGAACCTGCATTAACACATCATCATCACCCACAACCCATAGTTTATATTAGAGTTCATTCTTGGTGTTGTCCATTCTATGGGTTTTAACAAATGTATAATGACATGTATGCACCATTACCGTATCACACAGAGTAGTTTCTACTCTTCCCTCCTTCACTTGTGACCCCTGGCAACCACGATCCTTTTATTATCTTCACAGATTTGTCATATAGTTTGTTAGAATCATACAGTAGGCAGCCTCTTTATGCTGGCTTCTTTCACTTAGTAATATGCATTTAAGATTACTTCATGTCTTTTCATGGCTTATAGTTCTTGTTTTAGCATTGAATAATTCTATTGCCTGGATATACACTAGCATATGTATCCATTCTGATACTAAAGGACATCTTGATTGTTTTCAAGTTTTGGCATTTATGAAAAAAGCTATTATAAATATTTGGGTGTGGGCTTATCTGTGGAAATCAGTTTTCAACACATTTGGGTAAATACCAAGGAGGATAATTGCTGGATTATATACGGTCTTTAAACAACTTTATTGAGGTATGATTTAAATACCATAAAATTCACTCCTTGTAAGTATATATGTTAGTGAATTTTGGTAAAATTTAGAGGTTGTACAATCATCATCACAATCAAGTTTTAAAACATTTCTACCACAGTAAAATTTTCCCCTTCCATTTCCAAACTATAGGCATTATGTCTGTACTGATTTGCCTTTTCTGAACAGTTTATATAAATTAAATAATTCTATATGTGTTCTGTTATGTCTAGTTTCTTCCATGGCATAATGATTTGCACTTCACCCTTGTAATAGCATGTTTCAATAGTGTATTCCTTTTCATTTCTGATGATTATTCTATTGTATGGATATGCCACATTTTGCTTATCCACTTTCCAGTTGAGGGACACTTGTATTGTTTCGTCTTAGGGCTACTATGAATAATGCTGCTAATGAACATTCACAAATAAGTCTTGTATGGACGTATGGCTTCATTTCTCCAGGAGCTATGATCCCTTTTGAGTGTGTATGAAGGTGTGTATGGAATGAAGTAAGTGTCAGTTCATTTTTTATCCTACGAATGTCAGTTGTTCCAGCACCATTTGCATAAAGACTATCCTTTTTAAAGTGATTTAACATGGAGATTTGTCAAAAATCAATTTACCATATATATTTGGGCCTATTTCTGGACTCTGTGGCTCCATTCTGCCTAAATAATATAAGGTCTATACTTTTGCCAATGACAAAGTTTATTAATATGTATTTATGATACATATTGATATCAAGTAGTATAGTACTCCCACTGTAGTTCACTTTGGGTGGTTTATATTGATAACCTTTTCTTCTGCAGTATGTACTCAGGTGTTACTCCTAGCCTATGAAATTTCATTTCAGATAGTTTATATTTTAAATCTCAAAGTTCTATTTGTTTTTTCTATATGTATTTTATTTCTGTGCTCATCATGCCCATGTTTTCCTTTAAATCAGTGAACATTTTGAGCCTATTTACAGAAGTCCTTTTGATGTCTTTATTTAATAATTCCATCAACTATGTCATTTTTGGGTGTTTGGCTGAAGTCTTTTCTAAGAGTCTGTCATTGTTTTCATGATTATTGTCTTGTCCAGTTTTAAAATTTTTTTTTAATTAAAACTTTAGCATTATTAATTTTACATTATTGAGTGCTAGGTTTTCTTATACTAAATTATTTGACTTTGTTTCTACATGAGTTGTTATATGCATTTCAGGTTGATTCTTTTGAGGCTCATTGTTCAAGCTTTGTTTGGATATTTATACATTACCCTTTACCCCAGTGATAGTTTGCCCCACTCCTATGTCCAATACTTTTCAAGTCTTTATTCAATAGGCTATGTATTCAACAAGATCTCTTCACTCTGCCTGGTAAGAACATGAATGGTTCCTGGCCCTTTTGAGTTCAGGGAATTGTTTGGCTTACAGCTCCTAGGTAATTGTATTTGCCCAAAAGTTTTTCTTTGTACAACTATGCAGAGTTTCACCTTATGCAGGCACAGATTAATCTTCAGCTAGTGACTCAAGGAGTCAACTACACAGATTTCTATAATCTTTTTCTGCATATTTTCCTCTGTTTTAGCATTGAGCACTGAAAATTGTCTGCAAACAACCTCCACAAGCTCCAAATTCTGCCTCCTTACATCAACCAGAATGACGGTCTTTGTTTGGTTACATCCAACCACTGCTACAGCTTGAAACTGACTTTATCGAGAAAACCATAGCAATTATAAAGCTTCCCTCATTTGTTTACCTTATCTCAATTATCATAGTCCTGAGCTGCTTGTGATCTGCTGTCTAAAACAATAATTTTATATAGTTGTTCAGATTTTGAATCGTTTGCAGGCATAAAGTAAGTCTTGTTCTTGTTGCTTTTGCTTATCTGGAAGTAGAAGTTCTCTTACATAGTGAAAAAACTCCAAGACACAGTCTGAGCAATGATTTTCAGAATAGAAACCCCAGAGCAGAAGAAACAAAAACAACAATATTCAAATGGAATTGCATTAAATTAAAAACATTCTGCAGAGCAAAGGAAACATTCAGCAGAGTAAGGAGATAACCTACAGAATAGGATAAGATATTTGCAAACCATACATTTGATAAGGGGTTAATATATAAAAAAAATAAGGAAGTCAACAGTGTGAAAACAAATAACCACATTAAAAAATGGGCAAAGGACTTGAATAGAAAATTCTCAAAAGAAGACATATACTGTCTGGCCTGTCTGAAACATACGTGTCTGGCCAAAAAAAAAATATACTTCTTTGGCCAAAAGATATATAAAAATGCCTAAAATCAAGAACCAGGGTAATGTAAATAATAACCACAATAAAATATCATCTCACTTCTGTTAGAATGACCATTATTAAAAAGATGAAAGGCAGCAAGTGTTGCCAAGGATATGGAGAAAAAGGAACACTTAGATACTGTTGATGGGAATGTAAATTGTACAGTAATTATGGAAAACAATATTGAGGTTCCTCAAAAAAATTCAAAATAGAACTACAATATGATATAGCAATTCTGCTTCTGGGTATATATCTTAAGAATATGAAACCTGGATGCCCACAATATATCTGTACTCCCATGTTCATTACAGCATTGATCATGATATCTTAGATATCGATTTAACCTAAGTGTTCATGGATAAGTGAAAAGATTTAAAAAATGTGATACACACACACATGCATACACACACACATATGTAGAAGGAAATATTATTCAGCCTTAAAATGAAGAAAATTGTATTATTTGCAACAACATGGATAAAGGTGAACAACATGTTATGTAAAATAAGCTAAAAACAGACAGACAAATACTGCATAATCTCATTTATATGTGGAATATAAAAATGGAACTCAGAGAAATAGAGTAGAATCATAGTTTCCAGGGCTGGAGGTGAGGAAGAGAATGGGGCAAAATTGACCAAAGGGTATAAAATTTCAGTTATGCAGGATGAATAAGTTCTTGAGATCTAATATACAACATGCTGAATATAGTTAATAAAACTTTATTGTATAGTTGAATAAAGTAGATGTTGAATTTTCTCAGTATAGAAAAAAATGGGAATTTATGAGGTGATTGGTATGTTAATAAACTTGATTATTGTAACCCTTTTATAGTATATACATATACCAAAACACAATTTACCACCTTTATTTTCTAATTATACCTGTATTAATCTGTTTTCACACTGCTGATTAAGACATACCAGAGACTGGGCAATTTACAAAAGAAAGAAGTTTATTGAACTTACAGTTCCATGTGCCTGGAGAGACCTCACAATCATGGCAGAAGGTGAAAGGCACATCTCACATGGTGGCAGACAAGAGAACAGAGATTGTGAAGGGAAACTCACATTTTTAAAACCATCAGATCTCATGAGACGTACTGACTATCACAAGAACAGCATAGGAAAGACCCGCCCCCATGATTGAATTACCTCCCACCAGGTTAGATGAGATTTGGATAGGGACACAGTCAAACCATATTAATATCCCATTAAATCTGGGTGGAGAAAGATCTGAGTGACTCCTCTACATTAAGAAAAACTTCCTTTGATATAGCATGTGAAAGATGAGCCTAAGAAGCCTGAGAAGGTTGAGCACATTGACAAGAGCTTATCCAATGCAATGTAAACAAAAGACCAGCAAAATTGAGAGTAATAATTTAGGCAGTCTCTCTTGGCCACAAAGAACTCCATGCTATTGGTATTTTCCTCACCAGAAACCCTTGCTATGCCCTTTAATACTCTGAATTTAACAGCAGAATCTTCAAAATAAAGACTGAATATATTTTTCTTTGCACAGTTACTTAATTTCTTGGAAGTTGACTCAACTTTTCTCTTTTAGTGCTTTACCCTATTAATTTTGACCAAAAACCTTGAGAATGTTTACACTGACTATTCCAGTAAAATTACTTGACTCTCGTAATCATTTGTTGAGAAGTTACTACATGCAAGGTAGAAGTCCTCAAAAGTAGAAAGTGAGAGGGGAATTAAAACTAACTTTCAAATAAACAACTTTTTTTTTATTGCATTAAGAGCTCAAGAGTTACTGAAAGTCTTTGATGCAACCCAGTATGGGTTCACCAAATTCACCATTTGAAACCTCTCCTTCACTAGCTTTGACACTGCACTGAGACAGGGGAGTTTACTGCCACTTTTTGCTTTAAGCCTTCTCTTTATTTGCTGGATGACTAAAAACTATTATTATGGGGACCCACAGGCTATTAAGGCTAAAGGCTATATAGAGATCTAGGTTAGTAATTATGATTATAATAATAATAGTAATAATAATACACTACATATATTAACTTTTTTTGATTTAGTAAAATGGCAGTTTAGACATATAACACCTAAGTAACTGGGGGCTAGTGAGGTACAACATAGATTTTTAATTTCCCGATTTCTCTCAGTTGAGCCTAAACCTATAATACCTCTTAAATTATTTAAATTATGTTTTTTATATATGCCATAATTATTCACTCATTTATTATAAAATGATCACTCAAGAAGACTGCACTGATATAAGTCTACAAACTCTGAAGTCCTCAAGACAGTTTCTATCTTAACAATGTTTCTTTCTTGGAGAATATGCACTATGGCTGAGAGAAAGTGGGTTTTAAATTATTATTTGTTGAATTAATGAATGCATGTATGAATGAATTAAATGAATTCATAAACATATTTTTATTGTAGATCTATTTTAAAATAAAGAAGGGTCATTTTATCCAACAAACTGAAATATGTTTCTGCTAGATTAAATACAGAAAAGTAATTCCAATAGAAAAATTATGAAGGAATCCTTATCAAATTTCTAGAGTAAAAATTATCTTGAGCTTAAACAAAATATAATTATATGAGGAAAAGGTGAGTTGATTAGAAAAAACATAATTTTACAGGACATACATTAAATAATAGAATGAACAAAATACTAGGACAAATTCACATCCAGTATAATAACAATCCAGTGTCATTGTTAATTAGTTAGTTTACACAAATTGATGTGAAATACGGTAAAACATAAATAGATACATTTTCAAAGAGCATGAATATAAAATTAAAGCAAAAATGCCACCAGTAAGTAAACATGAAAAATTTCCAAGCTAAAATATATAAATTAAAACAATCACATTTTTATCAGTAGCAAAGTTTTAAAGGTAAAAACCTCTTAATATCTAATGCTGGCAAAGATGTGAAGAAAGCTGCAACATTTACAATGCTGTTGGTAGTGTAACTTATTATGTTTACAAAATGTTTACATTTTGAGCAAAAAAGAAAAGGTATATATTATTTTATTCTCTAATACAACTTACAGATATTTTACTAGAAAATGAGTTATAATTTATAATTTATTATAAATGAATTATTTATAATACTTACAATTATGATCCGTTTTAAAGGCACTATAGTTAGGAAGATGACAATGATTACAGAAATTTGGTTACAACCTGAGGAACTATTTTGTGGCTCATCTAGCATAGTGGTAAGAACTTGAAAGCATCGGGTTCTCTTTGTTTGAGTCACAACTGAAACATAACTATCAGCCTGATTTCTATATTTTTTAAAAATTCTGGGCCTCGGTTTATTCATTTATAACATATGGATACATATATTTGTATATGTGTCAATAAATAGATTTGTGTATATGTTTTCCCACATACTTGTGTAAATTCATGGATTGCAAGGTGGGGTCTCTCTGAATTAACTCCCATATTTTGATCTATAAACACCTTCTATGCTTTTACTCTTTACCAGATGCTCAGGATTCAAAGATGTGTAAGAGACTGACCTTTTCCTTAAGGGAAAGGCTATCGAAAAGCATACATTCAATGAAGGGGCATATTTCTATCAACAGGATATGGCAGAGGAGGAGGAAGTGAGAGGCCAATTTTATCTTAGATGTTATTACTCTTCTATCAATGTAGAGACTTTATTTTTTTTCTTAACCTGTATACAGCTTAATTTTCAAATCCTGTTGAAAAAGAATATCTATTCTTAATTAGTTTAGGAGTTATGGTAGATTATCCTCTGAAAGATTAATTACATGCTTTCCAGTGAAGTATTATAAACCATAAGTTTAAAGTTGGACCAGATGCATTTCAGCCCTGAAAACTCATTAACCATCTGACCATGTTGCACATATGGTAACAAAGTGAAGAATGTATCCAGTCAAACACACATAAACACTTCTTCATCATTATAGGACAACTATGTCTTAAAGTATGCCAGTAATCTTTCTATTTCTGATACCTATGAATATCAGAGAAACTAGTGAAGGGGAGATTTTAAATGAATTTATAAACCCACACTGAGTATACAGAAGTCAGGACTGTGGTCCTTAGTCTGCTTTTTTTTTTTTTTTTTTTTTTTTTTTTTTTTTTTTTGGCCAAAGTCAGCATTTATCTCTCTTGATCTCAAGCTTAAAATACACTTGGGTTGAAAATGCGAAACTCCATGTTGAAAATGGACCTTTTCTCTCTTGGGGATAGCAACTGCAATGATTTTATTGGCTCAAATGTTGCATTATGCCCAATCTTCCTATGAGTTTATCCGAGAGAAACTTCCCTCTCTTCTTCCTTATGCAGGTGTCAAGCTTGAGGCATATCCCAAATCTCCTTCACAACTTCTGTTCACAGTACAGTACAACAACTGTCAAAGTAAACATTTTGTGCAGCTCTTCTCTCGATCAAAAGATGGCAGCCAGCCTCAGCAGCCCAAACCCTTTCATAGATGAGATGGTTTCAAAGAGGAATATTTGACAGTTCCATGTATACAGCCAGAATATGTCTGTCTATATTTGCAACCATGAAACTGGTATTTAAAAGATGCATAGTGTTTTCAGGGGGAGGCTCTCAATCCATCAGATTGGTGCTATTGTTATTAATATACTAGTCAAAATAGTTTACTTCTGTGTTGTTGTTCTTTCTGTTTTTCTTTTTAATATTTTTGGTAAATGCCTCAATTTGATAGGTATTTCCATATGCATACGAGACACTGTACTAAATGTTAAGTAATGTTATGTACCAACTACCAGTTATGATGTAATTAAATAAAAATGAAAGAAAGAAAAAGTAAAGTTAGAAGAAAATTAAAAACCAAACCACAGTAAGTTAAGGACCTTAACACATTGAATGGTTTTCCAATGGCATTCAGCTTGACACGAGATTGCTGTGTATTTTAATTAATTAAACTTATTAATAAATAAAAGTTGGCAAAAAGAAAACACTCTATTCATCACTTTCTTTGAATGTGGCCAGTCCTTTTAAATTCCTTAACAATAACCAGAATAGCTTTCAAATTTTATATTGCTGTAATACATCCATATTGGCAAAGCAAGGCAATATCTTATGATTCTTGAAAATGTTGCCATTTTGTCGCTGAATTTTTAGTTTAAAAAAAAGTGGATGGTGTCTTCTGATTTGAGTAGACAGTTTTGCATGTGTTTACAGGTACAGATGGACCTACAACAATGGCCAGGATCTGTTAAGCAAATAAGTTATTATTTTTCTCTCTATGAATATGAATAAATAAGTGGCAATTTGACTTATTATTTCCCCTACTTTTGAAATGTAATGAATAGGGCTGATGGCAATTACCAAATTTCTAAATATAAACACTAAATTGCTTGCATAATTTTAAAAACAACCTGAGTTATTATCTTCTTTTTTCAATGGATATTTTTAGAATAATTTGTATTTATTTGCTGATTGTGGGTATTTATTTGCTGATTGTGGGTATTTATTTTCATGCAAGAACTTGAAAAAGTATGTGAACAAACTTATCAAAATAAAATGATTGAGAGAAAAGAGACAATATAGTGTGACATAAAATGCACGGGGAAAATTTAGAAACTTTTATTCTTTAAACATATCATTACTAATTTTCCTATATATTCATCTTTACTATTATCTTTTTTTAAAGCTAGTAATGAAAGGTTGAAGTTTACCAAAGATTTAGACTGAAGGAAAAACAGTAATAAGGATTGGGTAAGCATGTAATGTCATTTAATTTAATCATTTAATGTCAAGAACATTTTGAATAGATGTTATCTTCATGTTATAAACAACATATTTAAAGTATCACACAGATAAGCTTGATTGTACAGGTGATGAATGAAACTCTTTTCTGCAGAGGTAGTACATCTTTAATTAAACAGAGAAAGAAGAAAGAACAAGATTATAGAAGTAAATAAGTACTAAGGAAAGGAAATCTTTCTGACTCAAATTATACTTAGATTGCACAGAAGAGACAAGGTCCACAATTTGATGTTTCTATTTTAAATTTTGGAATACAAGTTCAAATATCTTTGCTGATTCAATAATGTTTATTTTTACCTCTGCCTCATTCTTAAGTAATGTTATGTACCAACTACCAATTATGAAGTAATTAAATAAAAATGAAAGAAAGAAAAAGTAAAGTTAGAAGAAAATTAAAAACCAAACCACAGTAAGTTAAGGACCTTAACACGTTGAATGGTTTTCCAATGGCATTTAGCTTGAGGGCTGCAAATCGGACCACAGGCATCTTTGTGGCCAATGTAAAGTGAAACATAATCATTTGTTTTATTCCCAGTACCAAAAATGTTTGTAAAGAAATCAGAACAGTTGCTCAGCACAATAATTTTTTTAAGAGACAGAAGCTGTGGATAAATGAAGTAAAAAAATTAATCCACTAATAAAATTTCATAAAACACTGCAAATTCTGTTGGCAAGGATGGATATTCTTAACACTTTAATGCAATGATTTGCTTGGGAGGAATGAAACAAGTATGCAAAATTTAGTAAAAGAAAACAAAATATCTTCTAAAAGTTTTGACCAGGAATCTTGACTACTGTTTATTATATGATTTCAGCTCTGTAAAATATTATAAATTGGGTAGCTTAGTTATACATAATATAAATTAAAGTACCTTAAAATGCATTTGAATTAAATACAATTTCAACAAAAAATGTCCATCTAGTATTTTAAGATGTTAGCATATTAGTCTCCATATTAATGTAGAATTTATATTGGGAGGTAAAAACACCATTTAATAGGCTACTTGCATGCTTGCATGCACAAACATATGCAATGGAATATAATTCAACCTTAAAATAGAAGGAAACTCTGTTCCATGCTATAACATAGATGAACCTTTATATAGTGTATGAAGACATTATACTAAGTGAAACTAGCCTGTTGCAAAATAACAACGACTGTATGATTCCACTTATATAAGATATATAAAGTAGACAATTTCAGAGAAACAAAAAGTAAAATGGTTGTTAGGAGGGGATAGGGTGAGGAGAAAATGGGGTGTTGTTTAAATGATATAGAGTTTCAGTTTTGCAAAGTGAAAAAAGTTCTGGAGATCTGTGAATATACTTAACACTACTGAACTATACACATTAAAATAGTTAAGGTGGTAAATTTAATGTTAGGTGTTTTTTACCAAAATAAAAAAAGAAAAAAGGCAAACAGATGTGCCTTTTAAGAAGTTAAAGAGAAACTTGCATTATATTATTGGAAGTAGGGCATACTATATAACATCAAATGGCCTGCTTATATTATCTCAATGGCTTGACTTTCCAGAAATAGTAGACTCATTCCTTTGGCAGTCTTCATGAAACACTCTATCTTTTGCTAACATTATTTTAACTCATTTGAGTTGAATTCCAGTGATTGAGGAAATGTTACTATATGGATTTTGTCATTTAAATATTTCAGCCTGGTTACCACCTGTTCATTGTAAACTTCTTGCTACAATTAGCAATGTCATCTTAACTTTTCTATTTCAGTCTTATTCATAATGGTAAACATGCACACTTGGGGCTATAGGATTGTAAGAATAATTAAAGAAAGAAAATTGGTAATAGCCTGATTTGATATAACTGGTATTTTGTGAGAAATTTTTAAAAAGATGTTCTTCATTAAAAACCACTGTTTGAATTTCAGATTTTATAAGAAATCCCAGTATACTTGATGTAGCTAAGAACAATAAGTTAGCTTTCTGCTTCATTATTACACACTGTACTATGTTAGTAATATCTTATATTAGTTATTTCAAAGAAATCTTTTATGAAAAATGATATTTAGAAGAAGTGCTAATATGTTTTAAACAATATCATATATTCAACGTTCATTTTTGTTTTTCTATTATGAAAGTTTAAATTGATTTAATTATACTGAAGTATTAATGGCTTAGTAACATTGTGAATATATATTTATTTAACTAGTTTCATTTCTGTGTTTCTGAATCCTCTCATTTCTTTAAAACCCAATTCCATTTATTTGCACAAAATGTACTTATCTTCTTATGTTTAACAGTTTTGTCTTTTTAAAAAATAATTCATTTGTAAACCTATCCTTGTTTTTAAATAATTTATTTTTATGGATGATTTCAATGCCCTTCTTGATAAAAGTAAATATCTCACATTAATCATAGGCAATGCTTCTCTAGTTTATGCCTTCTTACCTGATCAGTTTAACCTATTTTCAGGAATGAAACTCTCAGTTTGGGATTATCCTTTATATATTGTTAATTGCTTTCAAAAATTTATGATTGTCTAGTGTCCCCAAGCTTATTAATTTCCTTTTGCTACCAAAATGGTTTCACGTCTGGATCGTTACCCTTAGCTAAGCAGTTATTCTTCTGTATTTTTTTTCATATTGCAAAATAGGCAAACAATATTAAATTTCATTCTCCAAGTATGTTCATTATAGCTTAAGAAGTTCACTTTGGATACCTTTGGCATTTACAAAATAGTATAATTTTCCAATAGACCACTCAAATTACTTTATGAATTGTTGCATTTTTTTCCTAATATGGGGGTAAGTAATTACTTGCATAAAGGGTAAAAATGTATTTCTTCTCACCATACATCTGTTTCAAGACAGATGATTTAAACTTTTCCCAATATCATCACTACTTAGCCATTTTACAAGCTGCATTAAATTCTCTAGGTATATATTTCCATCAATACAATACTATAGATTTACCACATTACTAATTACTCTGTTTAAAAAGTAAATTCTTCATCATTTGATTTGAATTTTAATGGCTTTTTAACCATAACTTCAGTTGGAATAGAGATATCTACAATGTAATTTTCTACAAGAAAAACAAAAATTAAACTAAGAAAATTTAGCAACAGATGCTTCAGAAATGTCTTCACTTGGGGATACATATGTTTGCTTTATGAATCTTGTGAGGCTTGAAAATACAACTTTCAAAAATCTTGCAGCCTGGAAATGTCATAGCACAAAGAAAGCGCCCAAACAAAAGTAATATAGGCAGTGGTCATTAAAGTTATTTCCCCAGTGATACCCTGAATTAATGGTGCAGCATCTACACAAGTGAGTTCCCATTTCTTTCTCTTGTCATTTAAACTCTTTCCTCATTTACATTTTGCATCTTTTTTATATGGCATTTTTCTTTTTAAATTGTCTTTATAAACTCTGTCTTGCCATTTTTCTTGCCTGTTTCAACTACTCCATATTTATTCTTCAATTTGCAAACTATTCTTTCTTCAGAATAAAAAAAATAAAGAAATTCAAAATAGATTTCAGGATTCTCAGGTAAAATTTCTTGTCTGTTCACTAATGTGGAAGTCCTCAATAATGTAAGGATATATGAAGAAAATTTCTAGCTTCAGTTGCACTAATGGAAACTAGCTCCTGCAAAATGGTAGTTTAAGAATTGACTACACAGCAGTTACGTGTTAGTCAAACCCATCTGCAAATAAATATAATATGTAAATATAATATTATATATATATATATAATTTGCCTTTTGGTTTCTGTTTAGATGTCTTTTCTCATATACGTAAACATACTTACTTTAGATAATTCCTTTTTTAAAATCCTGATAATGCCATGAAAACACTGTATGTAAAAATGCATTTAAAATTGAGTAAAGGTCAGGGTTCTGTCTTGATGGTGCTTGTCAGGCACTAAATAAATATTAGTAGATTAATTAATCAGTCATACAAAAATAACAAATTGACTCAAACAATTCCCTAAACATATAAAACCAAATTAACTAGACAATTCTGTTAAAATGGACTAATACATAACTGCTGTGTAGTCAGTATAAATCAGTGACGGGCAATGGGCTGTCTACTGGCCGCCTGCCTCCTATCTAGATGCTGGACTCTATAATGTGATTTCAAATAGGAATTTTTTCAGTTTATAAAAGAGAAGGAAAAGGAATTAAGTGAAAAACAGAGATAACTTTAGACAAAGAAGGAAAAAAAAATGCTTTCTACAACCACTTCTGATTAGAAGAGAAGTCCTTTAAGAATATTCTAACTCTGCCAAAGAGGTCCAGCCAGGTGAGAAGTTAAACAGTGTAGGAGGCTGGGAAATGTCCAGGAGAATTAACCCTGAAAGAAATAATACCGAATCCCTTTAGTCCCAGTTCATCTAAACCAAACATTGATGCCTGAAGCTGTTTTTTGAAAATGGGGGTGACAGCCTTGCCCTGGCTTGTACAATTTGTCCTTGTTTCCCCCAAACAGCAGTTATTCCGCAATCATAAGAAAGGAAGGTTCATCATAAAGAAGGTCTACTTTGGTCTTTTCAGTATTTTTGGTTTCAAAAATAAAGCTTGTCATAGGATAAGCACTCAGAAAATGGGTTATGGATAGAAAATACATTCTAGCCACAGATGTGATAATAATAGCTGGGTGACTCTCATTAAGTTACTTAATCTGTCTGAATATATTTCTCTACCTATAAAGTGGGAATAATAATACCCATCTCTCAGTGTTTCATGGATGCCAATGAATAAAGGTGAATACATTCCATGAACTCTTAAGGAATGTGGAAACAAAGGTCTGAAAAATAGCAAAGCTTTCTCCATACCAAATGTGCCCACACATTTGTATTTTTTGTGTGTTTTATGCCACTTTATTGAGGAATAATTAACATATAATGTATTGCACGTGAAGTTTGATAAATCTTGACATGAATATGCACGTAGAACATCACCACAATAAGAATAATGAACATATCCATCACTCTCAAATGTTTTCTTGCACCTCTCCTCCCTCCTTCCCGCCACTTCTTCCTCTAAACACTGACTTGCACTATTTCTATAAATTACTTTCCATTTTCTAGAATTCTATATAAATGACATCTTATAGTGTGTGCTCTTTTTTTTCTAATTTCTTTCACTTGTCATATTCAGCCATGCTTTGACATGTATCAGTAGTTCATTACATTTTATTGCTGATCATATTCCATTTTATGCATATGTCATAATTGGTTTGTAAATTTAAATGACAATGGGTATGGTTTCAATGATTTAAGTAATCCAAAATAAAGGCAAAGGAAGAAGCAGATACTACAGATAATACGCTCACTAGGGTATGGATTTTTTCTGTCACTCATGTTTGCAGTATGCTGAGAACTAGTTACTGTCACCTAAAGTGCCTCATTTCTCTTCCATTTAGTCTCTCTTCCTCCAACAGGCTAGTGTGGGCATGTTTACATGGCAGTGGTGACATTCGCAACTCACCAAAGAAACAAAACAGAAAATATATGCTATTTGAGGCCCTGACTTTGAAGAAGGGAAAATATAGGTAAAAGCATTTCTTCAGTTGTACATCTCTGAATCGATATTTGAACACATTATTTCCACTTTTATAATAAAGTAAATTTAATATTGAAGAGTGACATATATATGATAAAAAAGTGACAAATTTTAATTGTATACCTTGATGAATATTTACAAAGCAAACATATCTGTTTAAACGTCATGCAGATCATGAAATAGATCACTTCCAGCCTCAAGGATAATATTTGAATCAGTGACCATCCCAACAAAGTAACTGCTTTTGATTTTTAACAACATAGTTTTATCAATTTTTGAACTGTATATACATGACATCTTGCAGTATATATTCTTTCTGCTCTGGATACCTTCAGTCAATATTAGTTTGAGGGAGTCACTATGTTATTAAGGCAGTATAAAAATAAACAATATGTATTTATATTTTTAGAGTTTGGGGCTCTTAGAAATAAGGTTGATACAATACTTTCCACATATTTTGGACATGTGTGTACAAATTTCTGCTGGATATGTACTTGAGAGTATAGGATATGCATACTACAAAATTGTTTCCAAAGCAATTGTACAATTTGTGCCATCAACATTTGTTATTACCTAAAAAAAAAAAAAAAAAAAAAAAGACGAGAAAACATTGTAGCAATACTTAAATGTGTAGCATGTCTTTTCATTGCGGCTTTTTTTTTTTTTCTTCTGAGACAGTGTCTCGCTCTGTCGCCCAGGCTGGAGTGCAGTGGCTCGATCTAGGCTCACTGCAACCTCCGCCTCCCGGGTTCAAGAGATTCTCCTGCCTCAGCTTCCTGAGTAGCTGGGATTACAGACGTGCACCACCACGACCGGCTAATTTTTGTATTTTTCATTAGAGACAGGATTCGCCATGTTGGCCAGGCTGGTCTGGGACTCCTGACCTCAAGTGATCTGCCCCACTTGGCCTCCCAAAGTGCTGAGATTACAGGCATGAGCCACCCCACGGGGCCTCATTCTGGCTTTAATTTGTATTTTCCTGGTGATCTGAGCAACTTTTCATATGTCTCTTGCAATTTTGATATTCTCTTAAGAGCACTGTTAGACTTCTGCATTTTTTTTTTGTGGTCTGATGTCTGTCTTTTTATTATTGATCTGTAGAAGCTATTTAGGTAAACTGGATATGACCATTCTCTTTCAGATAACTCTGATGAAAATAATTTGTCTAACATAGAGGTTTGCCTGTCCAGTTTATTTCTGGTGTTCTTCGTTAAAGAGAAATTATTATATTTATTGAAGAGCTATTTACCAATATTTTCTTATATGTTTATTGCTTTGGATGTCTGGTTTAAAAAATATTTGCATAACCTCAAAGTTATGAATATATCTTCCTATAGGACTCTTCAGGACTCTTTATTATAATTTTCCCATATCTACATTTTGCATGGATTTGAATTGTGTATATGGTGTCAGGTATGAGTTAAGTTATTTTTCTATATAACTATCCAATCTCAATTGTATATATATATATATATATATAAGTAGACATATAATATTTTAATATTCTTGCACTAATACTATATTATCTTAATTACTATATTTTTAAAATATAATTTTTATAGGGTGGTAAAAGTTCTTTACATTTTTCATTACATTTCCTTCTATGAATTAGACAGTTTGGAGTATTGTAAAATGTTTTAAAATATGATGTTTTAAAATATAATTTTCTAATTATTTGTTGCTTTGAAATGTAGAAATAAAGTTTATATATTACCATTGTATATAGCAACCTTGCAAAATTTACCTATTCATTGTTAGTTTTACTGTACATATTTTAGATGATCTATGTTCACAATTGAATCATCTATAAATAATAATCTTCTTAAATAATTATTTTCCTTTTCAATGCTGATACATTTTACTTCTTTTTCTGATTTATTATGTAGGTTACGACATCCAATATAATGTTTAATCTGTATAGTGACAGTGGCCATCCTTCTTTCATTCCCAGATTAAAGGGAAATGTTTTCAACATTTCATTATTAAGTACAGTGCTTGCCACATTTTGGGGGATAAACATGCTTCACATCATTTAGGAAACTTTCTTAAGTTTCTACTCGCTAAAAATAAATTGGTATTGAATTTCTTCAAATTTTTTGTCTCTATGTATTGTTTCTTCTTGCTTTCCCTAAATTATGTAGTTAATTATATTGATGGAATTTCAAACTTTAACTTATTGTGGTATTTATTGAAATATCATATCATGCCCTTTTCCTTTTAATTTTTTATTTGATTTGGAGTACACAAAATTTTTTTTTTTTGCATATTCATGTGAGAGATGGACTTGTGATTTCACTTTCTTGTTTTCCCCTTGTTGGATTTTGCCATAAATATTATGCATGCCTTATAAAATAAATATTGATACATTTCATTATAAATGAAAATAAATGTTGGTACATTTCATAAGCATGATAAAATAAAAATAATATTTGTAGTTTTCATCACCAATCTCATCAGAAGGTAAGTATTGGGGAGCTATCAAGTTAATGGTATTAGAGATAAGTTTTCAATAATTCTAATCTTTTCTTCAGAGTTCAAATTTTATGATTGGCAGCAAGCACTCCTAACTGTTTTGTTTCTAGTGATAAGTCCACTTGATTTATTCATAAGAAAATATCTGCCATACACCAGGTTTGAATTTCCATATTTCTTTCTCAGTCATTCTTTCAAGTAAAAAGTAATGCTTCACGTAAAAAATAGTTCAGTTCGCAACCCAAATAATTGCATATGTGCTTTTCTTTGAGATAACCATCATATGTTGGAGTTTTAGAGTTCAGTATTGGAGTTCATATTTAGCATTATGTGGGTTTCCCATTCAGTACACAGGATAGTAATGATGTCTACTGAAGGGCATTCTTAAGTGAAACTGTTTCTGTTTGTTTATTTACCTTTGAGTATATGAATATAATGACTACTGATATCACTTAGTGCCACTGACTTGATTAAGGCTAAAATATCACTTAGTGCCACTGACTTGATTCAGGCTAAAACGCCGCTGTTTCATCCATCATTACTTTTGCACAGAATAAATGTTAATTCAGTGAAAATGATAAATAATGTCTTATATTTAGGAAAATAGTTTTGATTCTGTGGACCCCTAGAAGGCTCTCAGGGATTCCCAGGGGTTCATGGGCCATACTTTGAAAATGATTGTCACAGAGTTTAGAGTTTACAAAATTCATATTTGATCTACTAGAGTCAACTATCAATTAGAGCTTTTACCAAATCCCAGAAAAATGCAAGGACTTTAGAATACTTTGATTCCATTTACCATCTCTAATGCCTTGTATGTTATTATTGTCATATATCTAAATATATATCTATTATCAAAACCTATAGGAGACTATTATTGCTTTGTACAATCAATATTTATGTGGCTTTATCCTCAAGTTTACCATTTCCATTGCTCTTTATTTTTTGGTGTGTATTTGTATCTCTATCTGGAATCATTTTTCTTTCGCCTGAAAAATGTCCCTTAGAAGTTCCATCTGCATGAGCTCCAAAGAATGAAATTTTTCTTTTCATATTGTTGATTACATCTTTATTTTGCCTTTATTTTTGTAGAATATGTTCACTGAAGGTAGAATTTTAGGTTATAATTTATTATTGTTGTTGTTTTATTATTTTTCATATTTCATATGTGCCATTCCATTATCTTCTCTTTTCTACTGTTTCTCAGTCTTACCTGGACATTGCTCCTATTGTCTGATTACTTCAAAGACCTGTTTTGTTTGTTAGGCTTATATTTTGTCCAGTTTTTCTACTTGTTCTTGGCAAGGCTTTTTTTCATACAAGATTCTCCATCATGACTGGGAGTAGAATTCTCTTCTAATTAATTTTTAATCATAAAGTAAAATAATGGAAGAAAGGTTGTATCTAATTCTAATTGCATTTAATTATTTTAAGTATTCAGGTACTTCAATATTTGTTTAACCTTGATAACCAGAAGATTTGAGAGAAAAAAAATGGGCTACATTTAATCTATACACACACTGCTTCCTGTGGGTTCTAAGGCAGAAAGCTAAAATTTGTCTTTGTGTCAGACTCGTGTACTTTGGAATGAATCATTTTGATAAACCCTCTTAGTCATGAATATGTAAGCCGAGTACCTTCACATTGTTTTGGCAGAAGGCCCAAATATTTGTTGAGTGATAAAAATGCCAATTCTTTAAGAGGTTGATAAGTATTTTCTTTATAGTGTAAAAGATTATACCAGTTGAATAGTGTGAAATGGGCATCTCATCAAAGGGACTGTTTGTATATTAAGAAGGAATCTTCAGCATCCTGTGGAAAGAAGTCTGAGGAAAGAGACAGAGAAAAGTGCGGAACTGAAAATAGAGGGGCTCATGGAACAAAAGGAATAGCATAGCAAGGCAAAGGAAAAGAGGGGAATCACCAATGAGGGCCTCCCCAATGTAAGAGGAAAAACCAATGAAGTACAGGAAAAGGGAAGAGTGATAAACAATTTTCATTATTCCATTTTTTAAATTTTAATTTTCTTTTGCCTAACAAAATTCTCTGAAGGAACTACAGTGTTGATCTCCGGAGCATCTACTCGATGCAGACATTTGAAGTGGCACAGAGGAGCAAAGATGATGCCACTGGATGTTGACTGGGAGGGGCAGTTTGCAGCCAGTGATAAATAAATAAATAAATACATAAATAAATAAAAATCAAGGAGTGTCTGCATTTCCCAGTGATTCTCCAATTACTTGAGAAAGTCACTGGACTTATTATGCTATTTCCATAGTGGACTTGTTATTTTATTTTGATACAAAAAGAAAAAAGTAATTTCATAAAAACAGAAAATGTGGGCATACTTCAGTTCCAATATCTATAAAATAAGGAGCAAATTAACTCATTTATGTAGAAAAAGCCTTCATAGGGGGACATTTTATACTTAAATAATGAAGAAAAGCAATCTACACTTATAACTAAAATACTAAAATATGCAATCACATAATGAATAGTAAATATGTCTAAATTAAACTCAATATTTGTTCGTTTCCATTTTTAGAATTAGCTACTATAAATCTTTGATGACATGCTGTAACTATGAGCAAAGTAGTTCCTACTGATAAGAAATTCCAGCCTCTAACCCAGAGAGTTGCCTAGAATGAACAGGCCTCTGGTTACAGCTTCTAATATATAAGTTAAGTAGATTTTTAGTTATGCTCTTTTCTGTGGAACCACAGAATGGCCAATCTCTAAAACTTGAAAACTTCAAAGCATTGTTGGAAATTGATTTATAGTGTAAAACTCTACATACTATTTGGAGGGAAGGTAAGTTTTCTTCTCTTCCATTCGTTCTTCCTAAAAATGTCTGCAAATGTAAAAGGGAATTTTTGCAATTTGCAGAAATAGGGTAAAACAATCCTGTATGCATATTACACTAAATCACTGAGAAAAGCATGAAAAAAAAGCAGTCAACCAACTAGTTGTTTCAATCCTACATATACCATTTTCTAATTATTTGGGTAAAATGTTTAATAAATGAACTAAGAAAACAGTTTTATGGCTTCGTGTCAAAACAGCATTATTTTATTCATGTCATTATTCTGATTTTAAATAGAGACTCCTACCATTCCTTTTCTCCTTCTCTTTCACTCTCTCTGTCTCTTCCCTCCAACAAATCTGTATTTGACATATGCATACATGTCATACTGACATTAATCCAAATGTACTTATTTGTATATCTACATTTGATATTGATAGGTATACATATCATAAACACAGACAGGTACACATATAACAAATACATAAAATGTCTATAGGTCTCATATTTTTATAGTATTATTTTCAGTTCCCAGCACACATTCAATTCAATAGACTTATTAACCAACCATTAGAAATGTGTTACGATATTGAAGCAGCCATGGCCTGTGTTCCATGTCAGTTGTGTTGGCTTAGGCTGACACATAGCTACCAGGCATGATGGATCAAAGTAATTAAAGTTCCAATCATTTACCTTTCTATGTTCAATGTCAGCCAAACTAGCCCTCACCCTGGGTTCCTAATATGTTAATATTGCCAGATGTGTGCGTGTGCACAAATGCATGTGTGTATGTGCTTGTGAATAATACAGAAGTGTGATTACTTTTTCTGTTTTGAAAGAATTTGTCAGCATTTTCATTTTAAAAATTGCTTATGTTTATTAAACTTTTACAACATTAAGTTAAAAAACCTTAGCTTTCAATGCATTTACATTTATTCAAATCTGGGACTATCTTTGCCTTGATATGTTAGGTAAGAATCATTAGTAGGTAGAAGTTATGTTTATATATAGAATTATAGAAGTTGTAAGAAAGTTTGCATGGTCCTCCTATCAATTCTTCTGCACTAAACCAGATAAATACGAATCAATCTATGAAAGTTGGTAATATAATCAACTACTTACAGATTTCTCACGTGAAGACATTGCTTACAATTTGTTTGTATCTCTGAGAGCCAGCTTTTCTAAATCAAGAAAATAGACATAAAATAATTGGTTAAGATTGAAATTTGAGTTTCCAGCAGAAGTTCACTCTATTTGCATGATGTTCAATTTTGAACAGCAGCAAAGTTGATAGACTCCAGGCAACATTTCTTATTACTTTTTAATAGTTTTTGTTTTCTAGAGGCTAACAACTAAGACTATAGCCAGTTATACATTTTAATGGTACAATCAACACCGCATTAATACTTACCATGGGAATCTATTCAGTGACACCTATCAATAATCTCCACTCCCACTCCTTGGTTTTACACCTTGGCTTTATTTTGTTTGATCTTGCCCTAACACTTTTAATTTGCCATACTAAAATGATTATTTTTAATTTCTTGGTAATAAAACTCTTTAAATGTTTAGATGTCAGTTGACAAAGGTCTTCATATTTATTCCTCTTAATTATTTTAATTTATCTTTTTTAATTTGTTCATTTAGTTGCAGCTTAGGTGCAAGTGAACCATACTTATAAAATATTTGCTAAAAAAAGAGCCCAAGTATTTTTCAATATGAAAAAAATTAGATCTATGTTATCATATAACTATTATTTGGGAACAATATTAGATCAGTGGGATTACTATCTTTACTAACTGTATCAGTTAAAGTATTAGATCCTTATCAGATTTATGGAAATAATAATGCAGTCATTGTCAGTATTTGATTAGTGTCATGCATTAATTGCTTTTTGTTGATAGATGGCTTTAGGATAATATATTTGTTCCAAGTTTCCTACATGAAACATTCTTTTGATCCTAAAAGTTATCCTGTTAGGATCTCCTAGCCTCTGGCATTCAGTTGCTTAAAGCAACATGTTCATTTAGCTGTGGATGCTGCAACACTTTAATGCAGTGTTCAGTCAGCACAACTTTGAGTCACGTGATAAATTAATAACGCAGAATTCTTTTCATAGAGCTGTCTTGCCTTTTTAAGTCAGTGAAAGATTACCACATGCATTACTTTTGTGCCTTTTTAAAACAGAATTCACAAAAAATTGCCTGGCCTTTTAGTTAGGCTGACCTTTCTGGCCCATGAATGCCAGCTGTAAAAGCTAGCTGGAGTAGTTAGCCTGTATTTGTTGGCTTTCCATAAAGCAATTGAGCATAGAGAAAAAAAATGGAGAATTGATAAATGGCATATATGTGTGTGTGTGTGTGTGTGTGTGTACATATATTATCTATTTCACTTTGCAAAGGATACGTATAAAACAAAATTAAGACTATTATCACCATTATTTAAAAAATCAAAGACATTTTAACAAAAAATGTGTAACAGACCTAATTTAAAATTAAGAAACAGACTTTCTGAAATTGCAATTGGCAAACTTACCCAACAATACATTTTAGAATTTTTATATTTTAAGATATAAAGGCCAATAATACCATATTGGTCTGGGTACAAATTTAACAGCATGCAAATCTGTATTTGAGAAAATAACAACAGGATATGAGTTTCAGTTTAGCTCTTCATTTTTTTTTTATTCTTAAACACTAAAACAAACTCCCCTCTCTGTGGCCCCGTTATCTCATTTTTAACCCCTGCAAAATAGAGAATGAAAAGCAAAAGTGTGCAATAATGTATAGTAAAGTTAAATTTGACAATGATGTAGGAAATTGAGGCCAATTTTAAAAATTAAAACTTTAACCAAGTTACAAATACGTCAACAACTAATACTGAGTATCAATAGTCTTCTTTGTGATCTCTTTTTCGTGTTAGGTTGCTATGAAATAATTAGCAATATCAAACATAACATCAGAAACTAATCTGAGAAATGGTCCCAGATGACTGTTATGGGCATTCGCTGTATCCTGGGAGTGCTTCAATTCTTCCAAAAATCCAGTATATATTTATTGGAAGCAAAATGACGTTTATTTAGAAATTGAGCACAGCATTTGCATTTCTCATTTTAAAGTATAAATTCCTATACATCTAACATTCATTGTTTCTGCCAACTTGGACCAATATATTTTATTTGCTAGATTTTAATACTATTTTTGGGACTAAATCTGCTTAAACATAACTTAAAGCATTGGTTCTTAACCTTTCTTTTTCCCTGAGCACAGACAACACTGCATATCTGATCACGTTTTTAACCTTTCAAAAATAAATACGATCTAAAATTGTACATTAAATACCAAGGTTTTTATCAATCCATTATAACTCACTGAAGGATCCTATGTTAAATACCTGTAACATAAGAAATGTATTAACTACTTAAAGTGCTTTTTGGTATTTTTACTTTCAAAGGATTAAATAAAAAAGAGATCCCAAATAAACATTTTATGCCATAGTTAGTAGTGTGTCTTTTATATCAAGAATATAAAAAATTTTCAGGGAAAACTGACATGTATTATACAACGAATGTTTTTTAGAACTAAGAAGCACAAGATAAATTCTGGAATGATAAAGATGAAAATTGTTTTTTCTCACATATGATTTTATACCTTGCTCAATTTACGAAGTATGCATGCATTTACATATGAATGTACGCATGAATGTATATATGCTTTAGAATAATCTGTTTACTTTAATAACTAATTTGAAGTCATAGCCTCACATTAAACCTGGTTATGTTAAGGAGTATCACCTATACTAACTTTTTTTTACTCTCTTTTTTTAATCTAGGAAAATGTTGAGGTTCTAAAAATCTGATAGGTTTTGCTGAGACTGATTTCTAAACTTAGATATCAGAGCTTTTGTTATGTATATAATTCATAACCATCTCTTCCACAAAATAACAATTTGCATCCCACTTTAAAATGCAGCTACCGCTCTATATATCTGATTTTAAATATTACCTTTTAAACTTCTGGAAAAAAGATATGATGTATTTTTAAATCATTTTCTATGTGGTGAGAAGTACAAACTCTCTGACCTTTCACCTCATATTTCTTCACACACACACACACACAGAGCTTCCAAAATTCTAACATTTCTATGGTAATTTCTGTTGAACAATTTTAGCAGGCACAAGTTAATAAGGTATTAAATACAGCAGAGTGTTGGTGATATTTGGAGAAGGCAACTATTTTAGGCTCTTGAGGCCAGAGGTGGAAGGTACCAGAAGAATCTGCACATATATCTCAAATCTGTAGAAATATGTGTTGGAGAACTTCAGGCTTCACCCAACCATGAGACTGGGAAATTGGAGATTTGAAACACATATTTAGCTCTCTTGGGCAAACAGGTCCTATCTGACTTGTGAGTTAAAGGAGATACTTTTCATCTTTGACATATTTTTTAATGCAATGAATCAGTTATTGAGTGATGGACATTCTGCACTACCTCTTAGTGTCTCATGAAGCATAATCTTTTGCACATGCAGAATTTCAATACATAAAACTACATAAATCATCTGCCTTAATGTTAGAAATATAACAAATATAAGGCAGTCGTGAAGGAGTATCTGCATAAGTCAAATTTTTTTCAATGTTTACAAAATTATCTGTATGTATCAAAGAAACGTTCTATTATATCTGCATTATAAATTCAATTTTTAAAACATTTACAAGACATAGGCAAAGTATGCAAATAAATCTATATCATTTTAGATCCTTATATTTTTATTTTATTTTCTCTGTATGTTCTTAGGGGTCCAAATATTATCATGTGTGTGGACAATTAATCCTTTGCTTTTTTAAAATAACAGGCAGTTGAAAAATTACAAACTCAATGTTTTACTTATGCTATTATACTGCCCAAATTCTCTCATGCTGCAAAAGAAAGGCCACACTTTGGAAAATGTCCCTATGTAAATGAACCTGTGAAAATATGGCATCTTTCTGTGTATGCACAAATAACATATTAATTGCCAGATTTTTTTTCTAATTTCATGTAGAGAAAATTCAATATTATACTTAAATATAACATAAATTTAAAATAGATTCCAATATGTTATGTACTCTTATATACTTCTAACATATGTCACTCAATATTCACATGGTGGATAAAGAATGCTTCTTACAGTAATTTCTCATCTCAAGCATGTCAAAATCTATAAAAGGGATAACGTTAACAAAATTATACCTAACACTACTGAACAGAAAGGTGCAGGTAGCATCGTGAGCCATCTGGAACTCCCAATGGATATCTATAGACACTCCCTAACACGAACACAAGAAAGACACTCCTTCCCTCTATGGGCAACAGAAAACATCTGTTTAGTTTTCTTGAAATGCTGCCAAGTATACATTAGAGCAGGTAGCATCAGGTTAAACTGTGTAACCAAAAGCAAGCACTAATTGCATTTAATATATACACACTTTTTAATGACCGTGATGCTTTATGTCAAAAAAACTTTTAAATATTTTTTTAAAACACTGGAATTATCAGCATTTTGAATGACTTGGGAGAAAAACTGCATTCATTTTTAGAAAGTTTTCACTAGTAAATACAATTCTCCTTAATTAGATATCCCAGCTTTCATACTTTTATTTCTTTATTTCTTCTGTTTTGAACATTTCAAATATTTTAAAAATTAAAAAAGTTTAAAAATCTAGTCTCTTAAAAAACTTTTAGGTCATATGAGAATAAACTTTTTGCCAATATATTGTTTAACATCTTTCCTTCATTTACTTGCACATTCAGTCCAAGAAGATATATTTAGAAATTTATGGCAATATTTCTTCAAGTATAATGACTACAAATGGTACTACATAACTCATAAAAAATTATCAGAAAAAAACATGTAATTTAAAATATTACAAATAAAATTAATGTTACTAATATCGCTAAATAAGATAACTTACACAACATTTATTAGAGTACCCAAATGTGTAGGTATGAGCTAATTTTTTAAAGTGCATAAGTTTACAAGGCTACACCAATATTATAAAGTAGAATCAATCTGATTTATTTATGTAAAGATTAAAGAGTTCCCTTAAAAACCTCAGATGATTATACATTAATTTTTACATCTGTGGTTGAATCAGAGTAGGTTTAGAATTGTTGTACTATTTTTTCTTTCCTTTTATTTCTGTAAATATCCAACAACCAAATTGTGTTTAACTATTATCGCCTCCCAAGAGCCATAAAAAATGCTATCATTCATCAGGTTATTGATTGTATACACTTGATTTTTATTTTAATGTAATTCAACACTTTAAAAAGTCAGAAGTAGTAAGAAATGATCTTCACATTTTGATATATCTTCTCTCACATTTCTACTTTAAGATATTGTTTTAGTGGTTTGGTGTTACAATAAAGGAATACCCGAAGCTGGATAATTATAAAGAAAAGTGTTTTATTTGGCTCATGATCCTGCTGGCTAGAAGACTGAGCATCTACTGAAAGCCTGAGATTGCTTCCCCTCCTGATGGAGGGTGAAAGGGAGCTGGTGAGTGCAGAGATCCTACTGTGAGATAGAAAGCAAGAAAGAGAGGGGAGAAGTACCACCACCAGCTTTTTAACCACCAGCTCTCATGGGAACAAACAGAGTGAGAACTCACTCACCATACCCCCAAGGAGGGCATTAATCTATTCATGAAGGGTTCCCCCCTCATGACTTAAACACCTCCCATTTGGCCCCACCTTCAACACGGAGGATTTGGAGAGGACAAGAATCCAACCTATCACAGATATTTTCTATCAATAAATTTTTTTAATTTCCAAAACCATTCCCTATGCAGCTAACTTATCTTTTCGCTGTTCTGAGGATATTTGGAGGAACTTGTGCAATAGCAACATAAAAAATTCTACAGACATCTCACAAGCAAAACAACCATAAAAATTATAGAAATTTACAAAAAAAGATTTAGTGTGTCTGGAAATTGTCCTAATTGTATACAGAAAATGAAAAGAAACAACAAAAAAACTTTTATTCAATATAGTTCCTAAATCTAAATGAAAACAACAATTGTGGAAGACAGTGTGGTGATTCCTCAGGGATCTAGTACTAGAGATACCATTTGACCCAGCCAACCCATTACTGGGTATGTACCCAAAGGAATATAAATCGTGCTGCTATAAAGACACATGCACACGTATGTTTATTGCGGCACTACTCACAATAGCAAAGACTTGGAACCAACCCAAATGTCCAACAATGATAGACTGGATTAAGAAAATGTGGCACATAGACACCACGGAATACTATGCAGCCATAAAAAAGGTGAGTTCATGTCCTTTGTAGGGACATGGATGAAGCCGGAAACCATCATTCTCAGCAAACTACTGCAAGGACAAAAAACCAAACACCACATGTTCTCACTCATAGGTGGGAATTGAACAATGAGAACACTTGGACACAGGAAGGGGAACATCACACACTGAGGCCTGTTGTGGGGTGGGGTGAGAGGGGAGGGATAGCATTAGGAGATATCCTAATGTAAATGACGAGTTAATGGGTGCAGCACACCAACATGGCATATGTATACATATGTAACAAACCTGCACGTTCTGCACATGGACCCTAGAACTTAAAGTATAATAAATAAATATATATATATATATAAAAGAAAATAAGAGTCTATGACATTAAACCACTGAAACTCTCTCTCTTTTTCCTTCTTTTCCTTACTCAGCAACATGGAAACTCTGTTTATATTGACACAGCTAATAATGCTGGGCTCCTTGTCCTTCCAACTCCCAATGTAGGACTATAGTATCTCCCAGAGGGTTAGGATGCCAGCATTTCTCATCCTTCTTCCCAGATTCGTGTTGTAGAATTTTTATCCTAGACAAAAGAAGTGAGAGGTTAGGGGATCCCTTTCTCAGCTTAACACTCCTTGTAGGTTGAAAGCTCAACCCCAGGCATAGCAAGCTAAGAACACCCCCATTTTCTTAATCCTAGCTCACAGATATTCCACCCCAGGAGAGGCAAGTTAAGAAAATCATAGGTAAGTGTACCTGCTCAGTGCCCTACTAGTAAAGCAAAGGAGTCACTCTGAGAATATTGGGCCATTGTGCCCACTTCCAGCTCCAGAGCAGTGGTCACAGAAATTTTTTTCCAGGGAGAAAATAAAGCTCTGATGAGAGAGAGAGAAAGAGAGAGAGAGAGAGAGAGCATGCAAGAGAGAGAGTGGGAGAGAGAGAGACTCTATAACTATCTTAAAATGACTGACTTAATTGGAACAGCATGTTGGGAATTTCAAGAGTAGGGGCACTCTACCCTCAGAGATTTTGGTGGTAAGCAATTAAGGGAAGATGATAGTTGCATCAGAGCAACAAATTAAACTGTAAGCCAAGTAGTTGATTAACAGAGAAAACTAGGGAAAGAGATAGCTAAGAAGAGTTCTTCTGGAACCAGAATAAGCTGCAATCCTAGTTGCAAAGTCTACCCATGCAAAGAGGCTCAGATCAGATGGAGGCACAATTTATGATCCATGATATTATTTAAAAATCTGTAGACCAATAATCTAACAACTAGTGTATAATAATTAGTAATAATAATTAGTAAACTAATAGCTAAGTGTGATACCAACAGAGGCAGATAACTTAAAAGAGAGTTCAAAGATGCAGTCAAATGAAGCCCTACTAGAGCCATCATCACTCTATAGTGAATGTGCCCATGCCCGAGGTTGGGCTCTCTGGTGAAGGACAACAGAGAATACACACTGCATGAGAAATGCTGAAATATAGTCCAGTAAGTCACTAAGGCAAGCAAACAACAACACGAAAAAAACCCTGGAGATAGGAAGGGATTGTATCTACAGATACCGCATTTTAAAAAAAGCAAAATCAAAAAAACTAAAATGTTTGGTTCTCAATAGAATATTATGAAACATCAAAAAAAAAAAGGAAAATGTGACCTATACAAAGAAATAAATCATGAAAGAGAAATGGCATTTAGGAGTGTCTACATGTCAGACAGCAGATAAATATCTCAAAAGTGTAATTATAACTATATTTAAAGAACTAAAAGAAACCAGGCTTAAAAAGGCAGGTTTGATAATGATATCTCATAAAACAGAAATATTAATGGGGAGAGAGAAATTATTTTACAAAAATGGAAATTCTGGAATTGAAAATTCTAATACCTGAAATGAAAAGATCACTAGAGAGACAACTAGTAAGTTTGTGCTAGAAGAATAAAATATCAGTGAACTTGAATATAAATCAACGAAAACTATGTGTTCTGAAAAGCAGAAAGACTAAGGAATGAAAAAAAAAGAGCAGAGCCTTAGAGGATTGTGGGACATTATTAAACACCAACATACATATAATGGGAGTACTAGAAGAAGACGATTTTTAAAATGGAAAAAATTGAAGAAATACTGGCTTAAAACTTTCCAGATTATCAAAAAATGTAATCTACAGATGCTAGAGTCTCAATAAATCCCAAGTCAGATAAAAGCAAAGAGAGCCACACCCAGATATATCGTGGCAAAAAGGCTGAATTCCAAAGACAAAGCAATAATATTGAAAAAAAGAGAGAAAAGTGACTCATTATGTAAAAGTGAGACTGAATAAGAGTAAAAACTGAATTCTCACTAAAAGCAATGGATGCCAGCAATGGTATAACATATTCAGAGTACTGAAGCAAACAACCACAAACAAACAAACAAACAAACAAACCCTGTCAAGCAAAAATCTATATTTTTGAAATAAATCAAAACTTTTATTAAAAAATGTGAGATGATATTTCCAGATAAACCAAAACTGAGAGAATTGTTTGCTAGCAGACCTCCCTTAGAAGAAACATCACAATTCAGGGTGAAACTTCAGGTTGAAATCAAGAGATTCCATAATATCTTAAATCCATGAAAAATTCAAGCACTCTGGTAAAGTAATTATGTAATTATAAAAGATAGCATAAATGCATATATCTTCTTTCTTCTCTTACCTGATTTTTAAAAGTGTTTAAAGTAATATATATATAGTATTGTATAAATATATATATATAATTGTATTGTTAGGTATTTAACATACAGATATGTAATACATTTGAAAATACCACAGAAATGAAGAGAGTGGAAACAAAGTTGCATTATTAGTTATATTTATATATATATGAACAAGAAAAAGACATAATGTTCTAATTGAATTCATGGAAACAAATAAGGCTAGAAATGATCAATACAAAGCCAAATATAACAAATTCTATCAGTTTATTCTTCATTCTCTTACCTTTTTAAAAGACATAAAATCATATAAGATGATAATTAAATATATTTTGAGATTTGTAACTTATATAAGTTAAAATTTATAACAATAATAACAAGAATAAATAAAAAGAGGGAAAGTGCTTAGAAGAGTGACATTTCAATATCTCACTGGGATTAAGTTCATATAAATCTGAAGAATGTTCTCATGAGGTAATATGTACATGCTAAGCCATAGAGCAGCCACTGAAATAAATCTCCATAAAGTAGTAAAAAAATCACTAAAAGAATTAAAATTTTACTCTAGAAAATATTAACTTAATGCAAATGAAGGTAATAAAAAAGAAACAAAGAAACAAATACATGAGACAGTAAACAAAAACTAAATGGCAAATATAAACTTAACTATATCAATAATAGTAGTAAATGTGAATGGGTTAAATAGGCAAATTAAATGACAGAAATTGGCAGATTAGATTTTTTAAAAAGATTCAGAACAGCCTGACCAATATGGTGAAACCTTGTCTCTACTTAAAATACAAAAATTAGCCAGGTATGGTGGTATGGGCCTGTAATCCCAGGTATTTGGGAGGCTGAGGCAGAAGAATTGCTTGAACCAGAGACACGGAAGTTGCAGTGAGCTGAGATCGCACCACTGCACTCCAGCCTGGGCGACAGAGCAAGACTCTTGTCTAGAAAAAAAAAAAAAAAAAAGATTTATCGCTGCCTGCCTCTAGGAGATATTAATATTAAAAAATACCAAGATATGGAAAGTACAAGGATAGAAAAACATATATAACTGCAACCATAGAAAGCTGTAGAGGTTATAAAGTAGCATCAGGAAAATAAAATAGACTTTATAATTTTTAAAATGTCACTGAGATAAAGAAACTTTGATAATGATAAAAGTGTAAATCTATTAGGAAGGTATATCAATTATAAACACATATGTCCAACAACAGAGCCTCAAAATACATGAAGCAAAACTGATAAAATTAAAGGAAGGAACACACAATTCAACAATAATTATCAAAGAATCTAATACCCCACTTTTAATAACAGACAGGACAACTAGAGATCAAAAAGAAAGTAGAAAACTTGAGCAGCACTAAAATCAACTAGATTTAACAGACATCTCTAGAGCATTAAAGGAAACAAGCCTCAATAATATGAAATGTTTTAAGTCATACAAAGTATGTTCTCCAACACATTGAAATATGATAATAAATCAGTAACAAAAAATTTTGAAATTCACAAATGTGTGAAAGTTAACAACACACTCCCAATTAGCCAATTGTTCAAAAAAGAAAAAAAAAGCAAAATAAAAAATGCTATAAGAAGAATAAATATTAAGACACAATATATTAAAATTTATGAAATTTATTTACAGGGAAATTTATATTTGTAAATGGCTATATTTAAAGTAAAAAATGATTTCAAATTAATAATCTAAATTTTCATTTTAAAATATGTTAGAGAAGGACAAACTAAACCCCCACAAGCAGAAGACAGAAAATAGTGATGAAAATAAATAGACAATAGAAAAATAATATAGAAAATCAAGCAACCACAAGCTGATTTTTGAAAATATTTAGTATTTTGATGAACTTTTAGTGAGATAAAGAAAGAGAGAAGGCTGAAATTGCTAAAATCTGCAATGTAAGAGGACACATGTTTACAATGTTACAAAAAACATAGAATTATAAGAATCTTAGTATACAATGTAAGCAACTGTATACTAAGCAATTAACCTAGATGAAAAGGACAAATTCTTATAAACACATGAACTACAAAACTGACTTAAGAAGAAATAGAAATTCTGAAATAACTTGTAACAAGTAAAAATATTGAATAGGACATTCTTAAACCTCACACACACAAAAAGACCCCAGTCTTAGATTCACTGGTAAGCTTTATCAAACATTTAATGGAGAATTAATATTAATTTTTCACAAAATGTTTCAAAAAGGAGCAGAGGAAGGAAAACTTCTCAACTCATTTTCTAAGGCCAGTACCTGAAACCAAAACCAGACAAAAACATTACCAGAAATGTGCAACCTAACATCCCTATAGACATAGATGAAAATCTCAACAAAATACTAGCAAGTGAATACAGCAATATGTAAAAAGATTATATACCATGACTAAGTAGGATTTCTTCTAAGAATGTGCAAATAATGTAACATCAGAAAATCAATTAACATAGTACACCATTTCAAAGGGTAAAAACTCACATCATCTCAATAGATAAGGAAAAAGCATGACTACATCTAACACACCCTGGGTTTTTATTCAACAAACAAGGAGTAAAAGGGATTTTTTTCAACTTGTGAAAGGTCACCTACAAAATATCCACAGCGAACTTTATACTTGATGATGAAAGATGAAATGCTTTTTCTATACACCATTAAAGTTCAACCTTTGAGCCAAATCAAAAATGCAATCCCATTTACTGTAGCCACACACATAAAATAAGGTATCTAGAAACTAACCAGGTAGGTGATAGATCTCTACAAGAACTACAAAATACTGCTGAAAGAAATCAGGAGGACACAAACAAAAGAAAAAAATATTTCATGCTCATGGATTAGAAGAATCAATATCATTAAAATGACCATACTGCCCAAAGCAATCTACAGATTCAACACTGTTTCTATCAAACTACCAAGGCCATTTTTCACAGAACTAGAAAAACTATTCTAAAATTCACGTGGAAACAAACATAAAAAGCCTGAAGAGTCAAAGCAATCCTATGTGAAAAGGAAAAACTGGAGGCATCACTTACCCCACTTCAAACTACACTAGAAGGCGACAGTAACCAAAAAACATGGTACCTGTATAAAAATAGACACACAGAACAATGGAGCAGAATAGAGAACCCAAAAATAAAGCAGCACACCTACAACCAACTGATCTTCGACAAAGTTGACAACAATAAACAATAGGGGAAGAACTTCTTATTCAATAAATTGTACTGAGATAACTGGCTATCCATATGCAGAAGATTGAAACTGGACCCCTACATATCACCATATACAAAAATTAACTCAAAAAGGATTAAAGACTTAAATGTAAGACCCAAAACTATGAAAATCCTAGAAGAAAACCTAGGAAATACCCTCATGGTCATCGGCCTTGGCAAATAATTTATGACTAAGTCTCAAAAGCAATTGCAACAAAAACTAAAATTGAGAAGTGGGACTTAAGTAAACTATCTTTAGCTTCTGCACAGAAAAAGAAACTGGCAATGGTGTAAACAGCTATCTACAGAATGGGAAATAATATTCACAAACCATGCATCTGACAAAGCTCTTATGTCCGGAATCTATAAAGAACTTAAACGATTCAACAGGCAAAAAAAAACAACTCCATTAAAAAGTGGACAAAGGACATGAACAGATACTTCTCAAAAGAAGACATGAAAACAGTCAGTAAACATACGAAAAAATGCTTATCACTAATCGTAAAACAAATGCAAATCAAAACCATAATGAGACACTACCTCACATCAGTCAGAATGGCTACCATTAAAAAGTCAAAAAATAACAGATGCCAGTAAGCCTGGGGAGAAAAGGGAATGCTTATACACTGTTGGTGGAATGTAAATTAGTTCAGCTACTGTGGAAACTAGTTTTGAAATTTCTCAAAGAACTAAAAATAGAACTACCATTTGAACAAGCAATCTCACTACTGGGTATATAACCAAAGGAAAATAAATTGTTCTACTAAAAAGATATGTGCCTTTTTATGTACGTCACAGCACTATTCACAATAGCAAAGACATGGAATCATCCTAGGTGCCCATCAACAGTGGACTGGATAAAGGGAATGTGGTACATATACACTATGGAATACTACACAGTGATAAAAATAAATAAAATCATGCCTTTTGCAGCAATGTGGATGCAGTTGGAGGCCATTATCCTGACTGAATTAACACAAAAGCAGAAAGTCAGATACAGCATGTTCTTACTTGTAAGAGTGAGCTAAATATTGAGTATACATGGACGTAAAAATAGGAATTGACACTGCAGACTATCAGAGGGGAGAGTGGCAGAGGGGACAAGATTTAAACACTACCTATTGGGTATTATGCTTAACTTACAACTTGGGTGACAGGATCAATTGTCCCCAAACCTCCATATCACACAATATATTCAGCTAACAAACCTATACTTGTATCCCCTGAATCTAAAATAAAAGTTCAAATTAAAAAAAAAATAGGTGGAATGCTTTCACAGAAAGATCAGGAGCAAGATAAGGGTATACACTCTCACCACTTCTATTCAACATTTTACAGAAGGTTGTACCAAGGGCAATTAAGCAATAAAAAAATTTTAAAAACCTCCAAATTGGAAAGGCAGACAGAAAATAATCTCTATTTGTAGATAATGTGATCTTATTTATAAAAATCTTAAGGAACCTTGTAAAACTCTATTGGAACTAAATTCATTCATCAAGGTTTCAAGGTAAAAGATCAGTACACAAAAATTAATTGCATTTCTGTACACCAGGAATGCATAATCTGAAATAAAATTAAGAATATAACAACAGTAAAAAAATAAAATAAGGATGTATTTAACAAAAAAAGTGCAAAACTTGTATTCCAAAGCTATAAACTTTGTTGATAGAAATTGTATAAGTCCTAAGTCAATAAAAAGATATACCATGTTCATGCATAGGAAGACTTAATAGTGTCACAATAGCAACAATCCCCAAATTGATCTACAGATTCAGTGTAATCTCTGACAAAATCCTGGCTGCTTTTTTGTATAAATGGATAAGCTGATCCTAAAACTCATGTGGAAATGCAAGAGACCTCTCCTCCACCCAAATAATAATCTTAAAAAAGAAGACCAAAGTCTGAGGACTCAAATTTATCACTTTAAAAATTTGCTTTCCAGTAACCAAGATAATGTGGTACTGTCTCGATAGATACATAGAGCAATGAAATAGAATTAAAGGTTCAGAAGTAAACTTTCAAATTTATGGTCAATTGATTTTCTACAAAGCTGCCAAGAAATTCAGTAAGAAAAAGAATAGTCTCAACAAACGGTGCTGAATACGAACATGCAAAATAATAAATCTGGACTCCTGCATCAGACCACATATAAAAATGAAGTCAAAATGAACCACCGACCCAGAAACAAGCACAAGTACCATAAAATTCTCAGAAGAAAGCTTATGCATAAATCTTTATGATTTGTGGTAGGCAAAATCTGGTTAGATACAATGCTTGAAGCACAAGTGACAAAACCAACAAAAATACATAAATTTAATGTTGCCAATAATAAAATATTTATACTGCAAACAATGCTATCAAGAAAGTTAAAAGAGAATCCACAGAATGAGAGGAAACATTTGGAAATTATAGACCTGATAAAGTATTTGCATCCAAAAATAAAGAACCCTTAAAACTCAAAGCTAAAAAGACAAGAAAGAGAAGAGAAACAATTCATAATTTAAAAATGAGAAAAGGATATGAATAGATATTTCTCCAGAGACCATACACCATGGCCAATAAGCACATAGAAAATGCTCAACATCACTGGCAGTTGGGAAAATGCAAAATCAAATCCATAATGGCATACCATTTCACACTCATTAGGACATCAGGATGGCTACTGTCATGAAGACAGACACAAGTATTGAAAAGCATGCAGAGAAAATGGAATCCTCATACATTGTCGATGGGAAGCTAAAATGGGGCAATCACTTTGGAAAACAGTTTGGCAGTTCTTCAAACTGTTAAAAATGGAATTACCATATACCTCAGCAATTCCACTCTCAGATGGGTACTCAAGAGCAATGGCAACATATATTTTACACAAAAAATTTGTATACAGGTGTTCATAACAGCCTTATTTATAATATCCAATAGTGTAAACAACCCAACAGCCCATCTACTGATAAACAGATAAATCAAATGTGGTATATACAAATATAGGTGCAATGATATTTGGCAAAACAAAGGAATGAAGTATTGATAAAGGTTACAGCATGAATGAACCTTGAGAACATGATGCTAAGTGAAAGAATTCAGTAACAAAAGAACATATTTTGTATGATTCCACATAAACAAAATGTCTAGAATAGGCAAATCCATAGAGGCAGAAAATAAATTAGTGGTTTTCTGGTTGGCCAGAACAGGAATGGGAAGTGACATCTAATTGATCTGAGGCTTCATTTTGGGGTGATGAAAATATTTGTAAATTGTTTGTGGTGATGGTTGCACCATTCTGTGAATATATTGCAAATCACTGAGTTATGCACTTTAAATGAGTTTGTTGTATGGTATGTGAATAATATCTTAAAGCAGTTGAATTTTTATTCTGTGTATGTCTAATAATGCCCTTTAATCCCTGCATAACCATATGTCTTTTGCTGTTTCTTTTTTTATCATTTAACTGAATAAATGTGAATTCTAGACTTTCCAATTATCTCTGAAACCTGTTCTATTTTCTATGCTAGTTGCCATGTTCACATATAATTTTAATGAATATTCTTTTAACTATTATATTTTTTTCAAGTTATCATAGAAATATCTGTTTCTTCTCCTACCACATATCATCATGAAAACTCACTGTGTTTTATAATCAACTAGGCAACTGTTCTCACTTTGCAAAATGTCAACTGGATGCTGTATACAATTATTTAATAAACAAGCACAACGGATTCTTTCTCTGTGCCTTATTTACCTTCAAAATAATGATCTAAGATGAGGGTAGATTCCCTCATTGTTTTCAGCAATTTTATCACAGCCCTGAATGTCCGTATGAATTTAGTCTTTTAAAATTCTTTGTATTTAATACTATGTGTAAATATCTTGGGCCCTGCTTTACAGATAAAGACACTACGGTGTTGTATTAACTTAGCACTGCTTCTTCAACAAATCACAAACCTGGTGGCTTAAAATAACAGAAATTTACTGTCTCACGGCTTTGGAGGCCAAAATTCTGAAATCAAGTTGTTGGCAGGGTCTTTCTCTCTCTTATGGCTATAGAGAAAAATTCTTCTTTGCCTTTTCCAGATTCTGGTGGTTCTGTATCTGCCCAGCAGGTTCACCTTACCTGCGGCCTAGACAGAGCTGATTTATTAAGACAGGGGAACTGCAATGCTGAAAGAGAAATTCACGCAGAGCCAGCTGTGTGGGAGACCTCGAGTTTTATTATTACTCAAATCAGTCTCCCAGAGCATTTGGAGATAAGATTATTTAAGCATAATTTGGTGGGTAGGGGCTCCAGAAGTGGGGAGTGCTGATTGGTCAGGTTAGAGATGAAATCTTAGCCAGGTGGAAGTGAGGTTTTCTTTCAGTCTTCCCTTCCTGGGTGGGATCGCAGAACTGGTTGAGCCAAATCATTGGTCTGAGTGGTGTCAGCTGATTCATGGAGTGCAGAGTCTGCAAAATATGTCAACAAGCACTGATTTTAGGTTTTACAATAGTGATGTTATCCTCAGAAGCAATTTGAGGAAGTTCATACTCTTGCAGCTGGAGGCTGCATGGCCCCTACATCGTAATTTCTAATCTTATAGCTAATTTGTTAGTCCTACAAAGGCAGACGGTCCCCAGGGAAGAAGGAGGTCTTCTCGGGAAAGGATTATTATCAATTTTGTTTCAGAGTCAAACTATAAACTAAATTCCTTCCCAAGGTCAGTTCGGCCTACTCCCAGGAATGAACAAGTACAGCTTAAAGGTCAGAAGCAAGATGGAGTCTTTCTTTCATTGTCATAATTTTCTGTTATATGTTTCGCAAAGATGGTTACAGTTTTGGCATTCCATGATTTACGGCAACATTAATCTGTCTCCGTGTTCACATGGCTTTCTACTCTGTCTCTCCCTGTCCTTTCTTCTGATAAAGGTGCCAGTCATTGGACTTAAGGTCCATGCTGGATTATTTTATTGCTAGATGCCTATTTACAACTGTGAAGAACTTATGTCCAAATATAGTCACATACTGAAGTCCCTGGCAGGCCTGGATTTTGGGGGGCAATCTTTAACTCAATACAGGCATGAAAATGTAAGCAATAGAAATTGCATGTCAGAAATGTTGGTTTCCATGTAGTGGCTGTGGGATTTGTGGAAAAATATTTAAACTTTATGAATCCTGGTACTCTCACTGGAAATTAAAAATAATAGTTCCTATCTACTTATGTAATTATTATGTAATTATGTAATCGAATTTTATGTAATTATGAGAAAAAATTATTCATATAAAATGTCTAAGACTCTAACTTGAAAATAGGAAGCATTTGATTAATGGGGATTTAAAACAATATCTTGTCCAATGTAAAAATTTAAAAATAAGATGTAGATCAGGGTTTTCAATTCAAGGGTCCCTGACTCAAAAACTCTTTCCCACCAATTTTATTGCATTAAAATGTTAAGTCCACTAGGGGACTGTTCAGGCAAGATCTTTTTATGTAAAATATGTTTATATGTTTATATTAATATTAGTTATGGTTTGTGGTTATTCCATTTAGGGAAAGTTGCTAATGGCCTCTGACTCAACTTTTGCATAAACAGGGCAAAATGCCTATCATATGTAACCCATTTGGAGGACTTCCAGAACCACAAACCATGAATGATTTTAAGGAATCTCTTACAAGAAAGCATACATTAAAATGGTGATTACAAATAATGATCAAAATAAAAGCACCCTTTAACAAAATAGGACTCTATTATCTCTCAATGTCTCAAGTTAACAAGTTTTAAAAATATATTTGCTCAAATGGTTACAATCAATGCAATTGAACTAGATATTAAATTGTAATATTTGAGAATTGAATTCAACTGATAATTGTTGGGATACTTGCAGTGCTTTAATTAATATAATTATGAATATGTATATTTTGTAATTGTGCTAATAAAACCATTTTATAATTTATTTTTCTCCTTTATTCTTATTAATATTCTCATTAAAAATATATTTCTTGTATTTTAATAGTAACAGAGACTTTATTGAATATTGTGCCTTTTCACACAGTGAACTATTATATGACTATTAAAATAATTAACTAAATCCACATGAACCAACATGGATAAGACTCTAATTATCGTAAAAAATTAAACAATTTTTTGCAATGTTAAAAATTTGTGTAATGTAAAATATTAGAAAATTTTGTAAAAAATTAGAAAATCAACGTGGATAAATCACTAATTCTTGTAAGCCTTTTATTCTGTCTTCTTTCTTCTTCTCAGTCATGCAGTCTTACTTTGAGCAGAAGTTGACCGACAAGCCAAGTCACCAGCACCACTTATGTTAGACAGGGCTCTCACTATCTCATAGCAACAGGTAGCACAGCACCCAAAAAAATCAGTGTGGTAAGTCTTTACTTCTCTCCTTGCTTCTATAATTTGCGTGTGGGTGCTCACCTGCAGAGTTTCATCTGTGGACATGGGGCTATCTAGCAAACAAAAATTATACTTTGTGGAAAAAGTGAAGGGATACTGAGCTAAACAGGAAAGTGAAGAGATATTGCTAATTTTGGACCTGGGAAGTAAATAAAATATAACCATAACTATTATCTCTAAATAATAATCTCAATCAATTTCAATCAAATGTCATTTCCACACAGAACTAGAAAATAAAGTTTATATTGCTCTAAATCCATTTAGACTTGGAGAATACTGGAAACAAAAACTACTAAAGAGAGGTAAAGTAGATTATAGAGTCCTCATTAGTTTAAATGTTAAAATAGTAAATTATTAACTATATTAGAAAATACAGAGTCTGCCTTCTATAGAATCTGGGTGACAAAGCAAATAGATAGCTGGGTATTTTCCCTTCAAAAATCATGTGCAATTGGGAAGCTAACGTTTACTGCTGGAAAGGTCTATCTCAATTATGACTTAATGAAAGAAACAACTAAGATTCTTTGTAAATTCTGAATCTTTTGTTAATTTTGTGTGTTAACAAAGAAGAATTTTATCAAATTAAGACTATCTAATTTATTTTACACCACTTAGTTAAAAATAATTATGTACGTCTTTTTTGGTATATTCATGCTATGCAGAAACAGGTACCCAAATTATTTCTTTAATTAGATGCTCAGCTTCGTGTTTGTGTTTATGTGTGTGTGTAGTGTTAGTTTATACACATATATCTTATATACCTGTAATAATGTTAGTTCCAAACTATTTGGGGATGGCTAATTTAATTTTGTAATTTACTATCTGATTCAAGAGGATAACACTTGATTTAAAAAAACTTGGTTTGATTAGTAATTTCATTCAAGTTCTAATCTCATTGAGTACTTTTATACTGAAAAAAGAAAGTATTACTTAATAATTGAAATAAACCTAAGGACATTTAGAGACTAGTCACAATATCTGATTTAGAATGACCTTGGATTAATTAATTTGTACATTGTCTATGTCTGCGAAAAGTTAACCTCAATCTAAGTGAGTGGGAAGAAAAATGAGGAAAAGAGTAGAGGTATACGTTGGTCAACTGGCTCCTTAGGGAAATCTACTGAGCTAATGAAACTGTTGACTAAGTCAGCTCTAGTTTCCTTTAGAATTGCCTTTAAAGATGTTTTCTTGAACTACTGCCTATCAAACTTAACATTTTGGAAAACCATTTTAAGGTTATTTTCTTTGCATTTTAAAAATTCTTTCCAATGCATTCTTCTGGATCCAGTAAATATCCTAACTTTTGTAATACAAAATATGCCTAATAACCCTATGATTTCTAGACTACTGTTAGAATAATCATATTTTTATTTGCATTTTCTTTCTCTGAAGATTCTTTAAGAACAAACAAACACATACTTTAATAGTTACTTGCATAGATTTTTAACTTTTCACATAGTCAAAGATACGTATTCTGGTAACAAATGAATTTAAACTTTATATGTTATAATTATTCCTGTTTAGGATCAATAAATTATCTTTAAAAGTGACACTTGGATACATGAACCAGTGGCTGATGTATTAGAATTACAATGGTACCACCGACAGGGACATTAGGCCAAGAAAATAAGGCGGAGGAACTCACAATCTCTGAACATTGACTTACCTGACTCTGATATTGTTCTCTGCTTTCCCACCATGCCAAATCTCTCAATGTTCCTTAAACATGCCAACTCTTTCCAGTTTCGGGCCTTCTGCTTTTCCCTTTCTCACTGCCTGGAATGCTCTTCATATGGTCCTATATTCAAATTAGTCAATCACTTCACAGGACAGCCCCCATCAACATGCATATCTCACTTAAAATGCCACTTTCTGGGAGGTTTCCATGACCATTTGTCTCTTGTCACTGTCTGAAATTATTTATTTATCTGTTTATTGTATGTCTTTCCTCCCTTTTTACCCTTCTTCCCCAATTCAACTAGTACAATAAACATAAAGAAAGCAGAGATCCTGCCTTTTACTCACTACTCTAGTTTTAGTTACTAAAATAGTACTTGGCATATACCAGGAGCTGAATAAATGTTGTTGATTCACTGAGCAATTTTTAAAATATAAATATATTATGACAGTAAGTGAACTTAAACATCACCTTTTTTGCTTACTTAATTTTAACACATATTTTCTAGTTTTCTTCTGTATTTTTCTTATACAAAAATGTGAATATAAGCGGAGCCAATAAATGACATTATATACATTCTATTCTACTTTATTTATATTATAGTCATGGAAACAAAAGACCAGATAGTACATTATATTTTCCTTATAATCCCACCAGCTAAAATCAAATATGAAACTAGAACTTTGCTCTCTGCCGGTACTATTGCTTTTATAGAACATGCTGAAATCTAGTTGAAATGATAAATGAATATTTCTACCGATTTTGAAAACAGGGAAGTTGAATAGTAATAATGGCATGGGTAATAGATTCAAAAGAAGTCATTTTCAATCTTTCCTGAATCTTACTACCAGTGAAATCTCAAGATATTTAACTCTTCTGAGATTCAGATGATGTAAATGAAAATCCTAGCATTGTTTTGAGCCTGAAATAAGAAAATGTATTCAAAGTGTCTAGTAGAATCCTTGATAATTAATAGACTCTCAATAGTCATGTGTTACATGTCGATGGGGATAAGTTCTCAGAAATGCATTGTTAGGCAACTTTGGCATTATGCAAACATCATAGAGTGTACTTACACCAACCTGATGGTAAAGTCAGCTACACACCTAGGCTATGTGGTACAGCCTGTTGCTCCTAAGCTACAAACCTGTATGGCATGTTACTGTACTGAACACTGTAGGCAATTGTAACACAATGGTAACTATTTGTGTATCTAAACTTAGAAAAGACTCAGTAAAATTATTATTATCTTATGGGACCACTGTCATATATGTGGCCCGTCATTGACCGAAAAGTCATTATGTGACACATGCATTACTCTATATGGTATTTTGCAGTTATCATGTTACCTAGTGAGGTAATTGGTATGGTTTTCATGATGTTAGCTGATTGTCATCAAGAATTGCATCATTCTCCTTCCAGATCTCTTCTCTATCATTACAAAACTGGGAACATTACCTATCACTGCCTCAGGTTAAGCCATTTGAATACTCATAGTTACCTTCGTGGCTTCATTATAGCACCACGAAGTCCTTAAATTAAATAGAAGTAGAAGGTACAAAGATTATTGTTCATTAATTACTTCAATTCTTGTTTATTAGCACATTGTTTTTGCTTCATTAAATTTCAATCAAAACTACAACTGAAGGGAAGAAAGGTAGTTGTCCCCTTTCTATGAGACCCTGAACAAAGCCTCTTTTGGTTACCCAAGGAAAGATTAAAAGACTCAGGAGGAAGAATTCTCCCGCTTTAACCAAGAGAAGTTGGCAGCGCTTGCATTGTCAGTTTGTCTTCAGTCTTCTCAACCTTTAAACCTCCATTAAATGCTGTTAAGCATTGACTAAAACCTAAATCTTTTACCAAGAGTTATGAGAACATCATCACTTGATAAATTCCTTCCTAATTATGCGATGCTACTATTATCTCTTTGTTGGACCTGTAAAATATGTGGCTGAAATGGAGTTGAATTAAAATGCAGGAAGGACCAATGCATCCTTTAAGGTGTGATATTTAATATGAGCTTCAGAATTTCTGCATGAGGTCAGTATTCTTACACTGTACAAAAATACGTAGAGTAAAAAATTATTATTATTATTATTATTTTTCCTCCTAAGATCCAGCATATTCGTAACTTTCTTCCTCTTAAATGCCTGCATCTCTTTTTGCACATAAGATGATATATACTTCTCATAGTGGGCAACATACATAGTGGTTAGTAACTGCCACTAGCTGGTAAGGCACTGTTTTTCTGAATTCAAGGCACATGTGGTAAGAGAAGTTTTTAAGGTGGGAAACGAAAGGATCAACCAAGCATTGTAAGTAATGATTTAGTGCAATTTACTTGGAAAGTATTTAATAAATAATAGCAGTGGTATAATTTTGCTTTTCGGGTATTTAATGTATGGGCTTTGAAGGCTGCAGCCACCCCCAAAGCCAAGCAACCAGCTGCTGGGCTGCAGTCAGGAAGCATTCAAAGACCACTGCTTCAATTAGCTCCCCCCTACTTAGAACAGGTACTTATTGCCAGTAGCGATAAGTTAATCAACTAATGAGTCGATTAAAGAAGTAATTAAAGTGTAAAACAGCAGGAAAAGGACTTGCTTTTAAAAGATGCTGTAATACTTAAGGTTAAGTCAAATCAGCTTACTTACAATTGTATCAGGTCTGTCTAAAATAAAATCTTCATGTGGCTCTTCTATCTGGTGAGTTCTGCTAAATTAGTTGACATAATCATTATGGCTGTTTACTATTTCATATAATCACTGAAAAACTTAGTCAATTATTTTTAATACTCTATGAAGGCTATTCTGCGTTACAAACTAAAGGATGCACAAGGAAAAAATATAGACTTCAAGTGTTCTTTGTTTTAATAATTGTGCCAAAATTATGTGGAATTAATTGCTCATTTAACCAACTTTCTTTGTAACACTGTGTAGAAGAATAAATGCACATAAACTATACTTTGACAATATCTATATGCTCTTTGAAATATTTCAATGACTCTTAAGGGTAATGTTTATTATATCTCTGAGGCAATTCTTTCGTGTGAACACAACTTTGAAATTATAATGAAAATCAATAGAATTATATGATTTAATAAACAAGTACTCAATTGGATGCACATTTTTAAATAATATATATTTGTAGTCACATTGCTTGGCACATAGCACATTACCATTTGGAGGCTGGAGAAATTTTTATGTTAGTTCCAAAGGTGTTTCTAAACCAAGTATAATTAGTTCACATATTAGGGGAATCGCTTTCATTTTCTGTCTTCATTAATTCCTATAAAGAAAGGGGTTATTATTGTTATCCCATAGTCGGATTAAGAAATCTAGGGTAGAGGGTAGTCACGCACCTTGCTCAAGGTCATAAGATGTTTAATTGGCCTAGCAAGAGTTCATATGCTGATCTCAAACTACTTGTGTATACAATTAATCACTGAATTTTGCATTAGCAAAAACCTATGTAATATGAGGACATTTTAACTTTTCAAAATATTGTTAATTCCTTGTAGAGAAAGATAATTTTAATGAGGCAGGGAATTTACTCAGCCCTTTCTAAGTAGAGTAATGAAAGAGGCGTGTTTGAAATTCCTTTACCATCTGATGCTATTTTACTAGGCCTAGAGGAATACACTAAGATTTCAGTCTCTTTCCTAGAGATCAATATTATATCTATATTAAACTTGGCTGCCGAAAGTGACCTTCCTCTTGGCGCTGTCTCTGGCCTTAACTGTACGGTTGCTTCCCTCTGTAAATCACTTTAGTACTTGGGTGATATTTTATACCTAATCACAACATATATGGGAATTACTAGACAAATTCCAGCGTGGTCCAGAGGGATGGCTCTCAAATTTAGTGTACATCAGAATCATTCAGGTGCTTGTTGAAACAGATTGCTGAGCTCCCTTCCTGGGTTTCTGAGATGGTATAAGAGGTATAAGAATTTTCATTTCTAACAAGTTCTCAGGTGATGCTGCTGCTGCTGATCAGAAGAGCATACTTTGAAGAACACTGACGTGGAAGAAAGAGCAGATTCTTTGGAAATGGAATATTTCAGGTTTGAATCCTCTGTTTCCTACCCGAATGTATGTATAATTTGGGTCAAAGTACTGTATTTCTGTAAATCTCAGTTAATTTAGTTAATTTGCCTATAGAAATCTAAATCTAGACCAGGCGCAGTGGCTCACGCTTGTAATCCCAGCACTTTGAGAGTCCGAGGTGTGCAGATCACTTGAGGCCAGGAATTTGAGACCAGGAGTTGAAATCACTGGGCAATATAGAAAAACCTCGTCTCTACCAAAATACAAAAAAATTACATGGGCATAGTAATGCACACCTGTAATCACAGCTACTCAGGAGGCCAAGGCATGAGAATCGCTCAGGAGGCAGAGGTTGCAGTGAGCAGAGATGGTGCCACTGCACTCCAGCATGGGTGACAGGGAGAGAACGTCTCAAAAGGAAAAAAAAAATCGAAATCTACCTCACAATCATTTTGGGAAATTTAAATCACTCAATGAATAATGTATGGAATTTCATAGATATTCAGATATTTCTTTTGGAGTGCATCTTGAATGATTTATAAAAATACGTTTGTTCTTTCAAGTATATATACCCTTGGTCCATTAGGTTGTATATAAACTTTGTAAAGTCTGGCATTCGTATTTTTTAGTTTTATTTTATGAATCTTTTCTAATATTAAAGATTTTAATTAATGGTCAAAATCAATCTATTATTTTGTGTTTTCTGCTTGTGCCTCAATATCAGATACATATCCACTCATATTTTCGTCTAGTAAATTTATGTTTTGATTTTTACTCTTTAATCAATCTGATGTCATGTAGTTAATGTGTTTGTGTATGAGAGAGAGAGGGAGAGCAAAAGGGTGACAGAGATTGAGAGAGAAATTCCAAGCCCAAATCAACTTCTAACTAGATAGACTTCATGTTAAAACTCTGACAGGAGAAGAGATGTGCCTGTCTTTGGCAAAAAATAGTACCTAACCCAGTCTTTACCATTTTTCTATAAGTGATATACAGCATTCAATCAAGAAGTAAGAGCACACACACACACACACACACACAAAAGCACAACTCATCGTTAAGACATAAAGCAACTCATCTTAGGAAACTGATCTATCCCACAAGTATTTTAAAATAACTATGAATAATATATTTTGAAAATCTGGAGGAAAAAGTAGAGAACATGAGTAAAGAGAAAAAGTATTTCACCAGTGATTTGAAAGTATTAAAACAACCAAATACAAGTTCTAGACAAAAAGATCACTATATCAGAGATGCAGAATCCATCCAACTGCTCATCAGCCAACAGGGCATGGCTGGGGTGGATCAGGAACTTGAAGATAGCTCAGAAAATTTTCTAAACTGAAACATGCAGAGATTAAAGGATGTAAAAAACATAACTATGTTCAAGAGCTATTAGACATTACAAAATGATCTAAAGTACACCTAATTGTAGCTGCACGAGAGAGAGAGGTAAGATAGCAGAAATATTTGAAGAAGTCATGGCTGAGAACTCCAAAATTAATGAAAATTAACAAACCATGCATCCGAGAACACTAAGTAGAATGAATTAAAAGATAGTCATAGACAAACTGCTGAGAGAAAGCTGGAGAGGGTTAGGGGGATGGAAAACGTTACATTTAGAGGCAAGATGAATAGAATAAGATCAAACTTCTTATCAAAAATGATGCAAGTAAAAACCACATCAGAATGACAACTTTAAAGCACTGAAAGAAAAAAAAAAATCAACCTAGGTTTCTGAACCCGGCAAAAAATATCACTCTAAAATAAGGCCAAATTAAAGACTTTTGTTTTTCAAACAAACAAAAGGTGAGTAAATATGTTTCCATTTTGTTATTTTTTATATAAATGTCTTCTAATATTAAAGATATTTTAATGAATAGTCAAAACCAATATATCCCCTTGTGTTTTCTGCCTTTGCCGCAATATCATACAAATATTCACTCATATTTTCTTCTAGTAAATTTATGTTTTGATATCTACTGTTTAATCAATCTGCGGCATGTAGCTAATGTTTATGTGCATGTATATGAAAGAGAGAGAATAAAAGACATTGAGAGAATCAAAACAAAAATCTATTTCTAACTAAATGAACTCGATGTCCCATATTAAAGGTCTAACAGGAGGTCTACAAAACATACTCAAGCATGTTCTTATGGCAGAGGTAGTATGGCTTCAGATTAAAATTTTGATCTGTACAAAGGAATAAAAAGCGGCAGAAATGATGAAGATAAAAGTAAATATGAAAGACATTATTTTCAAAATTTTAATTCCTTCAGTAGACAATTTACTGTCTAATACAAGATAATGATGTACTCTATATTATTTGCACAGTATTTAGGATTAAAATGTATGATAACAATAACCTTAATGATGGGAGAGCTGAGAAGGATATGTTTTAAAGTTCACTATAGATGATACATATTTACATTTATGAATATGTCTATATATGTATATATTCAATATATATACCATATATAGCACATATATATTAATTATATTCAAATATACAAGAGTTAGTAATTTTAAAGGAACTTACTTTTTTTGTAGAACAATTAATTTTCCGAAAAGTGTATATAAGTCTTTATGAGACGCCTTACTGCTTTTATTCAAAGTGCCGTGTTTTCTTTTTTCTGGCCTGTTGTCACTTTCCGTCACTTTCCAATGGATAGACAGTATTTCGGTTTGAATGTTATACAGGCTGTTTTATTCTTCAGCTGGCTATATCTCACATTTTAAAGCCCCTGCCAATGTTTATTTCCCATGTCATTTTATTAATCATATTAATATTTGTCTTCTCTCAAACAAGCAAGAACTTCACAGACAGTAATTGTCCTTTCCTTTTTTCTACCACCTAAAATTCCTTCTAAAGTTTAAATTCTTTATTATTATTGTTAAGTTCCTTTTATATATTTAAAACCAGTACTTACTTCAACAACAATAAGTTTTCCTAAATTAGCTTAACACCACTCTTCATTATATCTAATGCTTCTTTTAAGGAGTATCTTTTGTAAATGTTCTCAAAGAGAGTGTGTGCAAAAGCTTTCATGAAAATTAGGTTCCTCAGAATGTACTTAACACTTGCCTTTTAATGGTCATTTTCCATGATATAAAACTCTGAGTTCCAAGTGATGTTGCCTCAATATTTTGAAAACATTTCAATATCTTCTTGCTTTTGTTACTGCTGCTTAGGATTCTTATTTCAGTAAGGATGTTTCTTTGGGGGAAAATTTACCTTTTCTCTCAGGGAATGCTAGTATTTTCTTTCTTTGGGAATAATTTCCAAATTTTACCATAAAGAATCTGGGTTGGTTTTCTTTTCTTTTTTTTTCTTATATATCCTGTTTTTTACAGCCTATGAGCCTTTTATATCTGAAATCATAATCTGCCTTTTTTTTTTTTACATTTCCAGTCATGATTTCTATTATTTACTACCCTTCATTATTTTTTTTCTTTCATTCTGGGACTTTAGTTATGAATACTGGCATTTCTATTCCTAGTTCTCTTCGAACTTTTTTCTTCATATTGCAATTTAATTTCTTCCTGATCTTTTTTCGGTAAGTTCCTTAACTTGATTTTTCAGCTCACATGTTTTGCCATTTGGCTGTATCCACTTGATTATTCAAACTATCTACTGAGCTCTTTATTTCAATGATTATTTATTTTAATATCCAGATCTCTGCTTGTGTCATCTTTAAAGTTACCTAATGGTGTTTTATGCTTTTCTTTAAGGAGGCTGTTTTAAACTTCTTGTTTTCCTGAACCATTAACTCTGCTTTCTCTGAAATAGGTTATTCAGTGTGTTATTCTACTTTCATAATCTTTGTGATCCTGAGATGTCATGTTAATGCACTTTATTGCTTTAGTCTATCCTGGCAGTCTCAGCTATGTGCTTTGTGATATCAAATGTTGGAATGTGGATAAGAGGGTCAGAGCCTAAGCCTCAGACTGATCCCTTCAAGATGAGTTAAGGAAGTAAATACATATACAGAAACTGAAGGCAAGGGCCTACTAGTGTCATGATCCATTTTACCTCTTTACTTTTCTGCTTCACCAGATGGCTTGGTTCCTCAATGAGTTTTCTAGTGGCTTTGTTCTGGCTTCAGGTCTTTCCAAGAATACCTTCTCTGGCTTGTAATTATTTAGAAACATGCAGTGACATGAGAGCTTGGAGGAGGAGGACTCGGGCTGGCCTCTGTACATGTTTTATGTTGTTGCTGTTTGTTTGTTTGTTTAGTTTTCTTTGAGACAAGATCTTGCTCTGTCACCTAGGCTGGAATGCAGTGGCACAAAACATGGCTCACCACAGCCTCGACCTACTGGGCCCAAGTGATTCTCCCACTTCAGCCTCCCATGTAGCTGGGTCCGCAAGTGTGTGTCACCCCATCAGCTAATTTTTATTTTTTATTTTTTGTAGAGACAGGGATCTCACCATCTTGCCCAGGCTGGTCTCAAGGTCCTGGACTCAAGCAGTCCTCCTGCCTCAGCCACCCAAATTGCTGGAATTACAGGCATGAGCCACCACACCCAGCCCTCTGTACATATTTTTGTAACATTATTCCAGCTGGCTTTCAGGGATAGACTGATGCTATTATGCACCTTCAGTAGTTTCAGACTAGCATGATTGCTGGTTCTATAGTGCCGTGGAACCAGCTATGTCCAGACACTAAGGGGTACAAGAAAGGTCACAACTAGGAGGCTTTTCCCTACCTTGTCTTCTGTCTTAACACCTAGTTGCTTTCTATTCAATGACATCTCTGCCACCAGGATAATGGAACCCACTTCTGTCTCCCTTGAGGATTCTCACGCTAGCATGTGGCTGGCATGTTAATGACTGCTTCGTGTGAATATCCTTGAGATGTCTGATTTTGAATATTTAATATATGTGTGCACTCTCTTAAATGTACAATCTCTAAAAAAAAAAAACTTTCTTAATTTTCAAGGGAGAATGACAAAGAAAGATAAATTTATTTCTGGGACTTTTTCCAAACACACACACACACACAAACACACACACACACAAACACTCATGCACACACACATACACAGTTCTATAAATGTCACTATTATTGTGGGTAATTGTACTGTTAAGTCTAAGTTGTAAACCCCTAGTGTTTCGCCATAAAAAAATTACCTCCACTTTGGACATATGGAATATCTAGATCTAGACCATTTTCTTTTAAAATATTACATATAACAACTTGTTCTATTTGAGATTAAGGACTACATATTTAATGTCATTATATTTACTCAACTGCGCACGCATTATAGTTAATGTAATTTTTAATGGGAATTACAAGTTTTTAATCAAGATTTTTATTACTTATACAATATAAAGTCTTCAATTTGTATACATAATATTGTTTTTTGAAATGGTTGTCTTTAAATACTCAAATAAGTTTTGTTATCAAAGAAAAATATATAAGAATTAATATAAAAATCAGACTTAATGGGGAATGAGAGGCCCTAAGGTATCGCCTATCTTGACTGAGATACATTGTTGTTTTAAACCCAAATAGTTGAGGTTTAGACTATATTCAACTTTTAAAAAGCCTAAATATATATAAGTATGTATATTTATATATTATTTATCAAATATCAAATGTGAGTATATTATTTATCAAATATGAGTATATATATACATATATACAAATATGAGTATATATTTACAATATATAAAATATATTGAATTTTAAAGTATAACTCTGAATGTGTTTAAAGGGTACTTCACTTTAATATACAAAATATATATTGTCCTAGATTGTGATAATATGTTTATGTTCATGCAAATTATACTAGCACACTTTTTACAAAAAAATACTTTTCTTGGATTTACAAATCACCATTGTTTATGATTTTGTTATTATATTTTCCCAATCACTTGAAATAGTAATAAATAGGTGAGGTTGAAAAGAGAATTGACCCCTGCAATACGCTGAAAGAGATTTTTATGTCTTGTGGATGTGCCCTATTTGTGACTGCTCTCTCAATGGGAGGGAAAATAAAATACAATAATTATTTCCTTTCAGAGATGTGCTAAGTGAAATGTGCTAAGAGATGTTGTAAAGAATGTGAAGGATTAAAAATAGTGTTGTGTTGTGTTTAGTTTTACTACTTTGTTTACTCTTCTTGAGTTACGCTTGATACTATTTGGATATTAAATTTTCTTATGGGTTACACTGAAGTAAAAAGTATATTTTACACAAATAAAATAAAATAAAGAAAAAAATGCAATGAAAACATGGCTCCAGGATAATGTCCTAAGCTCGCTTGTTTCTAAGATTTGGGAGCTTTGTAATTTACAAAGCTCCTTGTGATGTATTAATTAACTGAAAACAGGAATGCATTGTGTTCAAACAGTGCATATATTGCAAGGGTGCAATTTGCTGGAAGGGCCTAAGTAGGCAATTGTGTTGTGAAACCACAATAAAAAGACTCAGGCAGAAAACAGCTTTCTGAAAATTGCACCTTTTGATGTGTTGGTGACAGGAAATTGATAGAGTTAGGTGGAATAATGACTTTAAATATTAATCCTTCTCAGACAGGCAGTATCTTGAGGTGCTCATTAGGTCTCATATGGAAAGAGGATTTAGCAAATTCCATTTTTTTACCTTTCACAAAACTACTAAATATTTTCGATATATATGATTAATCTGCATGGGAGTTATCCAGAGCTGGGAAATCTGGGGAGAAGCTAGTCAGAATCACACTGCTAGCACTACAGGAGAATCTGTACTGTAAGGTGCTGCGTGGTGCATGGTACACACTAACTCAGCTCTGGACAAGCCCACTGCATCAATTTAATTTCAAAAGCAAGGCTTTGAGGTTTGATCCACTGGCCTTCCCTTCACTACCTTGCAGCCAAAAGCTTTCTTTTATAATGGCTGTGATTCTAGGCTCCTGGGGTGCTTCTGATGTTATGGCTTTTAGAGGAATACCACCATAAATGTTGTAATGCAGAGAAGTACAAAGACAATGTTTTCCACTTGTGTGCATGTATTAGTAGTTGCCAAGAGTCTTCACATCAGCCTTGAGGAAAATTGGTATTTGTTTATTTTTAATATGTTCCCAGGGAATTAGATTTTCTCCTGCATTTGCAGCATTTGTGAGAAAGGTATACATACGCCAATGACCTTTCCAGATGTAATAAACTTTGCATAGCTGTTAAGTGAGCCAACATAGCATCAAAGCCTCGATAATGAACAACTGCATGGCTGACCAGCATGATTTTCCTCATATTTCTGTTTTAACTAACACTGCAATTGATGTTTAAATAAGAAAACCACTTTTATATGTGTGTGTTTCACTTTTCACTTATACATGATTCTGTAATAAAAGGCATCATCTTGTATGATCTAGCATTTTAAGATTAAAAACAGCAAAGAAGACAAAGAATTGCTTTTGTGTTAAAAGGTATGAAACTAGGTGAAAAAAAGCCAAAGGAAAGGCTTTAAAACACTGGCTATCAGAAAATTTAAAATATAAAGGTTTTATTAGGAATATTTTTAGACGATTGTGTGTGTTTCCAAGACAGAAGTTTCACTGCCTCAGACCTTTAAAGTGAACCTCCCAAGATAAAGTTTGGGAATGGAAGTTTCAAAAGTAATCTTTCATGAAGAAATGGCCTATCTGACCTAAGTGGGTTCTTTCTCTCTCTTTCTTTTTCTCTCTTTTACCACTTGGAGAAAAGCTGCGTGGGAAGCAAAAATTCCTCTTCTCACTATTTTTTGCACGTTGTCAGAATTTATTAACACAGTATTTTCAGAAGAATGACAGGGTTATTAGACATTTCATGGCAGAAAGTCAAAAACAATTCTGCATCCTGTTTGGTCAAAACTTGTAAAATTTTCAAGAACCCCAGAAGCAAAAGTGGTCTTCCAATGCATGTGTTAAATACAGATCTGCCGAGATTGTAGAACTTGAGATTGAAATAGAAAAACGGAGAGTCAAGTATAGAAAGTTATATTATGCATTAGCATATGTGGGATAGATGCTATTATAATTTATGATAAACAAAGGCTCACAAAGATATAGAAATACCTTCATTTGGAAGGCTAAACCTATGGACACCCCATATGAAACATTATCTGTGTCTATATCATGCCAGGAAAATCAGTTAAATGTCTTTTAAAATAATAAAAATTATTTTAAAATGTAGTCAATAAATTAATAATTATTCTTTTAATATTTAAACCACTGGATCTGAACTTTTTGGTTCTGTTTTGACTGGTAGTTTCATTGAATTGATTGGATTGATAAGTATAACATTCTGCATCATGGATACAAAATCGAAGTGTCATGAAGAATAAAACAAGTTGAAAATACATAAAACACAGGTGACTGTTTAGCTTGACTGAGAAAGGAGGAAATACTTTTTATAAAGATGTTTATTAACATCTATATTTACATATTTGGCCAGTTAGTTAATTCATTCACTAAACATTTAGCAACCTATTAGTCTTTGCCACAAACTCTAGACATTATAACAGATGCTAGGAATACAAAGATAATATGACTTGGTCTCTATCATCAGGGAATATGAGACAAACAGAAGGTGGGAAATATAAAATGAAATAAATTTGTGCAAAGGAGTTGTATTAGTCTGTTCTCATGCTGCTAATAAAGACATACCTGAGACTGGATAATTTATAAAGAAAAGAGGTTTAATTGACTCAGTTCAGCATGGCAGGGGAGACCTTGGGTAAATTTACAATCACAGTGGAAGGGGAAGAAAAACATCCTTCTTAACATGACAACAGCAAGGAGACATGCCAAGCAAAAGGCGGAAAGCCCCTTATAAAATCATCAGATCTCCTGAAAACTCACTCCCTATCATGAGAACAGCATGAGGGTAACCACCCCCATTATTAAATTACCTCCCGTCGGGTTCCTCCCATGACACATGGGGATTATGCAAACCACAATTCAAGATGAGATTTGGGTGGGGACACAGCCAACCCATATCAGGAGTCATGATTCTATGACATTAGCCTATGTACATTAAAATAAATTACAAGGAAGCAAATGGGCAAATTTTCCAAGGGCTGGAAGAGATAGAAATGATCACACAAGCTGCAAAGATGTGGGGTTTTTTTTGTTGCCTTTGAGTTGAAATTCAAGCAGGTGTTTGACATGCCAAGAGAGGAGCATGCCAGATAAAGTTAAATAAATTTTTGCAATTATTGTCAATAGAACAAGAATATACTTTCAACCGCAGTTTGAGAGTGTAGTCAAATTCTAGGGGTAAAATCCCAACTACTGTAGAATAATTGTTAGCTTATGTCTGTAGTCAAAACCAGACATATAACAAAATTATGAAATCATTTATTTTCTCTTGGTATCTAAACTGTAGTTCTGTTAGTTGTACTTGCCATTTATACCACGTCCCCAGATTTTCATACTACCCACAGTGTTACACTGTCAGTCCCCTTCAGAATTGCTTGTGAGGTGACTCTCCCCCATCCCATCTCTTCTACTTTGTGCTCCATTGCTTCTCACTTAGTGGTTGATGAAAAACAATCTGATAAGCTAATTCTTACTAAGGTTTAATTACTTAACAGCTTGATTATTAAATCTCCAAGGGTATATGGATTTTGAATAGAGGATTCTTGGATGTTAAAAGTCTTAATTCGATAGAATTAATTAGTGGGTTTCTAGTGGGGGAGTACGTTTTGTTGGGGCACAAAATGCAATGGAGAGGAAGATTCCAGAAACATTCAATTCAAATGTCTTCACACATCTAGCAATTGATGAGAGAAGAATTAATAATAGATGATATACTTTTGAGGAACAACAAACTCAAGTACAAACATTAGTACCTTAGGAATTAAAATCTCATACCTGCCATCATCTAAATTGTTATTTTGGGCACTTTAGGTCTTTGAGTCTCACTTTTCTTATATTTATAGAGATAATAACAGTTATGGTATCAATAATGGTTAGGATCAAAGGAGAAGAAGGTAGAAGTTATTTATAAAGTATAAACGTACATTATCATCACCTCATTATGAAATGTTTAGGTTTGCATGCATTAAAATCATTTTTCCTATGTTGTCATTAATTCAATAAAATACCTGCAGGGACAACCACAAGAGAGATAGCTAAACTAAAGCAGTTTATATTGGTGCATATATATGAGTTTTCTAAATAGATTGCATGTCTTAACGTTTTTGTAAAACATCAAAAAATGGAAGGGATTAAAACATGAAAGTATAATATGGCTCTAAGAGTGGTTCCAGGAAGAATAAAGATGAAATTAATTGATAATTACAAAAACACCAAAGAAATCAGAATAAGAATTTAAGTTGTTTACAGAATCAAATAATATGAATAGACATAGATCTGTTACTTAGCGTATGTGATATAATTAACATATAACAAGACGAGTAATGACTTAAATCCTGTTTAGGAGGTTGGGACAAAGAGAAACAACATCAATGCACTATTACAGGCAGAATTAAGTGATACACTTTATTTGGCAATTTGGGAGAACCTACCAAAATTTAACATGTATGTATCTTGACCCAAGATTTTCTCTTTTATTTTTTACACAGCATGTATATACACACTGGCAGCTTTATTTTTAATAGTGATAAGAGACAAGCTGAATATCAATCTGTGGAGAAATGTTTATAACATTCTCCATATTAAAAAAGAAAGAATGTGTCAGGTAAAGTGTTAAGCCCCCGAAAAGAGAGTGATAGTAAAAGAGCAGCTACCTCACAAAAGAGTTTATCATGTCTTGGCAGAGAAACATTGCTTGTGAGAGCACTGAAAGTGTATACAATTGGTGCATGTCTATAAATGACCTTTAGGAAATCATGGAAAATGGGATGTGAAACAAGAGAAAAATGAGTAAATGTTTTCATTTACATAAAAGGGGAGTTGTGGATCCCAGATTCATTAAGTCTGAGTATAAGATCTATTCTACAAAATTATGTCATGAATGTTCTGGCATATGTTTTGTTAATGTTATGATAATATGTTACTAGGAAATATTTGTTCAAACTTATGTGATTTGATTTATTTTCTTGATAGACTTGTTAGACTAGTAAACAAAAGAAATGCCATACACCCATGGATTTTCATTCAAGCAAGGTATTTGGCAAAATCTCTGAAATCCTTTGGGATGATCAGAAAAGTAGGGACTATACAATCACTTGGTAACCTTTTCTGGAATGTGAATGTGAATGAGTGTGTGTGTGTGTGTGAGAGAGAGAGAGAGAGAGACAGAATCACTGCTAGTAGAATGAGCAGGAGGTAAGCAACACATAGAGAGAAAGTAGGTAGTGAGTTACCACCTAAACCTAGACTTTGGAGTAAAACCTCAGTTCAGAAATGTCCTACCTAAATCCAGTTTCAGAAATATCCTATCTATTTAATCACGGGTTAATTTGGTATTAATTAATCTCTCCAAACCTCAAGTTTTCTTTCATGTTATTTGAGGATTAAAATGATGCTACCTTAAGGTTGTTGGAAGAATTCAACAGGAACTAAATAAAAGGTGTTAAGTAAGATGGCAGGCATCAAGCACTATGATATTAAAATGAATACACAGATATAATTGATCATAAGAGTTTAGGCAAATAATAGGGGAGTGTCAAATTTGTAGCACCAGAGGCAGTAGCAGCAGAGACAGAAGGCATTTCACTTACCATATCTTATCCTTCTGTAAAGGGGAAAGGAAGCTCTCCCCTAAGAAGGATGATGAGCACAAGCAGTCTCCTATTAGGCTAAAGAATACTGTAGTTGAAACATTACACTATTGAATATCTGCAGAAGCATTCCCTTTTTCTAGAAGTTTTGCTTGTGTAACTTCTCAGAAAGTTTTCCATTTAATATTTTTTTCAAGTGCACTGAAAAACAAATCTTAACTATCTAAGGTAAGTTTGAAATATGTGTTTCTTGTCTCCTACGAGACTATAATATAATTATTGAATAAAAACTCAAAAAGGTAAATTGTTCCAAACTAACAAAATAAATACAAAAATGTTAAATGTAATGCTACCATGTCTTTAGATAAGACATTCAATTTCTTGTGCCTTTGTCTCCTTTTCTGTAAATAAGATTAGGCTATAGTCATTTTAAATAAAATGAGCAAGAGAAAATGCTTAGTGTGGTTCTTGGCTGATAATGAGCAATCACAAAAATATTGTTATCATTAGTATCATATGGGAAAATTAGTAAACATAGTGTTTGAAACAGTTAAGAATGATTTACTTTTTTTAAGTCTAAGTATTGTAGTTAATGGCAAGTTCGTTTGATCCAAGAGGGTGAAAATACCACAAAGCAGATAATAGACTTTGACATTGCATTAAATAGAAGTTTAATAGTGCTTTCATCATTAATTAGTGAACACTACATAAAAGGTGATAGTGAACACTATTTAACATTAGTGTTTTCATAAAGAAAAATAATTGTTTTATCTTACACAGTTAAGATACCATATGAAAGACTCAGTTATGGAAGTAATGTAAGAAGGTTTTGAACAAATTATAACAATGGTGAAGAAGCTGGAGCAATTGATGAGTTTTTATTTGAAAACAAAAAATATCTAAAGAGAAGAAGAATGTTGATCTTCAAATATCTAGTTTTCATGTTTGAATGACTAATAGATTAGGATTAGGTGGAGAAAGTTACAGTAATCAGATTTACAGCCAAAGTGGACAAAGTAGATCCATCTGATAATACAATGGGATGTTTTAGAGACTGGATCTTCTTTTATGATTAGCTTTCAATTATCTTTAATTTACACTTCACGAAGTGTGGCAAATACACAGTATCCTTGCCACCAGGGCCCATACAGAACCTATGGCATGTATCTCCAATCAGCGAAGGACCTTCTCCCTCACTGAACTGATAGGTAGCCTCAGAGTTCTTCACATGGAGCCTCAGAGTTCTTCAAATATTACAGACAGTCACTGACAATCAATTATAATGTTGTTTCTCCCTAGATGATCTATAAAGTCCTATAAATTATAATATCTCATAATATTAGTGTTGAAACTATAATTTATCACCTCTAGATGATACATGGCATTTTTTCTCTATTTACTTATATAAAAGTAAAGGGAATAAAATTTTTAACCGATGTTGTAATGTCTATCTCCAACAATAAATGATGTTGAGATATTCCTCAAGTCTCAAAAGAATCACCAGATGGTATGTTTTCTAGACAAGTCAAATTTACAACAAATGCATTTTTACATTTTGCAATACAACATAAAGCCTAATAATGAGATCTGAATTCTGCAAATACTAAATAAATCTGCAAGTATAACATTCTTCTCTCCTAGTGAACATCCTGTGAATTCATAAATATTTACATATTACAAGTTATAATTATGTAGCACTGGGGAAAAGGAAAATGTAACTGTATATTTATATCCTACAAGAATATAAAAGAACGTTCATAAATTACAAATGTGCACTGTTCTAAGAAGGGTACCTACTGAGCTTTTGTATCTTAAGGCCAACACATAAGACAAGTTTCTACATCCCCCCAATCAGTGGAATAAAAATTATAAGTTTGAATGACTTATAATTATAAGTTTGAATGACATTATAGTTTCTATTAATAGTTATAAGTGATTATGTATGAGTACATCATTGTAGGTATTTGATAATGTAGAAGGGAAAGTTTGTATTGCCACAGGAATAATCCGCCTTAAGAATCTGACAAGCATGATTATAGAAAATACTGCAAAGTATGTATTCCCTTTGAAACAATGGCCTAAAATAGTACAGTTAAACACTATCTTGGTATTACTTTTTCTATTAGTTGGCTTGACACAGTAAATTCTATATCATACATTAATCTGAACACCAATAAAGTTCTGCTAAATATAAGATGCATTAAGTTTAGATATTTGTGGTGCCTATATTAGTTCTGAGTTATCTCAAAGGCTTAATAAATGAATATTGAGAAATATTTTCTATATTTTTGCACTAGGTTTTCCAAATAAATTGTCATCATTTACATTTATTTTTATTATCTATTTTTATACTCTCCTTTTTTATTATTTTCACCACAAAATATTCCAACAGTTTGATTACTCCATGACTGCATTTTTATGCATATCTCTGCAGGTACATTTATATATTAGAGTAAATTCAGCTCTTAAATAGTCTAATCTCTGAGGTTGACAGCACTTATGTAGCAGTGACCTCCAGTCATCTGATCAAATTTTGGGTTACTTACTGGCTATAATCAAATATATTCTCATCTCTTATTTGAACAAATCATACAGAAATTGAATACAATTTTTTATGAACACTAGCAATATGTTCAGTTCTCTGATAATTTTGACATTAAAATTCCATCTTAATAATCCCATCCTTCAGGCTTTGAAGACTCTTAAGGTATTAAAGCAAAAATTATCCTAAGCAGTTAGATTATAATGTATTTAAAGATTAGACATTTCATGTTGAATATTAACTGCTCCACTTCCCAGGAAAAGAAAACTATGCTGATTTTCTTCTTCCATAATTTATGCATTTCAAAGGCTGGCTATCCAAGTTTCAAACCATGGTTACAGAAAAACATACTTTAAATGGACTTAAATGCTACGTAGAGTTTCAAAGATACATGCAAAGGCATATTTAGATAAATTAGAAATATTCACAGCAGTTATGTAATTTTATTTCAAAATAATATACTACAGAGTCATTAAAAATTAACTATGGCAAATGCTTTACCGACAGTAAAATAGTTAACTAAAATAGTTAACTCTTCTTTTAAAAAAGTGACTTTGCACTCTATTAACCCTATGTAATAGGTAAGACATATGTTGAGTATACTTTATCATGTGGAATGAGAAAAATTAAAGACAAATGTGAATTCGCAGGTGGGAAAATAACCTATTAATATTGTTTCCCAAGCTTAACGGGACAGTATGATTCCATCTATTATATTCTTCTACTTCTGGAAGGCAGACATGTGACCTATTCAGAAAGATGACAGCCACAGTCCTATTTTAAAATTTTTTCAAAGTACAACATTTTGAGCCTATTCACAGATTTCAAAAGCAATAACTTACGAAAAAATTATCAAAGCTTTTTTTTTCTAAACTTGGTTTGTTTTTATGGCATGTTTCTATAAGATATGATCATTCAGTGTGATAAACCTTTATTTGCATGTATTTTAAAGAAAGGAGGTTTGCAAATTAATAAAAAGTATGTTTACAATAGCCTCATTCTGCCTTTATCATTCCTGACAAAAAGGAGTACAGTTGACCCTTGAACAACATGGGCTTGAACAATACACAAATCATTTTTCAATAAATTTACACCAAATGTGCCTGCCTCACCTGTCTCCTCTTCCATCTTCTCCACCCCTGCCGCACCTGAGACAGCAGGACCAACTCCTCCTCATCCTCTTTCTCCTCAGGCTGCTCAATGATGATTCTCTTCCACTTAATGACGAGTAAATATATTTTATCTTCCTTATGATTTTCTTAATAACATTTTTCTGTAACTTACTCTATTCTAAGAATACCATAACAAATATGACAGACAAAATGTGTGTTAATCAGTTGTTATGTTATTGGTAAGTCTTCCTGTCAACAGTAGGCTATTAGGTAAGTTTTGGGGGAGTCAAAATTTATAAGTGAATTTCAACTGTGTGTGTAGGGGAATCAGCACCCCTAACTCTGGCATTGTTCAAGAGTCAGCTTTCATAATAGTGATAAGCTAAAATGAGTAGAAGTATCTATAGTATATCCTCTTTGCATAGTATATGATGATGCCATTATCTTAATGGCCAAGTATAAGTTGTGAGCTTGAAATTGCACAGTGTTATTTCTACTACATTCTGTTGTTTAAAGCAAGTCACAGGGCTGACCCAGATTCAAAGTGAGAGGAAACTACTGAACACTGGGAAGGGAGATTCACTGGGGGCTGTCTTTGAAGCCCAGTAGCCACAAAAAGAAAGTAAATTCATTGTAGATAAATAGAGAGGTCTAGCGGTGTAACCATATGGATCCTGCTGGAACCCACTGGGAAATGCATAGAATTACCTCAGAATTACCTTATTTGAGAGGTGTGGAAGCTGAGGTGTCTATCCTCCAATTCCTATTTGGCATTGTTGAAAGGATGCTTTTGCAGGAATAAACTTACAAACTTCCTGGTGCCTCAGACCTGAGGCACATAGGTGGAGCACACAGCCTAGGCCAGAGAAACCCCTCTCAAAGAAAGCTGCAGAAACTTACAAGATGACAGAAGGCAGGAGAATAGAATTCTAACAGGATATGGGATAAGTATGTAAACATATTTGTACAGCTTACAAAAATAACAAAATGATCACTTAAGGGGAAAAAAAACCTTATTAGTATAAGTCCTAGTGCAATTTCAAGACAGAATAAGTGATGAAAAAAGGAAAGGGAAGTAAGGAAGGATTGCGAGCAAATAAAGTTGGAGCAATTTTGAGCAAGTCAGAACTTCAAAAGAAAAGCCATGTCAGGCCGGGCAGGGTGGCTCATGCCTGTAATCCCAGCACTTTGGGAGGCCGAGGCGGGTGGATCACGAGGTTAGGAGTTCAAGACCAGCCTGGCCAACATGGTGAAACTCCATCTCTACTAAAAATACAAAAAATTAGCCGGGCATGGTGGTGGGTGCCTGTAATCCCAGCTACTCGGGAGACTGAGGAAGGGAATTGCTTGAACCCAGGAGTCGGAGGTTGCAGTGAGCCGAAGTGGTGCCACTGCACTCCAGCCTGGGCAACAGACAAGACATCATCAAAAAAAAAAGAAGAAGAAGAAGGAAGGAAGGAGGGAAGGAAGGAAGGAAGGAAGCAAGGAAGCAAGGAAGGAAGGAGAGAGAAAGAAAGAAGGAAAGAAAGGAAGGAAGGAAGTAAAGAAAGAAGAAAGAAAGAGAAAGAAAGAAAGAAAGAAAGAAAGAAAGAAAGAAAGAAAGAAAGAAAGAAAGAAAGAGAGAGAGAGAACGAAAGAAAGAAAAGAAAAGAAAGACCACATCGATATCTCTAGGCAAAAGTCTAATGATCTGTTAGGGAATATGATCGAAAAAGCGGATAATTTTCCTGCCAGCTCCTTCCTTCCTATTGGATTTATCCTTGTTCAAAATTTATCTTGCAAATCACCAACTCCCTAGCACTTCTGAGTTGGGTCCCTGTTCCTTACAGAGAAATGTTGAGAAAGCCAGATTGTAAACTCTGCAGTGCCAGTGTCCATAGATGTCCAGAAGTAGCAATAGGGCCTAGATGCTCCATCGGTTCTCTCAAGTGGAGCATTCATACTGGGGATTTTAAATTAATTACTAAATTATTAAATAAATGCTTGCAGCAGGCTGTTAATAGATAACTTCTATAAAGGCAGGGAATTTTCCATGTATTTGCAGTTTGCTAAAATTTCATCATGAATATATATTTAATATTATTGAAAAATTTTAACTTTCCATTGGGATACCATGTGATTTTTATTATTTAATTTGTTAACATGAGGAATTACATTATTCTACTTTTAGCTATTGAACCAACCCTGCCTTTTTGAGGTGAAACAAATTCAGATATGATAGGTCATTATTTTTATGAATAACTGGATCTGTATTGCTAATATTTTGAAGTTATTGTTTCTGTGCTCATGAGTGAGATTAGTTTGTAACATTTTCTTATACTAACCTTATTTGGCATCAAATTATGTTAGCCTCATAAAAATATTTTGATTTTTTTTATTGCTAAAAAATGTTGTAGAAATTTAGCTAAGCTTCAGTGTTTTCTTATGGTAAAATTGTCTATCTACTAATTTAATTGATTTATTAGATTTGTGACTACTCAGGTTTGTACTGTTTCTTAACACGATTTTGGTAAATTGTATTCTTGTAGATTATCAAATTTACTGTTTCAACTTTATTGTGTAAAATGGATTCACACATAAAGGGATTTATTAGGATTTATCTCTGCATCTTCTAAAGTTATAAAACCTCCTTATTGTTTACATTGCTTTGTTTTCCTTTCTATTTTTTAAATTAATATTGGAAAGTTTGGATTTACCTAATTCCTTTGGAGGAATCACTTATTACCATTTGATAAACTTTTTACTTTTGCTTTCCATTTCAATAACTTCTGATTTTATTTTAATTACTTTCTTTTTTCTCCTTTTTTAGCTTTATTCTGGTGTTCATTTTAAAATTTCTAAAGAAGTGCATTTTGTTTAGTGTCTTTCTATTTTCTCTCTCCTAATCTAGGCTTTTAAGACAATAAATTTTGTTGTAGCATCTGTGTTAGCTATACCCCACAAATGTTAATAATATTATTATAATTGTTAGTTCAAATTAATTTCCAGTGTACATGATTGTTCTTATCAGAATTATGATTTCTAGGACTGGTTTAACTTTTCCCAACATACGTATTTTCTTATGCTACTATTTATAAAATTTATATTTTAATGTCATTGTAGTTAACTAATGTCAATCATTTTAAATTTGGAGGGGGAATATGCTTACCTTTTGTAACTATTTTGTATGTATAAAAATAATATGTATTATTCAATGGTTGAGTGTTCTGTTTCATAAATGTCCATTTTCTGAAGTTTATTGTGCTATACAATTCTTCCATATTATTACTCACTTTTAATCAGTATGCTCAATCAGTGAGGGACTATGCTAATACCCCTCCATTTTATAATTAAATGGAAAGCTTTCAATTCCATCTTATAATTATAGTAATTTTGCTTTATATATTTAAAAGTTATATTATTATGTGCATACAATATCAAATTACTATATCTACTACAGTGAATAATTTATTATTATGTAATGTCCTTAATATCTAATAATAGTTTTTACAATAAGTAAATTTTGTCTAATGTTAATAGAGCTTCTCCATTTTTTTGTAAGTGCTTGGTTTATTTTTATCGATCCTTTGACTCTCAATTATTCCACATCCTTAAAGTTTTAGTTGTGTCAAGATTTCCTTTTTTAGCTGAAATGTTTATTTCATTTACATTACTTTTCATTACTGATATACTTGGATTAAATTGCATCAAATTACTATGTATTTCTTATTTGCCTTGTTTTTGTGCTTCTTTTTGCCCTACCCCACCTTTTTTGGTCTCTTTCAGACTGATTCACATTTTTTTTTTCTTAATCTAGTTCTCCTTTACTTTTTAGAAATTGCAAAGTCTATCTTTTAGTCCTTAGTTATTTGAAAGGCTTATTTATCTATACAATAGTCCCCTCTTATTTACAGGGATACATTCTAAGACAGCAGTGAATGCCTAAAACTGCAGATAATACCACACTCTATATACACGATTTTTTCCTATAAATATATATCTATGATAAAGTTTAATTTTTAAATTAGGCACAGTAAGAGGTTAATAAAAATAACTGATAATAAAATAAAATAATTATAACAATATACTTTTTACAATTTCACAGATACAAACGTTCTTACTGTAGATCCTAGCACCTTAGTATAGGACTTCTTTTCTTTCCTTAAGTTGATAACTTTTACTTTTCATTCAAAGAAAACACTTTATGGCTTCTCTTTGGCATACCCAAATTTCCAGCATCGCTATTCTTGCACTTTGGGGCCACTATGAAGTAAAACAAGGATTCCTTGAACACAGGTACTGTGATGCTAGAACAGTCAATCTGATAACCAAGACTGCTACTAAGTGACTGACAGGCGCGTGGCATAGACAGCATGGATATGCTGGAAAAAGGAATGATTCACATCCTGAGCTGGATGGAGCGAAACAGTGCAAAATTTTATCATGTTATTCACAGTGGTGTGCAATTTAACACTGAAGAATTGTTTATTTCTGGGATTTTTCCCTTTAATATTTTAGGACAATGGTTAACAGTGGCTAACTGAAACCATGAAAAGTGAAATCACAGAAAAGGGAGACTAGTGGACCTGCATTAGGGTTCTCCAAAGAAACAATAATATGTGTAGCTATATGTAAATCCATATCTATATATATTTATTTATACATCTGTATCTTTTATATGTATGTATGTATAGATAGATAGGTAGATAGTTATATAGATATAGTAAGGAATTAAGTCACATGGTTATGGAGGCTAAGTCCCCAAATCTGCAGTAGGCAAGCTGGAGACCCAAGAGGTCAATAGTACAGTTTTGGTCTGAGTTCAAAGGCTTGAGAACCAGAACTGTTTTTTTGTTTTGTTTTTTTGAGACGGAGTCTGGCTCTGTCACCCAGACTGGAGTGCAGTGGCGCGACCTCGGCTCACTGCAAGCTCCGCCTCCAGGCTTCTCACCATTCTCCTGCCTCAGCCTCCCTAGTAGCTGGGACTACAGGCGCCCACCATCACGCCCAGCTAATTTTTTGTATTTTTAGTAGAGACGGGGTTTAACCGTGTTAGCCAGGATGGTCTCAATCTCCTGACCTCGTGATCCGCCCGCCTCGGCCTCCCAAAGTGCTGGGATTACAGGCGTGAGCCACCGCACCCGGCTCAGAACAAGAATTGTTGGTGTAACTTCCAGTCCAAATCCATGTCAAAAGGCAGAAGACCAATGTCCTACCTTAAACACAATCAGGCAGAGAGAGACAATTTTTCCTTACTCAGCCTTTAGTTCTATTCAGCATTTCAACAAATTGTATGAGGCCAACCCACACTGGGGAGGGCAATCTACTTTACTCTGTCTTTATCTAATTCAGATGTTAATATCTTCTGAAATCACCCTTACAGACACACCCAAAAAATGTTTAAACAAATTTCTGGGAACCCAGTGGCTTAATCAAGTTGACACAAAATTAGTTTACCTCTACCCAAATGATATAAAGATCTTAGAATACTTTAACTAGGGTTATCCAACTCTAAAAATATATGTAATACCTGTTCAAAATTTATCTGTATCTTTTACTCTAAAACCAGATACTTTATTATTGTTTTAAGTAGCTAAAGTTTAAGTTTACTCACACATTTATGAATAGTAGTATTTATTCCTTCTTAATTCATCTGGGATCATCTTTCTTTTGCCTGTGGCCCCCTTTTTGAATTTATGTTAGTGAATTCTCTTGTTGGTCAACTCTTTTGTTTTATGTTTTGTACTTTTCTTACACAGTTATTTGTAAAAGCCATTTTTTCTGGGTATGTAGTTGGAGCTGGCCAATTTTATTTTTACTTTATGTAGTTTTGTTTCTTCTCCCAGCACAATAAGATAATTCAGCCATCAATCTAATTGCAATTTTGTTGTAAGTAATCTCTAACTTATCTTTGGCTTTCTTTAAAGTCTTATTATCATTAGGAGTAGTATTTTAAGATCTCCTCAGTTTGCTTGATGATTACTACCTATGTGTGGATTTGTTTCGTGTATCTTCCTTGGGTTTTATTTGAATTTCTGAATATATGGGTTTGCGTATTTCCTAATTTCTGAGCCATTACAAACATAACTTCTTTAGATGTTGCCTCTTCCCTTCTTACAGCTTCTTTTCGGAATTCTGGTTATATTAATGTTAGATCGATCTCATTCTATTGTCCAAAGCTCTTAGACCCTTTCAATTCATCATTCTCCTTCTATTACTCTCTCTCCCTGTCTCTCTCTTTGCTACATTTCAGATAATTTTTACACTATCTGTTTTTTTATTAGATATAATCTGTCCCTTGAGTTATTTACATAATTTTATATTTTTTATAAAGAACTACTTTTTGCTTTTTCATGTTTATACCCTGTTTCTCTTTACAGATGATAAATTCCGAGAGCATAGTGTTTCCCACACAACCCAGTGTCACGTTTTAGATGGGAAACTTTTCTTGCTGACTTTTTTCTTCAAGGTTCAATTTTTTTCTCATTCATCTTTCTCACAGTGAAACGCTTTGGGTCACAGGTTTATATTTATACCCTGGTTTATATTTATACCCTGTATATAAAAACCAAAAAGCCAAAAAAAAAAAAGGTTATTTATAAAAGAAAAAAATGCAAATTTTTAAACTCTGTTATTTTTTAAAACATATATAATTATTTTATATTTTATATCTGATAATTATAGTTTTTACAGGTAACTTTCTATTATCTGTTTTTGTTGCTGGTTCTCATTCATAGTACCCTGTTCATGTGTGTGTATTATTTTATAATGGATTATTGACATATTTTTCTTGGAATATAATTTTGTGAAATATCTGTCACCTGGATTGAAATTGAGCTCACCAATATTGTTTTCAAAATACTATTTCCTTGGGGATACTACTGTCAAAGTGCATTTTAAAAGGAATTATTTACAGAAGAATTTTCAGACTGTAAATCATAAATTCAGAAAACAAACCTGCATAAGTGCCAGTTTAAGATTACAAATTCCAGCTGGGTGCAGTGGCTCAGGCCTGTAATCCTAGCATTTTGGGAGGCTGAGGCATTAAGATTGTTTGAAGCCAGGAGTTGAGACCAGCCTGGGCAACATAGAGAAACCCTGTCTCTCCAAAAAAAAAAAAAAAACAATTTTAAAGATTATGAATTCTGAAGGCACAGCGTTTCCCCCACAACCCAGTGTCAAGCTTTAGACAGGCAACTTTTCTTGTTGACTTTTTCTTCAAGGTTTATTTTTTTCTCATTCACCCTTCTCACAGTGAAACACTTTGGGTCACAGGTTTATTTTATAGTCATTCTATTAGATTCATTTTCTCAGGTGGTCCCTAGGCTTTATATCTCATTCTCTGTTCTCTGAGCAACCACCAAAGTGAAAGCACAAGTTCTCCAGGGTTTCACACAAGCCTCCAAGACAAAAATCTCACTTTGGTACTTATTTATCATTCAGGATTCCTACATTCACTTTCAATTTTTGCTTTGTAGATTCTTTTCCTTTGTGTCAGTTCACAGTTGTATTAAAAGTCAATTTTATATTCATTGTGCAAAAGTTTAGCTGTTTAAATGTCGGTGTGAGCATTACTCAACAAGATCCGGTAAGAAAAACTGAAACTGCATCAGTTATTTTAATGGAAAAAATTTAATATAAGAATTGGTTACATAGACTGGAGTACAGAGAAGGAAAATAGAAACACTGAGGTAACCTGGAGATGATAACCGCCTAAAAGAGAGTCCATGTCTGTGACTGGGGAACAGAGAAGATGGTGGCATTGTTAGACTTAGAAATTTAAAGGAGTGGCCCTTCCGACGTGAGACTTATGTCTCCGAGGCAGAAAGGGTATTCCGCTAAATCTGTATCCTAAGAAGCTCTAAAGATGGACCGTACGGTTTCAGAATCCCTAAAATGACCACTAAGAAGAAGGTGCTGTGAGGAGAGGGAACTGCATAGCTGCTTCTGGTTCATTAAATGCCCACAGGAAGCTCTTTGCAGAGCTGGAAACCAGATTTTTGAGAAGAGACTGTCAGCCAGCTAGTGCTATTATAATATTTTCAAAGATGGATAATAAGCTGGGTCTGGAAATGTGGGGGAAAAATTGCTGGAATCCAGAACAAACTCATTGCCAGTATAAAGAACACTGGCTGCGTCAGGATAACAGGAATAGGAAGCAAAATAGAACAACCAAAAAAAGCATCCCTTTTTCCGTGTCCATGTTTCCAACCACTGCTTAGCACCCACTAATGAAAACACCTAACAAGAGCCATTTAGGTCTGCAAAGTATGTTTGTAGAATACTAGTCCTAACACTACTATCGATTTGAAGCTGGAAAATAATAACCTAATAACCAGCACAAAAACCTTTTATATTACTACAAATGACATTTGTTGATTGAATTTCCATGGTCATTATTCTCAAAGGATGTGGTCAAATAGGCTGATTAAATGAATTTAATAGGAAAACAACAAAGTTAAAAATAATTCTACATCAGTAAAATAATTTGGCTAAATAAACATATAATTTATATAATTCCTAAAAATTGTATCTTGTAGTTCTTTAGGCCACTGTTCTTCACTACTACAATACGCTTCGCTGTCATCATCAGCCAGCAGAGAAATATAGCCAGAAATGGAGGGTCCTGTTTTCAGCTGCTGAGAGTCAGAAGCAAACAAGTGTACTTGACTCCCCCAGGGCTGTGGACAATGGGAAGTAACCTGCCTTCACAGATAAAAGATTGTAGAATGCCACTCAATGAAGTCTCGGTGGCATCATCAGCTGCTATTAGCTTGGCTAATGTGTCTCGTTTATTATTCAGGAACACACACTTTCCTAGAGAATTTGAACAATGTCTAACACATTTACCTTTCTTCTATTCTTGGCACATATGTGCACTCTTCCACAAAAGAAATTCATTTTTTATCACATCAAATATTCCTTTGTTGAATAATGAGCCCTCATTAATTATATAGAAAAACAAAATAATATTTTTGTATGGTTTGGAACTACATTTTTAACTGTGATAAAAGTTGATGTATTAGTACTTCTCCAAGATGGTGTATTGACAACACCATTTCTTCTGGTTTTCAGTAACCTCAAAGTCAAATATTTTCTGGAGTAAACAAAACTTTCATATTTATAAGAATGCATTTCCTTCAGGATAGAAACTGTGTTCTGTGTCATTCGGTGTGTTGCTTAGCACTTGGACATTCTGAGTCCAGGTGTAGTTTTATGTATCCACCAGGAATAGTCAGAAAGATTTATGAACAAATTGAAATTTATGGAAACCAATATATGCCTTAAATGCTTAGCAATTAAAAGATATTTGTGGAATTGTAGATAGATAGATAGATAGATATAGATATACAGTACCAATGACTTCAAATGTGTATGTATTTAAAATGAAAGATTATTTTATGTTGTAAATGATTTAGTACCAGTATAAAATTTTGTAATTTTCTTTATTTTAAGCTTAATGCAATATATAAACTGTTATTATAAATGCAAAATCAGTTGGTTCATATGTGCTCACAACGGAATCTATTTTAAAAAGCTTTTACCAACCATCATGTGACATTAGATATACATTTATTTAGAGCAAAACCAATTCAGCTTTATACATAATTAGACCTTCAGAAATTATGTCTTACTACTGTATAAGCCTTTTCTGTATCAAGCAATGTAGTAAGAAATAAGTAGTTACCTTTAAAATGTTAGGGTGAATTTTTAAAGCTCTCAGGATGTCTATACACCAAGCCTCACAAAGGAAGAATTATTGAAACCATGGTGTTGCACGTGCACTATCACTACATAAAAGGATGATCACATTTGACTATAATACGATTATTTAAGACTACCTTAATAAATGTCAATATTTTTGGAAATTTATTTTCATTTTCAACATATTGAAATTAAAGATAAAGAATGCACTTTTTTATGTTTGTTTGCTTTTAAAGATATTATTTTAGGCAATTCTACAGTTCTTGTTATGATTTTAACCAATAAGTTTTCAAGATCATTTTAGGCCAATATTTAATACAATGAAAGCATTGTGTTTTATATCATTTATATTCTATTCCTTTGGGCTATGAGTTGATCTAGGCCACATCAGATAATAACTGGAGAATCACTTTTAAATGTTTTAACTTAGATCTTATTATTTATTGGTAAGCCTGCAACAAATAGCTTTACAACCAATTTTATCACTACTTTTGCCAATCTTCACAAGTTAAAATCCATTTTTAAGGCTAAGAATAAGAATTTATTGTTAGTATCAATTTTTCTTTCAACTGCTAGAAACATCAAATATAATAAGACAATGCAATTTTTTATAATATTACTTCATTTGCCTGAAAACATTTCTTCATGGAGCTTACTCTAAGAATAATTTCTATGTAAGTGGCTTTAAATCCCTGGGAACAAGGTATCATCTGTGATTTTTTTCTCCCTTTTTCCCCCCTTTTTTTGTCTTTTCTTCTCTTCCCATTTTTTCTTTCCTTCTTTCTTTTTTTCTGAGTTTTATTTTTCTACCTTGATGGACTTTCCATTTTATTTCTTTAAATAATTGTTTAGAAACCGGTAGATTAGTTCAAAATAGAGGGTATGATACTGATCATTCATCGCTTGGTACCAATGACATCATCATTTTTGTCTTTGTTAAAAAAAAAAAAAAAAAAAGGAAGTCTTTCTCATTCTAGACTATGAGAGACTTGGAATGTGACTCCCTATCCAAAAATGCTAAGTGCCTTTTTATACTTCACCGTGGTGGTGTGTAATGATCTGGTATGCGATCTTTAGTTAGCTTCATCAAGGGGTCGTAACAAAAGTAGACTATAACTCTCCTCCTGGGCAGTAGGAAACATTTTTTCACTTGCTCTTTCCACTCCCCTATTGTTCAGCTAATACAGGGGCTATGCTTGTAAGTGGGTGTAAGTAAAAGCCGAAGTGATTTTCTCTAGATTTCCTGGGCCACTTTCCTAGGGCAGAAGTCAGTAACCCCTGTAGGTTTGTGCTTCAGGCACGCAAACTTTCCAAGAGAATGTCAACGCTGTCTAATACACTCACTTCCCCTCTATTTCTGGCAAATTTGTACACCCTAACACAAAAGAACTTTACTTGTTCTTTGTATCAAATATTTTGTTTGTTAAATAACAATTATCTGTTTATTATACAGATAAGGAAGAAAAAAAGATGACAATCTTCTCAAGAATTCTGGTTCATGCACTCACGTGTTATTGCACTTAAACTTTGCAGCCATCTTGAATAAAATCATTTCCAAATCTATGGCCATAATTAAAATGTGCCATGTGTGCATAATTTTTACATTTTAAAATTTGCATGGTTCTGATGGCAGCCAATATTTTTTAGGGTTATTTGCTTTTCTAGTGGAAGAAACCATTTTGACTGTGTGACCATATAATGCATTCTTTTTATTATAACTTACAATTCTCCATTTTTACATTGTTCATGTAAAATTGATTTTAAACACACACACACATACACAGAGATATACACACACATGTTTATGTGTGTTGCAGTGTTCTTCTTCACTATTTGCCCATATGGTGACACTTTATAGAGATAAGAAAAACTGCACATTTCAGTGTCAAGACATATGCCTTTTTAAGATGCTTAATAGATTCTAACTGCCCAATAACACTGAAATAACTGTGTTCATAACATATTTTTCCTCTTGGATTGCCAGCACAAAGGAACACCCCTCATAAACTAGTATAGAAGTTATTGCTATTCTGCGTTAGAATGTGCTGTGTATGGGCATACCACCTTTTGTGAATATATTCTGAATGCTTAGTTAAAAAATAATTATTAGCCTGTTCACAAAAGGAAGGAGATTTATATACATATATAATCAGAAATTATACTTTTGAGAGCATGTTGTAAGGTATATCCAGACATAAGGTGGTAGGAGCTTGTCTAACACATGAAAAAGAGGAATCCTCGTTCAGAACTCTTTTTAGAGCATTCACAGGGCACTCTTCCTTAAAATCCCACACCCCCATAATTGTAGACTCAAAATGGTAACAATCCTGGAAGGGCTCTGTGTATGAACGCTGTCAGAGATTTTTAAAAACTTTCTTATCTTTATCCTCAGACTAGGGAAATCAGAAAACAAAATGTACAGTCTATTGCCAGTCAATATCTGTTTATATAGTTACATATTTTATACTTTGTGTTCCCTGAAGTATGTACAGGACTTTTCCATCTTTTCTTTTCTAGCTTGGCCTTGGCATAGTCAAGTACCATTTGCTGAATGCATGACTGAATGTATGTCTTATAATCAGAGTTTGTTTAATCCCCAGAGAATTAAAATAGGTAAGTACTATAAACATATTTATCTACACACATACTACATTAAGAAAGCCATAATTCTTTTTAGAAGCAAATGTTTATGTATCAAAAATAATCTTATTCCTTCCTGTTTTCACATCAGAAAGCAAAGAGCTTCCAACGGTCTAAAGTGGAGGAATGTTTCTCTGCAGGCCGTGAGCCGATGGTTACAGGCAGGTCTGTTTTGAAGCCTCCCTGAGTCCTGCCTTCCCTCTTCTCCAGAGATTCTCAGCTCTGACAAGTGACCTCTTTACCTTGTATTGGACATATTGATCCAGAAACTACT